>NW_027397109.1:1637684-1668065 GCF_003265705.2 Callorhinus ursinus
AAATGGAAAAACTTACCATGCACATTGATTGGAAGAACAAACATGGTGAAGATGTCAGTGCTACCTAGAGCAATCTACACATTCAATGCAATCCCCATCAAAATACCATCCACCTTCTTCAAAGAAATGGAATAAATCATCCTAAAATTTGTATGGAACCAGAAGAGACCCCGAATAGCCAGAGGAATATTGAAAAAGAAAAGCAAAGCTGGCGGCATCACAATTCTGGACTTCCAGCTCTATTACAAGCTGTCATCCTCAAGACAGTATGGTACTGGCACAAAAACAGACACATAGATCAATGGAACAGAATCGAGAGCCCAGAAATGGACCCTCAACTCTATGGTCAACTCATCTTTGACAAAGCAGGAAAGAATGTCCAATGGAATAAAGACAGTCTCTTCAACAAATGGTTTTGGCAAAATTGGACAGCCACATGCAGAAGAATGAAACTGGACCATTTCCTTACACCACACACAAAAATAGACTCCAAATGGCTGAAAGACCTAAACGTGAGACAGGAGTCCATCAAAATCCTAAAGGGGAATACAGGCAGCAACCTCTTTGACCTCAGCCACAGCAACTTCTTCCTAGAAACATCGCCAAAGGCAAGGGAAGCAAGGGCAAAAATGAACAAATGGGTTTTCATCAAGATAAAAAGCTTTTGCACAGCAAAAGAAACAGTCCACAAAACCAAAGGACAACCGACAGAATGGGAGAAAATATTTACAAATGACTTATCAGATAAAGGGCTAGTATCCAAAATCTCTAAAGAACTTATCAAACTCAACACCCAAAGAACAAATAATCCAATCAAGAAATGGGCAGAAGACATGAACAGACATTTTTCCAAAGAAGACATCCAAATGGCCAACAGACACATGAAAAAGTGCTCAACATCGCTCGGCATCAGGGAAATCCAAATCAAAACCTCAATGAGATACCACCTCACACCAGTCAGAATGGCTAGAATTAACAAGTCAGGAAACGACAGATGTTGGCAGGGATGTGGAGAAAGGGGAACCCTCCCACACTATTGGTGGGAATGCAAGCTGGTGCAACCACTCTGGAAAACAGTATGGAGGTTCCTCAAACAGTTGAAAATAGAGCTACCATACGTTCCAGCAATTGCACTACTGGGTATTTACCCCAAAGATACAAAGGTAGGGATCCGAAGGGGTACGTGCACCCCGATGTTTATAGCAGCAATGTCCACAATAGCCAAACTGTGGAAAGAGCCAAGATGTCCATCGACAGATGAATGGATAAAGAAGAGGTGGTATATATACACAGTGGAATATTATGCAGCCATTAAAAGGAATGAGATCTTGCCATTTGCAACAACATGGATGGAACTAGAGGGTGTTATGCTGAGTGAAATAAGTCAATCAGAGAAAGACACGTATCATATGACCTCGCTGATATGAGGAATTTTTAACCTCAGGAAACAAACTGAGGGTTGCTGGAGTGGTGGGGGGTGGGAGGGAGGGGGTGGCTGGGTGATAGACATTGGGGAGGGTATGTGCTACGGTGAGCGCTGTGAATTGTGCAAGACTGTTGAATCACAGATCTGTACTTCTGAAACAAATAATGCAACATATGTTAAGAAAAAAAAAAGACGATAGCAGGAGGGAAAGAATGAAGGGTAGTAAGTTGGAGGAGGAGACGAACCATGAGAGTCGATGGACTCTGAAAAACAAACTGAGGGTTCTAGAGGGGAGGGGGGTGGGGCAATGGGTTAGCCTGGTGATGGGTATTAAAGAGGGCACGTTCTGCTTCGAGCACTGGGTGTTATGCACAAACAATGAATCATGGAACACTACATCAAAAACTAATGATGTAATGTATGGTGATTAACATAACAATAAAAAATTTAATAAAAGAACAAAAAAGGATATTAGGGAAAATATTCTGAAAATCTAATAAAATATAATTTTAGCTAATAATAATGTATCAATATTGATTCATTAAATATGACAAATTTACCAAAGGAAGGTAACATGTGAGTCATAGGGGAAACTGGGTGCAGGGTACATGGGAACTCTCTACACTATCTTTTCCTTTTTTCCATAAATTTCTATTCTAAATATTAAAAGAATATTGATGAGGATGCACTCTCTCCAAGCAAGAGATTAAATTAATGTGTGCTTTTTCCCTTGGCTAATCTTGTGAAACACCCAATTTATTTTTTTCTCTACTGACTTAATAAAAAAATTAATTTCTAAAAAATGTATTAATAGCCTGACCCTTAGCTGTGGTTACCCAATCAAGATATTATTCATGAAAGGGATTTCCTGAACAGTCAGCTGATGTCCTAACTGATATCTTCCTTATTTTTTATTCAGAAAATCCTGCATGAAGTTTTTCCTCTTCAAGAGATTCTATTTCTTATTACAACCAAAATGAGGGAAGTTGGAATTCAAACACACTACCTAATTTACTAATTAAAAACTCAATTGCCAAGGGCACCTGACTGACTCAGTCAACCGAGCATGTGACTTTTGATCTTGGGGTCATGAATTCGAGTCCTATTTGGGGGTAGAATTTACTTAGAAAAAAAGTCAAAAATGCCTCAATGACACATTAAAACTAAAAAAAAAAAAGAAAAGAGAAATGTTATAAACAAATAAGAAAGCATGATTGCACAGTATCTAGTCTTTTTTGTGTCCATTACGCCTTTTCTGGAATAACACAGAGTATTACTAGGAGCTGTACTGGAGGTGAGAAATTTTCATCAACTCACTCTGGTCATTGGGAATTTTTCCATTCACTAATAACCCAGAAAATAGATTTATTCATTCAAAACAGCTTCCTGAACACTCATAATCAGAGCACTGTAGTTTGATCTTGGTATTAGAAAAATCGAACCTGACAAATGTCTTGATCTCAAAGAGTTCCTGAGTATAATGCATTCATATATGCACAGAAGAAGAGACTAAACCCAGGTCCAAAGGACGTGATGAGCCTGGAGGCTGAGGGGCTCTTTGCTCTTTGGGGAAGCTGAGGAGGGGTGAGTATAGAAGAGTGCTCTCAAATTGTATTATGTCACCCCTACTTCACACAGTACTCAACTCCTCCTTAGCTATAACAATACACTTTGTGCTCATGAAACTTCCCAGAAGTTTGCCTGGCTTTTCTTCTCCTGGTTTGGGCTATAATGATGCCAAGGATCACCTAAAGGAGCTCTTGGTCCTCAGACAGTAGTGATGATCAAAGACATCCATTTATTTTCTTAGTTCTGTTTTTTCTTTTTCTACAGGTATGTCTTCTGAATGATAAATGTAAATACACTCTTTGTTCAAGACACTGATGAGATTTCTTGCATTATTATTTAATTTTTTTTTTAATTTTTTAGTGGAGTAAGGGAATGTACAGAGGGAGAGGGAGAGAGAGAATCTTAAGCCAGCTCCATGCCCAGCCTGGAGCCCCACACAGGGCTCAATCTCACAATCTTGAGATCATGACCCAAGCCAAAATCAGGAGTCAGACACTCAACCAACTGAGCCATCCAGGCCCCCCTTGTATAATTAGCTTATTAAATAAAAATGTTCTTAGAGGTAATATGTACACTTTTTTAAAAAAGTTTATACCTGCTGACACAACTAAGAGATCTAAAAAAATATCCTCTGGAATCAAAGGTAAAAATATAACAAGAAGCCTAGATAATCATAAAAATATTTTAAGGCCTAAATTTTCAACATGAAGAAATTAATTTTATTATTGTTAGGCTATATCAAGAAGCCCATAATAATCTTGTTTTCAAAGAATACTTAGGAGGTGATATTCCAAGACATGACGTTAAGTGGAAACAGGAACCATGTACACTTTAACTTCACATGCACGCATGCACACACGCACACAAAATATAGCAGAAGAAAATGCACAAATAACTGAACAATGGTTCGATGGGTAATGAGCAAATTTTTATCTCAGATTTTCATAGGTAACATATTTTCTAAACCTTTTCTCTTGAACAAGAACAACCTTGAATTTACCCCATAATAAAAATTTTACATACTTCTGAAAAACATATTTGTTATGCTTTTAAAAATCACATTTACTCAAAAGAAAGTAATTGTCAACATTAGGACTCTCCTATGTAGTTGCTGATATCACAAATCATTTTGTCAATCTACAATGGATAAACTAATGTTTGGAGATGATAGCATTTTATGTTTTTAAAACTATGATTCCTGCTCCATTTCATGGGTAGCATTGCTCATGAGGGCCAAACGTGATGAACATGCCAGTTGTTTCGAAAAGCAAAGCCCTACGTATTATTATTATTATCATTGTACATACACTGTAAGTGGAGATGCTAATGTACTTCTGCATGCATTCTTAACCAATCAGATTTACATATTTATTATGCATTCCGATTAAATTACCCACCTTACTGATTAATTTCAATGGATTTTCCTACTTTCATGGGAAGTATTAAAATAAAATGCTACCCTGTTTCGATTTTTGATTAGTTTCCTTTCAGGTTGCAGCAGACTTCAATGAATGGAAGACAAATAAAAAGATGGGCAAGTTTCTCGTTTGTTTGTTTTTTGTTTATTTTCCACAAATCTTCAGGCCTGACAAAATCGCTTTGGAAAAAAAAAGTTCTACTTTGTCACGGTCCTTCCTTCTGTTGCCTCATACCCTAGCCAAAGTTCACACACTTTCTTTGAAGTGCTCTTCAGAGCAAATCTGAAGTAAGACATTATTTAGAAGAGGAAACTAGTAAGAAGATATTTGCTAGTGAAAATCATTTCCAGGGCATAGAAACCCCACCCACAAGCAAGACTCTTGCTAATCGGGAGCCTTCAGGGAAGAAGGGACAAGGACTTTGAGCCTCACTGCAGAGGGGCCTTAACAGCTACCAGCTACAGCTACCAGACCCAGCCCATTGCCTGGGTGGTGCAGTGGTAGAATTCTTGCCAGACCCAGCCCATTGAACACAGTTGGTTGGACTATCACATCAGAGTCAGTAACAGAACTGGGAACCTGTTTTTCAAGCTGATTATTATACACATAATACTCATTAATAAATTCTTCTGTTCTTCCAGAATGTACTTTCACATGGACATTTATTTCATCTGTCAAAGGTTGGATTATCTCCATTTTCCAGTTGAAGTATTTGAACTGACACAAGCTGAAAATGACGGGACATGGGATTCCTACCCAGGTTTGTTTGACCTCAAAGCCTTTAATCTTTCCTGTATAGCTGAGTTTCCCATTGAAACCATCTTCATGGTGGCGGTGGGGGGTTGCTGGGTGAGCAGCAGGGAGAGGGATGCAGTACAGTGGAAGGTATGCATACAAGTTGAACTGCATTGAGAGATCAAGAGTGAAGAATGTGGTTTTTAGCATATATGTTGTGGGGTCCAAAAGTTTTCTCAAATTGTGCCTGGGAAAATGAGAATTTCCAAGCTGCGTTTTAGGTAGCTGTGTGTAGAATTGCTTAGAGAAGTGAGGGTTTGTGGATTCAATTAAGAGATTAGTCTGAACAGTAGAGCAATCATGCGGATCCAAACCCGAGTCATCTTGATGGGAAGAAAAAGCTCATGACAAATGAAAACAAGTTACCAAGGTGTTACTGATGGGAATCAGTGGCAAAGTAAATATCGGGGTTAAGAGATATGTAGGGAACAAAGAGGACCTCTGAGACTACAAACCCATGAAACAGAGGTGCAAATATCCCAAGATTAGAAAACCAAGAAGTTCCAGCGGAGAGGTCATACTGCTCTTTGGGACCGAGATTGAACACCTTAAAAAATTACAACTAAGAGCTAACATAGAGATCCATGAGCTCTAGAATCCTTTGATATGATCTTGGTCATTTTCTATAATGATGCTGATTTGGGGGTGGGGGGATATAACCACAGTCATTAGAAGAAAACCCAGCCATGGCTAAGAATAGTTCTAGGCTCATGGTGGGATTAAGCAAGAAAGGGATGCTTCGTACTTTACAGTTGGATATAGGCATGGGAAATGGTCAATACTTGGGAAAGAACACAGAGAAGCAAATCCTTGGGGATGTCAAATAGGATCAATGAAATTCCTTGGTGCTACATTTTTAAAACCCCAAGAGGAAAATGAGATAGACAGATGGTTCTTTAAAGCTTAGGATAAACTTTCTTTTTCATCTAAGAAAGAAAAACTACACTTGCCCTTAATTTACCCTCAATAAATCCATAAATAGAATGATGCATGCCTTTTACTTAAGTAACATGGTAATATTTAAATTTTCATTTCTTGATTTATCATCCTAATACAACAAACACATCAATTCATCTGACATTGTTTCCTAACTCATCTGAACAAAAAGTATAAGAAAATACCTTGGTGAGTCAAATTTTTTCCCAATAATAATGAACAGTGTTTACTTGATAACTCTGTGTTTGTGTATGTATTTCTCTTAAGCAGAAATATAAAACCTTTGCAGTCAGTAAATATGATATATGCAGAGGCTTCCTCGTACAGATTGGAGTGACTGACAGCATCAGAATATGGAGCATTTCAAAAGCATTAACTCCTGAAGTTGGTGTAGTGTTAAAAAAAAAATTCTCTCTGTTTTATCAAGCCCACAGAATCCAACTCAATAAGAAGCTCATAAAACAAATGAAAACTTAAAATAGGGACTGTATCTTCCCAGAGTAAGCAAAGCACTGCGTGAATACTGCATATACCTTAAAAGTGCTGGCAGGTTCTATTTCTGTACATTTGCATTTATGGATTACTAAACTCACACTACATTTGTTCAACATATGACCATTGGCCCTATGCTTATGTGTAGATGCTTTTCTTTGAAGAGTATCTGTATACCCAGTTGACAATCCAATCACTCCTTCTCATGGAATTTGTGATATTCAGACACTTACTAGTTTACTTAAATTCATTTACTCTAAAAACACTAACTCAATGAGTATTTATTGGGCACACGTTATGCGAAGCACATCAGACAAATTAATCTCTTAGAAGACTTACCTGGTTGTTTGACCAAACTCACTGGAGGGATTTGTAAAAATGGTTAAACTAATTATGTGTGTAGAAACAGCAACGTAATCAATATCTGAAAAGACCTGGATATTTAATGTCAGTAGACATAATGATCTGGGAGTTTTAGCCAGATGATCAAACAAGTTTCAGATTATTTGTTGTCCAGAAGGCAACTGATGTAATGTGTCAATAAATCAACTATAGGGTAGTGACCTGGAAAGAAGATGTTTGTTCTTGAATTTTTGCCATTGATGACTAGGCAGGCATGCATTGGTTCTCGGTTTTGATGTGTCCTCCAACCATTTGTACAACAAACTCTTATAAGCATATGCTGCCATATGGCAGGTAAAGGCCACCTTCTGTAATAAGTACCCCCTACACAGAAGATTTCTATTATATAATAAAATGTGCATGATACATAATACATATTCTTTATGTGAGATTATAATCACTGCCAGATTCATATTGCTTCCGTGTTTCCACAGTTCTTTTCTATTATAGTTAACTCCATCGCTTATTCAAATATTTATGGGTACATACTGTATTGCAGACATTGTATTAGAGCTGGGGATAGGGAGATGTGAAGAACAGGAGAGAAAATGATACTTAAACAAATATCTAACCAAAATGGCGCCCACTATCCTGGAGTTTCACCACGGACATGGTAGAAGTCCGGGGGAGAGAACTGACAGTGCCAGGGAGGGCCTCGATGCCTTTATGCTCTCAGGGGTCCTTGTAGAACTAATACTTTATGAACACCGAGTTAATGACTGGAAGAGAAGGTAGTAAAGAGATTCATCCTAGATATTTCACAGGATAGTTAGTGACAAAAGTGGAACTAGCACATAAGTCCAAAAACCCAGGCATCTTGACATCTGGTGGTATTATTTTGAATCTAAACCACATAGATCCAAAATGACTTAGAGTGTTCAATGCTGTATCTGTCTGACTGTGCATTTAAGGAAAGTCTACTGTGCCTTAACCCAAAGTTCTTTGAGTTCTGTCTTTCCATCTTTATCCCCAATGCTTTGCATAGTACCAGTTATAAAATACATGCTCAATAAATGTTTATTGAATGAATAAATAAATGGATGGACCGAGTAATGAAGACACAAAGCAAGGCAATGAGAAGGTAGGTAGATAGAAAGGTAAATAAATATAGAAACAGAAATATAGATATAGATCAGAAATACTTTTTAGTATCTCTCAAATTATTCCAGAAAACCAGTTGTAAAGTTGATGCAAGTAGAGACATTGTGATATTTTATTTTATTACCTTCACTTGAGATTATAATCTACCAGTCAATTTTGACCTTGTTGCTAACCCCATTGCCCAGCTGAAAAATTAGGAGCGCTTCTCTCGTCACTTAGAAATTAAACTCCAGATTATCAAGAATAATCCAGAAAAGTCTTGGCACCAAAACTCTTTGGCAAAAGAAAGGCTAAAGCTAATGCATAAAGCTAAAAATGTGGATGAAAGGGTAATATTCTACATGGTTATAATTATTATAAAGAAAAAGATACTGAGATCGACTCATGTTTTGCACTTTTTAATCATAATGTTTTGGGGTAGCCAACACATACTTTTAATATCATTCAATTAAAATATTATTAAATTAAACACACAAGTCTCACATACTGTTAATATTATTTCAAAGGACTCACAATATCAGGTCTTCATTTGCTTCTAATTAATACATTTGAAGGGCTATAGACACAAGTTTATTAAACCAGGCATGATAAAGAAAAATAAACTCTTGTAGGAATCTTGTGTCTTCCCCAAGTAAACTTGCAGATTGGAAAGTACATTCATAGGAATAAATACATCAAATTTTGCAGATTTCGTGGCATTGGAAAATATATCCAACTTCAATCAACAGTTTGATCGGCCTGTTAAATTTTTCCTTTTGTAATAATCTTAAAAATAATTAGCTCCTAAAGGGAACATTACTTGTTCTCACTCTTCACATGTACACGCCATCAACAGATTTTTTTTTTTTTTCCTTTACTTAGGGGGAAAAAAAATAAAAACAACCAAACTTTGATAAGTCCAAAGACTCCCAATATTTTCCTTCTCCCTTACTCCAATGAGGAAAAAAATGTTTAAATCTTCCAGATAGAATTTCTTCAGCTCATTTCAAGAATTCCACCTTCTCAACACCCTTGCATTTAACTTAATGTTTTTCAGATTTCCAAACTCTATTACCACAATGCTAAACAAATAACTATAGTTCTGGGGTCAGAGAAAGGGGCGTAGGGGGTGAAAGGTGAATGACTTGAAAGAGCCGGGTTACAGCTTTAAGAAAGAGGTTTAACGGGTTTGAGACCTTTTGCCTGCTGGCAACAGTCAGTTCTTTCTTCTTTTGGCTCTACACCACTAAGGTGTTAACTTTTTAGCTGCTGGGGATTTGAGCTTTATTACGTTTTCTCCTTCCATTTACTTATTAAGTTAGAGGAAACATTACTTCATGGGCAAAACAATATTTCAGATTTTATGAATTAGCTTGCCTTAGGGAAAAACCGAGTTAAATTTGTAGCCTAAATTTGTTCTCATATTTATAACCAAATTAATTCTGTAAACACAATTCTTAAGAAACACATTGAACCATTCAGGTTAAACAGATGTTACTCATCCATATAAAAGACTCGAATGTGATTCTTTATGTGTCTGTGTACTCAGAAGGAGAAGAAAAGTAACCAGACATATACTCGGCAGATCAACAGCATATACGAAGCCGTCTGCCCTCATATTTAAGTCTTCTTTTCCTCTTGTTTGCCGTGAGATTTTGGTGAAGAGGAGAAAGAAAACTTTGCTGAACCTGTTTTCAATGACCAGATGTCCTGCCTGTGACTTTGTATGAAAAATACCTAGCTGGTAAATTACAAGAAAGCCACAGTCCACATAGGGAAATGGGGAGCCGACAGGTTTCTGCCGAGACAAGAATATGGGAATTTGGGGATGATGAATTCAGTCACGCATTCATTCACCTCCCCATTCATTCCACAACTACTAAGTGAGGCCCCCAAATGTGTAAGACACAGTGCCAGGTACAAAATGCAGCATCGAACGATGAAAGAGCCCTTGGAGCCTGAATGAAAATAAGAAGAGGATTTATTTCAGCTAGTTGAGTGGAAATGGACCCTAAAGTTCAAAGAAAGTTTACTCTGAAGTTGTGTAAAACTGA
Source organism: Callorhinus ursinus (assembly GCF_003265705.2). Classification (NCBI taxonomy): domain Eukaryota; kingdom Metazoa; phylum Chordata; class Mammalia; order Carnivora; family Otariidae; genus Callorhinus; species Callorhinus ursinus. The sequence goes on from NW_027397109.1 coordinate 1,647,857, forward strand.
GCTGTAAAAAGTATTACAGGAACACTCTCCAGGTTAAGAAGGATGCAGAAAAGAACTGCCCGGATTCAACTGTGGCCTAGGTGTACATATATGGGTTTGGACACCAGATGTTTATTAGCTGTGCTAACGTCTACTTGTGGTTAGACTAAGGGCAGCCAGTGGCCACTCTCCAGCCTAGGATAATTCATCGAGCCGTGGCTCAGTTACACAACAAAGTCATTTCCACCCACTGGATACATTTTCATAATCCAGTGTAATAGTGGGAAAAGTTTCTCTGCACCCTCCATGTTCTCATTTTCCTGTGAGTAGCCCTAGAGATACAGAACGAGAAGGGCGGGGTCCGTTTTGTCCAATCAGGTGTTATCTCTAGTGCATTCGGATTTTTCGAGAACTTTCTGAGTTAGACTTCACGTATCCTTTCCTAGCCCATTTTTCTAACTTTGTACAAATATGTTCGCATCTGTGTGTGTTTCCCCTTTAGTAAGTCCCATTTAGGTATATGAGCTGTTTCAGAACCGAAACTGTCTTATTGACCTTTTGATCCTTGAACCTTAGCATGTATGAATGAGAAGAGTTCAATATTTTTAACTGAATATGCCCCAGAGGAAGGAGACCACAACTTTCTAACTGGCTTGACCACCTATGATAACTTTGGACTAGAACAGGCCTTGTTGAGTATTCAACAATGGAACATAGGCTATGCCTTTCAAATTGAACCAAGCCAAGAGACAGGTCTATATTCACAAAGTTATTCCGGAACTTCTCAGCCCTTAGCAAGTGCTTGCCTCACATTTGCAGGCTATTACTAAAGCCAGAACATGTGTCAATAATGTTGCTGAAGCACTTTTCAGATAGGCCAATTCGGGATCAGGCCACAAATCAACAGGACAAGGAAGGGTGCAGGTTTTCCAGTGGTAGCTCTTCAAAGTAGCCTGGGGCTTGCCTGACAGAGGAACTTCCCACAGTCCACATTGGCAGTTACTCCCCAAGAGCCATGCCCAGTGCTTTAAACTTCACTGCTAAAAGGAAAGAAAGAACTCACTACGTCTACCAGCAGTCCCTGCATTTACAGGGAATAATGTTTCTGGAAAAAGCATTGCAATTCAAAATGATGGAAGAGGGATCTGATTTTCTCATTGCAGCCGTGTGTCTGTCCAAGGGTCTGTTGCTTGATGACTTACAGAAATGACAGAAAACACCACATTTCATTAAGTGTGTAACATATTTCAGTGCTTTAAGGTATAAAGCTTTTCAAGGTGTGAGCAGTGCCTTTAAACTGGGAGCTTAATGGCAAGTTCTTTCATTTTTATCGAACTGTATTTCTTTAAGGAATTTCCTGAGGAAGATAAGGGAAATATATGGAATTTCAACAAAACACTCAGGGGGCGCCTGGGTGGCTCAGTCGGTTAAGTGTCTGCCTTTGGCTCAGGTCATGATCCCAGGGTCCTGAGACGGAGCCCTGCGTCCTGCTCCCTGCTCAGCAGGGAGTCCACTTCTCCCTCTGCCCCTCTCCCCGCTTATGCACTCTCTCTCAGTCTCTCAGATAAATAAATAAAATCTTTTAAAATATAAATAAACAAAACATTCAAGCTGCCATTGGGAGAGACGACATGCAGGGCAAGCAAGAATGGAAGGCATATCCCCATGCAGAAAAACCCAGCCATACAATGGGTACAATGCCTGCTGAAAAATCCACCTGTTTCCTGGCATGGTGTGGTTGGACATGAAGTGTTGCTTATGCAAATCACAGTCTTAAACTTAAGTTAGCCATAAACGGAAATATAAGCCATGAGCCCATGAACAAGAAATCTAGCTTCTCAAGATCTTAAGTTAAGAGCAAGAGCAAGTGAGGGAAGGAAGAAAGGGAGGTTGGGAGGGAGGGAGGGAGGAAGGAAGGAAAGCAGGAAAGAAGGGAGGAAGGCAGGCTGGTAAGAGAGAGAGAAAGAGAGATTGATTATAATATCCTCCGGATTAATATACCAGATTTACAGCCTCCTCACAAGGATCCTTTTGCTACTATTTCAAAGGGAAGAGGTGAATGACATATGGGCAGAAGATAGAGATGTCAGGTACATTTCTGTCAAGCTGTGTGTATTTTCAGAGTATTAATTTAATGTGGCAAGTACAATTAGACACAAAAGAAATTTAAATTTTATAGCTATTAGTGAACAAAACTAAATGAAAGGTAAAGGAAATTCTTTGCAAATATGAAAACAGCTGAGAGGTAACTTACCTTCAGCTTTGTCCCCAATGTAGTTCTTAAAGAGTGAAAGTTCAGAAGAGAAAGAACCCAATGGATATTTCCCATAAATTTCAATGGGATAAGGAATTATTTTTAAAAAGGCAGTAAAATGGCATTCTTTTTTTTCAAGTCTGGTTGAAAAACCAGTCTTTGTCAAAAGTTCTTTGAAATAGACTTTTTTTTCCATTAAGAGTAGAATCACAAAGTCTACATCATATTAGGGAGTGAACACTCAAAAATAGATGCAAATACTATGATTTTAAATTATTTACTTAAAAATACATTTCTTTTCAGGTTTAAACCATGTGTGCACACACCTGTACATGCGCCTTCTCTCCTCTTTTTGCTACTTTTTTCCTAGTCATTTGGGAAGAAGCAAAGATTCCTATATGAATATAGCTCAGCTTCTAAATCCAGAAGACCCAATCTGGAGATGACATTGGGATGGCCTTCTACCCGCATAAAAAGATGAAATCCAGGTGGTTCTGATAAAAGTATGGAAGAGACTGCTTTCTTCTTCCTCCTGGACGCACAGCTCATCCACATTTATCTACCTCCCTTGAAGGCATGTGTGGACATCTGACCACAAGACCACCAAAAGAGCATCAGCACAGTGGTGTGAACCTCTGCCAGGCCTGACCAAGAGACAGCTCTCATGGACAATCCTCATGTTTCTTTCCCATCCTGCAGCAACCATGTAACCACATGCTGAAGAAGCGAGAGCCACAAGATAGAAGGAACCTGGGCCGCTGACTTACTTCTGGGAGGACACCATCCTGGAGAAACACCCACATGGAATAAATGTGCTTGAGAAATACATATATTGTATGAAATCACTGACATGTGGGAGAACTATCTACAGCAGCCATCATCACCTTAACTAAGAGAGTTATCCCACTATCCTCCTTACCTTTTCCCACTTTGATACCACCCAAGGGCTGGAGCCCCAGGGACATCTGGATCTGAACAACTCTAGATTCCCCAGCCTCACCAGGGTTATGAACCTTGCCAGGTACTCACCTTGATGATGGATATCTGTCACACCACACAGAGGGAAATAACTTTTTCAAAGTCCTTGCTCTGTTCCAGCCACTTTCACAGTCCTCCCAGGGTCCTCATGAATATCATTCTCAGATCAGCCTAACAAGATTAAGAAAGGTCAAGTGTTGTGCACTGCAAATTTCAAGGAGGCAGAATTCACACAGATTCACATATGAATAAAGCTCTCTAAATTTGCTCAGTGTGCAACCTACACAAACCAAATGTAAATTGGTAAGTAGTATCAAGAGAAAATTGATTTCTCCCTCATGATACCTTTTCAATCTTCGGTTCCTGACAATCTTTCTCTGCTTTTTATTCCCTGGAATCTCTCATTCCTTGGGAAGTTTCAATCCCTTTAATGAGCTTTGAGGCACAATCCTCTTCCCACCATGGAGACTATTTACCACTGGGCTGCTAGATCAGCTCTTCCAGGCCACTTTAAAAGCCTATAATTCACTGGGAAATGGGATTTCCCAGTTTTCCAGCCATAAAAATTATTTTCTGTTTCTCTAAAGCAAAGATTTCATTAGGGGGTTTATTAATAACTCTGATATAACCTAATAATGATCTTTTAAAGACAGTAAAGCTTGCAGGAGAAAAGCACAATGAAATTTTTAAAAGCAAACTTGTCTCCGTTAAATTATCAAAAAAAAAAAAAAAGAAAGACACAAACTGAGGCATGATTTCTCTGTGTTATGTCACCTCATGTTCTAAGGCAACCAGCTTTCCAACTGTCCTGTGCAGACTTGGTCTGTTACTGAATTTCTGGAAAATTTCCCATTGGTCAGAATTATCCTCAGGGCATTATGGCCATGCCCCATTTGCAATGAATTGAGAGTAGAGGAGAGGAAAATCCATCCACGTAGAAAAAATAAATAAAAAATTTTTTGTTCTAGGCACTGCACAAACAAGCATTTTATGGATTCCAACATAAGTTGAAAGGTTCTAATGATTTATTTTAATTGCTATGATTAGGAAGGTATAGTTAAGCAAAACCCCACTAAGTGAGAGTATGAGCCATGAAAGTCTCAAAAAGAGTTGTCAGACTGGGCCTCGTGCAGCTGGGAAGCATCAGGGAGAAGCAGCTCCCATTGAGATGCTCCAGCACCACGCACAGCTGTGGGAGATTGCAAAAGTGACAGGTTTCTCGACAGCAATCTGGAAAATGTATAATCTGTCCTCAGAGATCACTAGAAAGAACTGGATGGATCACCGAGGCTTCCGCTAGGCAAAGAAGTACTCCATGTTTAATAATAAAGGGGAAAAAAAGTAAATGCATAAGAAAGATTAAGTGATCACTTTATTTGAAGAGCACAAACCAGGCTTTCTATCAAATTATCATTTATGTGTGTTCTAAACAAGGAAGATACTGAAATGTTTCTTTTTCCTCTGCTTTGTTAACTACCTAAGTTGCTAACATTTATTGAACACTTACTAAGCACCAGACACTGTACTGGGCCCTTGGTAGTCATTATTTGATGGACTATCAGTCAAACAAATGGTATGTATTGAGAACCTACTGTGGGGAAGGTAGATAAAAACTAAATGCTAAAAAGGAATACAATAAAGCTACCTTTTCAGCTCCCCCAGAGTTTCTGGGCATAACTGGGGAAATAAGATGTGTGAGCAAACACACAGGAAAAAATACAAATTAATAGGTTATGGAGTGATAATGATGGCAGGGACAGAGGATGGGATCTGGAAGGATGGGCCGGCCAGTGGAGGGAATCTTCCACAATTGAGAACCCTGGAATGAATGTAAGTCAGCTGCAGTGAGCACCCAGTTGGGAAAGCGTGCTACCTCTGGAGGGCTGAAGGAATTATGGAGGGTCAGAACAGAGGGGAAAGGCCAGTGCTTATCATCAAGATGTCCATTTCCACATGTATTTATCTATGTAAACAAAACCCAGACCACAAAATTCAACTTTTCATGTTTTTCCCATTTTCTCTCTCTCTCTCTCTCACACACACACAATTCACCAGACCAAAATATATACATATATATATATTACTTTTCAGTGACATGTTCATTAATTTTGACCCCTCCAAAAGAAAACCAGGATTGTTTTGTTTTGTTTTCTACATCTATGTATAAAGTTATAACTAATATTTTTTAAGGATTGATTGATTGATTTATTTATTTATTTATTTATTTATTTATTTATTTGAGAAAGAGAGCCCAAGAGAGCACAAGCAGGGGGAAGCAGGAGAAGGAGAAGCAGTCTCCCCGCTGAGCGAGAAGCCAGATGTGGGGCTCGATCTCAGGACCCTGAGATCATGACCTGAGCTGAAGGCACATGTTTATTCGACTGAGCCACCCAGGCACCTGAAGATATAACCAATATTATTGTCCATTTCCCCCCTTATTTTTAGCTAAATAAACTCAAGTGCTTATCTGGAAATTTTGGATTTAAATATATATATATATCTCCAGGGTTTTTTTGTTTTTTATTTTTATTTATTTATTTATTTATTTATTTATTGAAACGGCCAGATATCTGAGGCCCTCATAACATTTTTACTTGGTGAGCCGGCTTGGCCCCTCAGGTTTTTCTGTGGTTTGTTGTTGCTGTTTTATTCCCTTTCTATTTCACTTAGAGGCCCTGTGAGGTGGCCTGGGATTGCGATTTCTTTTTTTTTTTTTAATTTTATATATTTATTTGTCAGGGAGAGAGAGAGAGCACAAACAGGGGGAGCAGCAGGCAGAGGGAGAGGGAGAAGCAGGCCGCTTGCTCAGCAAGGAGCCCAATGCAGGGCTGATTCCAGGACCCTGGGATCATGACCTGAGCCAAAGGCAGACGCTTAACCGACTGAGCCACCCAGGCATCCCGGGATTGCGATTTCTGACCTCCCTGTCTATATAATCCGTGCCTAGGTGTGCGCTCCATCAATGTGCTGCCGATATGCGACGGAATTTTTCATGTGTTGAATGAAAGTGAGAAGTCTTACCTTGAAGGATAATTATGACAATTTCCCTGGAAGAATAAAATACCGCCAAGTGGCATACCTCCGGGAATAAATATACATCATACTTTCATGAAATTTGCACACAATACAGGTCAGGCGGTTAATGAAGCCATAAACTGTCCTACGTGGGAACTACTAAACATTCCCTTATTCCGTCGGCCTCGGTAGTGTTAAGAGAGCCGAAGATGTTTACTGCCAGGAGCCACCTTCTCGCCTGACGAGATCAGTTCATAGCCAGCTCTTTGTAAATACACATATAACCTCTGCAAAGGTAATTTAAGGCCGTGCCTTAAAGAAGACGGTAAGTGCATGGGGAGGGAGAGAGAAAATAAAAAATCGCATGAATAAAGCCGAAGGCTGCAGGCTAAGGCGGTTGGTTATTAAGTCCCAAGCTGTTTTTCCTTCACTTTTCCTCACCACCGAAATAAAAACAATTATTGCTATGATGCTCTAAAATTAGAACACATTTGTCGTGTTTAAAGGCAGCCACAACTAAGCTGAAGCTCAGCAATAAAGGCAGAGGCAAAGCAAACAGTTGTGGCCCGGGCCTGCCCTCCGTAACATGGCACCAGCCGGGGACGAGAGCATCAGGCCCAGAGACTGGGTTGAAGCCCGGAGGCCCTGGCCGAAGACATCGTAAAAGGGATTTAAGAAATCCCATTGGATGGTTTCCTAGGGCCGTGGAGCTCCGGATCGCATCACCAACACAGGCAGAACTCGACTAACCCACCCTGTATGGGGACTGGCTGCATGCAGCCCCATACCAGAAAGGTAAGCTCTATTATTATGTATGGCGAACTTCCTGGAATGTACTGGTGTGTTCCAGAAAACCCGGCGTTGTTAAACAGGTTTACTCCCCGCCCTCGGCTACAGCAGCGCAGAGAGAGATTTGCCTAAGTGAAAAATTATTAATGACCGAAAGCCTCTACATCCCTTTGGCTAAGAGGAAAAAAGTTAAAATTTGTGACTCTTGTTCGATTATCAAAGGGAATTGGACAAATGAGGCTTTTATTCAGAAAGTGCGAGGGTGTCCACCTCCCCCAGCCCAGCTTTTCCTTAACTTATTTGGACATCTCTGCCAAAAAAGGTTTGGCCGGTCCCCTTAATTACTGAGATAATTGCCTTAATTCTCTCCTCACTTTGCTAATGTAGCTCTGGCTTTGAATCTTATGCTTTATCCATTAGATCATTGTAATTGGAGAAAAAAAAAAAAAACTAGGTTATGACCCAATGAATCCTAGCCTAGCCTTTTGTAACAATATCGTGAAGAGTGGAATATATATAATATATATATATATATGGTATGAATATGTACAGTTATGTAAAATTTACATAAAATATATAATAATATATATTTTACATCTATATTCAGTCATATACGTGAAGTAAAACAGCTTTGGGAGAGAGAAATATTCTCACATTTGCAAGCATAAATTTTGAAATTGCTTAAAGAAGGAAATTAGTTTTCTGTTATGTAAATATTTGATTGCACTTACAAATAACCTAGTGTTCCACCATGAATCCTCTTTTTCAAAAAAATAAAATAAGAGGGCGCCTGGGTGGCTCAGTCGTTAAGCGTCTGCCTTCCGCTCAGGTCATGATCCCAGGGTCCTGGGATCAAGTCCCACATCGGGCTCCCTCCTCGGTGGGAAGCCTGCTTCTCCCTCTCCTACTCCCGCTGCTTGTGTTCCTGCTCTCGCTGTCTCTGTCTCTGTCAAATAAATAAATAAAATCTTAAAAAAAATAAATAAAAAAATAAAATAAAGAGTGAGAAAGAAAAGCTAAGACTGAGGGATGTGTGGGGTATGAGAACGGAGGGCTCAGATTTAGCCTTCGCTGTTCTGCGCTGATCCTCTAGGGACTAGCCTTCCATGTCAATGAATGCTCTTCCCCTCTCCTGCCTTCCACCATCCAAAGTGAAGGGTGAGTTCCAGCCTGAGATGCAAGAGACAGGGTTGTCCTCTATTCTATCGGCCCACCAGCCTCCTCTTGTTTTCAGGATAAAGGCACAAACTGCTGGCTTTTCGTGTGGACCCTGTGGCAATTCTGAAAGAAAGAACCGGCTTTCCGTTTTAATGCTATTGTAAAATGTCTAGAGATGCTTAGCTATAAGGCAATATAAAAGTTTAAGATATTTTTGTTAAAAGGACAGAGCAAAGCTGTTCATGGTAAAGGTTCAGCTGAGTGCAGAGGCACAGGGTCTGAAAAAAAAAAAAAAAGTGTGAGGAGAATCCAGGAGGGTTTTGCTGTTGCTGTTCGTGTTGTTTTGATTTTCATTTTCAAGCCTTTATGTCAACAGTTTTATAGGAGATGGCTATTTGAGGTGCCACAGATAGGGGCTTCCCATCAGCTGGGCTTTGCTCAAGAAAGGTTGTAGTTCAGCTGAACCGAAGAGCATAAAAATATACATTCGGAACAATCAAAGAAATCACGATGAATTTATTAACCAGTCGGGAGAACATCTTGCTCCTAATTCTGGCCCTTAAGTCCTTCTAACTTTGCCTTACTCCATGGAAATGCTGTTTGGGGGATTACACATTCTTCTTTTACCACTTTCTTTTCCTGGCAAATACCCACATCCATTTTTTCTGGACAAATACTTACTGCACATATTCAATCTGGAGGCACTGGACTGTCTTCTGAGGATAAAATACTGAGTAAAAGCGAGATGTTGCCTGCCCTCATGAAGTCCAAATCAAGCCAGCAAAACACACATCCATCGCATCAGCACACAGAAAAATACAAAATTCTAACTGACGCAGGTGCTGTGAAGAGAACAAGGGACTACGAGCATCTAAAATCGGGCATATGATCCAACCAAGTAAAGATTTCTCAAGAAATAGTAAAAGTAATACTTACCAAAACTCACTAAAAACTATTATTCAGAGCCGTTAGATGTACTTTTTCGCTTCAGCCCTATGGGAGACAGAGATTATCTATGATTGTTCCCACTCTAGAGAGAGAAAGTGGAGGCAGACAGAGGCTACTGAGTCGAGACCTGTACTTGGAAAGGGCTAAACCAAGATAGGCAAGGTTATGCTGTGCTACCAAGCATCCCCCAAAGGTAGAAGAAGTGTCTTCCCTGAACAGGAACAGTCAGTGGCAGGTCCAGACCATTCCACGAGGGCAGCTGTCCTCCACCTGCTGGTTTGGCCTTCCAGGATGTTTCCATCTATCTCAAAATCCCCATCTCAACACAGTGCTTCTTGTTTTGTTGCAGCAGGTGGAAATAAATAGAAAAAAGAAGGCTGGTTCTCAAGTCCTTTCACCAGAAAGTGAAGCACATCACTTCCCCCCCACCCCCACCCCCCGTATTTTGTTGGCCAAAGCCAGTCACAGGCCATGGCTAACTTTGAGCGAAATCCTTTTGTGTGGTCAAGGAGTGGAGGAGAAGCAGAAACATGAGAGAGCTCCAGCAACATCTCCCGCTATAGGCCAAGTGCAGGAGGGAAGAACAATCTAGATGTGGGTGTCATCGGACACAAAGACCTCCGCATGTGGACGGAGCATGGAAAGGATTGTAAAGCAGAGTGGAAGATTGGTTTGGAGTAGCAGGTAGGAGTTAGGCCACTCCGAGTTCATCCTACCGCATTAACCACACCTAGCAACTATTCTATAAATATCCAAGTGTGTCCGGTCTTATTCTGGTCACTTCATCCAATACAACCCTCGATCCTCACCAAGCCCTCTCTGATCACTTGGAATGTTTATTTTATACTTATTGAGAGGGCAGTTTCAGACCTAAGGATACCAGTTTTTACCATCTGTTGTTCTTGCGTGTATCCGTGTGTGTGTGTGTATGCAAAATAAACAAACTGAGGAATGCCAAGACTTCTTACATTCAGAGCCTGACGACTGAATCTGTGTTTAACTCCAAGTCGTTGATGTCAATGTCTGAGTTTTCATTTCCAGCATTGTCCTCTATGCCATCAAGACAGACGGTCACATAAACTTTTGAGAAAATAACTAAAAGCCTTTGATGCCAAACGTCTAGGCCAGCTCTGCAATTATGAAGAGATAGCCTACTCTTGACTCCCACTTCAGCATTGTTACTGAACATGCCTCATTTGTCACCTCCCTGAACCCTTTCCCTGTGCCTATTTGGCTCCTAATGATTAGAAGAGGCTCGCTATAGTTTCTGGAATTTTTTTTCTGAGTCCTTAACAACCATTTCGCTGGTTTTGATGCTGGAGTTTTTGGTGTTTACACATATACAGACAGTGGTGATTACACCACACTGTCACCTAGACATCAGCAGTAATAAGATACCATCTATTATAGCACAGGCTGATTTCAAGAATATGAAAATGTGGGAAAAATCTCGGAACTGAATAAATTATAGTAGTGATATTTACTGAGTCCTTACTTGGGCCAGATATTGAATCAATCAGTGCATATTAACTCATTTAAACTTTGTACCAAGCCCAGGTCGGTGTTATTTCTATCCCCAATTCATAGAGGGGGGATAAAAGAATTTAACACCTTGTCCAAATTGTGGATCTTGGTGCAAAACTGTGATCTTCACCCTGATACTTCCAGCTCTCAAGCATTACAATACATGGTTGAAGGGAGAAATTTTTACAAGCCATTTACTGGTGGCAAAGCAAAACTCAAGGCTACTGAGGGATTTTGTCTACTCTAATTGGAAAAAACTGGGGATTTTCTTCAATGCTTTTTTTCACTTGGTCTACGTAGATGCAATCCAAATCTGTGTTTGTTTATAATTGTCACCTACATTTCAGGTCTGGATTGGAAACATTCCCCAAAGGGAGAAATTAAGCTGGTAAAATATGGTTGATTTTTCTCAGTGGGAATTGTTGCAAGGATGATACAGAATTAGAGAAGGAGAAATACCTTTCTCATTGCTGTCAAGGAGATGTCCTTGCTCCAAACGCCAAGAGCACACTCCCCAGTAGTTGATCTTCAGAAAGGGAGGATCATAGTGTGCCCAGGCGTGGATCTTCTGTGAATTTCTCCGGTTGTGGAATCACGTATATTTGAGTCACCTGTGTCCAGCCTCTAGCAAGCTGTCCCTTTTCCGTACATCTATCCTTCTGTCTGGGTCAAGTGTAAAAATAGTGAGGAGGTTAAGCAGATCCAAGGCCCACTGGTAAGAGTTTTGGACAGCTTCTGTTACTTCACAATTCCAGCCTGTGACTATGAAATGAATACATACACCCTTCAGTTAATCTGTGTTTCTCTGATTAGATCCTGATGACAAGATGATATTACCCAGTAAGAAAAGCCTAGCTAATGGTGAAAAAACACAGTTTTCCTACTTCTATTCCAGACCCCACATGAACCTGATGAGTTCAATCTCAAACCCAAGTTGAGACTTGTAAGCTCAAATTCCATTTCTTTTCAGCGCAAATCTGACATCCTTCTGCAGATAAAAATAAGGTTTTAAAGGCGGTTTTAAAGAACAATCATTGGGCTTTTTTGGACACCAAAAATGTTTTATAAAAAAAAAAAAGTTCAATGACTTCAGTTTAAATGAATCAGAAACATATGGGTCAAATTTTCCTTAATATACACTTGGGCTTAAAAATTAAGGGAACAGTACTAGGAAAAAAAAAAAACTCTCTCTAGTTGTGCTGAAATAAGAACATTTGGGAAGAAATTGCCAACACTTGACAAGTTTAAAGTATAGCCAATTTCACCCATCTCTTGGTGACAAAAGCCTGGGGACCCTACTGTCATCATCAGGGAAAGGGTAGAGCGTCACGATGGAGAATGTTGGAGAAATACATTTTTTTTCTCCCAGAACTTGAACTCTTGTGTGTACATGCAATTATTTCATTCTGGTGAAAAAGGATAGAGACGTACTCTAAAAACATTCCGACTTGGCTTCTTATGGTATATTAAAAGCATATTATAGAGGCATAGACTCAAAGTTTGGAGGTTTAACCCCAGGGAGAGAAAATTATGGCTCTCTCCATTTATCCATGAACCCTGCAGCTGGTAACAGTGCTCTCTGTTAGTAATTACACTGAACAGATGAGGGACTTTTTAATTTTTTTTTTATTTTGACCTGCAGTTAAACAAAATTTGCTTGTTTTATTTTTGGTTAAAAAATGATGAGGCAGCACCAACCCCAGTTTCACCCCAGAGCTGTTGATTTTCCCCCCTCCTTCATAATTTGTTTCAGACTATGAGCGCAGAGTCCCATTTTAGTGGGAAACATTTGCTGCCAAGACCTTCAGGGGTTTTATCTGCAGTTTATTTTGTTAACTACAAGTTTTAGATTGTTGTGGAGTTTTTCTTCTTTCCTTTCAAAATTCGCTACGGGAACGTTCATCTTCTGCTGTTAGGAAACACACGTAAAGTGAAAGAAAGAGAAGAATGGTTTGAAAGTAAGCCAAAAGTGTCACTAATGGGACTCAAACCCATGGTAGTTATAAAGAGGGATAATAAAATAATACAAATGAATTCACTGTCTTAAGGGTTTAGAGCATAGTCCACACTCCACTCCCACCCTTCCCCTTGTAATTCAAATTTAACACTAATAAATGAGAGGAACTAAAGATAATTGGCTAGAATCAAGCATTACATATCAGGCATTTCACTAGCTGACCCAGCTAAGCAACTGCAACTCAATGCATTTTAACTTACGCGTTCCAAACAAAAAACAATGGTTCACGAGGTGGAAAGAATGCTGTACAAAACCCCATCGCCCTGGCTGGTATTTATAAAGTTTTGGCAAAATTTCATAACAAATTTTAAAATAATGTGAAAGTGGCCTGTTTCCGGTTTCGGCCCTGCACCATGTCTCTCTTGAGGATGTTGTGGTTGGGGCAAGAGGCCAAGGATTTTGCCTGGCAACGGCAATGGAACAGACAAGCGCTAAGAATCCTCACGTTTGTACAGTGCTCTCTTATTTTATGTTTCAAGGGGAACTTTCATATATAGCCTTCCATTCCATCCTCATCCCAGGTCTGGTAAACCAAGCTGCTTTGATTTTTCTCGATGATGAAACCAAACTAAGAGAGGTGACGGACATACTTAATAAGGATGACTGTTGAAATTGAACCCCGCTTTTCAGTCCTTTACAACCAAAGAAGTTTTCATTGGGATTCAACTGTGGAGTAACTGTATTCCAACCTCTTTCTCACCCCCTTTCCCCTCCTCTCTGTAGGGCTCCCGTTTTCCCTCCCCCAACAATCACATGGGATTCTGTGTGTCATCCCAAGAGTACCGCTAGAATAATGGGGAACCTGACTGGATATGCCACAGCAAACAATTCATCTGAGGCTGACCCACCATCCCGTAGAAATGTAAAGCTCTAAATTCCCTGATCAATATTACAAAAAAAAAAAAAAAAAGAAAAGCAAATTACTTCATTTAAAGGCCAATGTGAAAAATTCAGGCTAATAGCACCTTTTGTTGCTGTCACTAAAATTCGAAGTCAGCTAGCCAACCTATAAAATGTAGCCAAATATATACCTGCCTTCATGACATGTATTTTATCGGTTAAAATGTATGCTTTGCCCTCGCGGTGAACGGCAATGCGTCTGAAGGAAACACCGCTTTACTGGAAAGAATAAAGGCTTGGAGGCAAGAAAAGCCTGGGTTAGTATCCATTTCTACCACTGAACAGTTTTGTGACTTTGATCCTGTTATTTCACCTCGCTGAAACTTAGTGTCCTCTATAAAGCTGTTCATTTAAACTTAGACGATTCTTATGAGGATTAAATTAGATCACACATACAATACATCCATAAAACGTTAGTCCATTTATCAAATGCTGTTCCAAATTTTTTAACTCACTGATGCTTCAGAACCTCATTCTCCAGCTTTGGCTTTCCAGGTGTAGTTCTCGTCTATATCTATATCTGTGAATCTGTCTCATGACCAAATTAATTATGGTATAATTTACATGGAATAAAATGGCACGGCATGGGGTAATGCTGTGATGCAATTTGTTTTTTTTTTCCTACAGGAGACCTGCCCACCCATAGGTGGGTCATGGTAAGAATGCAGTGGAGGGGTAAAAGGTAAATATGTGGAACAAATACTACTAAATTCTTTAAATATACTCTTTCAGGGACACCTGGGTAGCTCAGTCAGTTGGGCGTCCAACTCTTGATTTTTGGCTCAGGTTGTGATCTCAGGGTCCTGGGATCAAGCCCTGTATCAGGCTCGTGATCAGCGGGGAGTCTGCTTGAGATTCTTTCTTGCCCTCTCTCCCTGCCCCTTCCCCCCTAAAATAAATAAATAAATCTTTAAAATATATATATATATATATATATACTATTTCATTTAATTCTTTCAACACCCTAGAATGGAGAATTAAGCAATTATATAATTACACAGCAAACAGATAACTATTTATATAGCCAAACTCAGTAATTAGGACCGAAAACATTATTAACTGAGTTTGTAAATGAATCCTTCAGGTATTTATCTTAACTCCCGGCTTCTTTTTCTTCATTGTAAATTATCAGCCTAGGATAATTTATTCGGTTACCATAATTGGTATTACAGCCCAACCAGATAATTCAGATCTAAATTATTCACATTATCTTTCAAATTATCCCAACATTCAAAGGATAGTCCCACTTCTTCTTGTCTTTTTGCGTGGGGTTTTATCTGCAGCAGGATAACCTGCCTACCATAAAAGTGGAAGTGTATGCTCTGCCTGGCCTGTCCCATCCTGGGGTTGGAGGCAAAACAAAGTTTTCTAGTTTTAAAAACTAGATCAGTGGCCTTGGTGAGTGATATGCAACATCAGATATTTCGGGGCTTTGAACCAAAGGACTTTCTGTAGGTTTAGATGTAGGATTATTTCAGGATCCTAAAAATCTGAAAACTTCAGTGAACTGTGTTTTGTAGTTATCCTGAAAAGTGGGGGGAGATGTGTGCACATATAAGGATGAAGGGGCATCCGCTTAAATATAAGCAGAATCTTCTATTTTGGATGACTTTGCAAAGTTGAGGTTTCTTTTACAGCTAAATGTCATAATACAATTATAGAAGAGAAAAAACAAAGTATATCTAAAGCTATAAAAATTTAAATAATTCTCTATAGACTCATCACCATTATGTGATATTCCCCCACCAAGTTCTTTAATTATCTGTTTAGATATTTTTTTCATTCTTTTTTTTTTTAAGATTTTATTTATTTGACAGAGGGAGACACAACGAGAGAGAAAACACAAGCAGGGGGAGTGGGAGAGGAAGAAAGAGGCTTCCTGCGGAGCAGGGAGGGGCTCGATCCCAGGACCCTGGGATCATGACCTGAGCCGAAGGCAGATGCTTAATGACTGAGCCACCGAGGCGCCCCTATTTTTTTTTTCAATCTTGATATATACTGCATTTAATATAAAGGTAATACATGCATAGATATTAATACCCCCTCAACTGAAAAACATGTGGCATTAATAAATATAACGGGGATTTCATCTATATGGTATCCTTCAGGAATTCAGTAGAGCTATTATCAAAGCTGCGAAATCACAACAACAAACATGTCTTATGCAAAATAAAAGTGTGACTTCCTACGATCAATCTTAGAAAGCACTATTCAATTTTAGAATCATAGCAATTTGGGACTTTGGACAACCCTTTGCCATTCCACAGTTGTGGTTATGAGTCTTTCCGGGTCAGCTCTAGATCAAATGAAGGTATCTGTGTACCATTTGGCTTCAGTATCCACCTAACTTGAGATAGAAGGTAATTTCTTCAAGAAGCACGCAAACATAAGAGGTTTCCCAAAAACATACCAGGTACATGACACAAAGTGGTAGAAATTGGGCCAAGAATTTAACATAGAATTGCTATGTTCTCTCCCCTTCCTCTAACTGTATTTTTCTTACAACACTAAACCACTGAAGGTTGAGGATATAGGAATTCCAGAGCTACCCATTTTAAGTTGTTGTAAATTGGATCAGTTCAGCCAAATTTTCTTACATATGAGAACAGATGGTATGATATTTTATCATAAAATGACTTTTCCTTTGCTTTATGATAAAAAAAAAAATCCAACCCCAAATGACAGTATATTTTTCACAGACCTGTGGCCTGTTATAATCTGAGCTTATTTCAGCTTCCTGACCTAATTTGTGGTTGAGTATGGCTTCTTTTGTGTCTGCAGATGTACAAAATGAAAAAGTTCTTTTACAAATGGAAATACCTTCTTCTGCTTACACAACATATGTGTGTTTAAGAAGAGGGGAAAATACTTTACCCACATTTGTAAGCAAGGTTCCAATTGTCCAGATAATGGACTTGCTACTTTACTTGTCGGCACATTGTTCTTTCATTTCAAAATTAATTATGGAACGTACTCAAATGTGTACACTCTGCCTGTGTGTACACAAAATGGACATTTGAAGAAATCACTTGACTATTTCAGGCAGAAAAATACTTTATTTAAAACATATAATTGATTAAGGGAAAGTGGGGAATTTTGTTTGAATTATTAAGAGAAATGTGTGCTGTTAATTTCATTTTTGTGTGAGTAGAGTCATCATTTAAATAATTCATGTTTCCTTTTGACCAAGTTTTCTTCCTTTGCTCATATGTACTTTACAGATGATTATAGAACCTGAACCTACAACATGTTACCATGAAAATGAAGGTACATTCAATGAATTTCATAATATCCCGATATTTTTATTCTTCCCTCTACACGGTATGTTCTCTCTCAGCCTCTATCATATTCTGTGCCACCAAACTGAGGGCATTTAAAGAAATTCAGGATTTGGGGGTTGGCTCTGTGTGTGTGTGCATGTTTCTTGTTCTCCAGCTGAGAAATGGAGAATTTAGTGTTTCTTTCTTTTTTTACATCGAGTTTCCTTAGAAGGGACTGGAAGCTGTTACTGTGTGAAAGTTTGAACTTAGGGCTGGGAAAATGAAGCCAAATACAGATATCCACCTAGCATGAATTCCTTTACAACTCCTGCTAATTGGCAATTTTAGGTGGTCTTGGTAGAGAGACTAATAATTGAATGAGAAAGAAGTCACAATTCCCAAAGTGGACCCATCAGTCCCTGAGCAGTGTCATGGTAACAAGAATGCACTGGGTTGTTCAGCTAATTTCCTCTGTATACCTACTGCTGAGGCAAAGGGGATTCAAGCTTTGCTCTTGGGGTGCTGTCTGTCACCAGCACCAAATTCAGTCCCAAGAAACTGAAGGCAACTATGTCAGGCCCATCTTGAAGCATCTTTCTGATTCACAGCCGATTTACAATGTTCCATGAAGGGTTTGCAATAAAGAGTAATATGCTGGGGAAATTAAATCATGATTTGGAGCTGTTAATTACACAGACATTGGTTTAAAGCTGAAACAAATGCTTCTATCTGCCCTTTGTTGCACATTTTGCATGCCTGCCTCTTCCTCTACTGCTGGTGCTCGGTCTGTTTCTCTCTGATCCACCACCCCTAACACTTCCACTACCCAATTCCAAGCACTAACACAAATGCAAAATGTAAATTGCAGCCTAGATTGTTACTACCAGAGTGTGGAGAGAGATTCCAGGTTCTGTGATAGCCTAGATGTGCCGGGGATCAACTTCCATGTCCTTGTATGTTGACAAACTCTTCTCTTTTCCATCACTTTCCTCTTCGGATTCTTATCCACTTTTGTTCTTTGGCCAATCGTGTACATTTCCCATGCTAATTTGCATGCGTTTTTCTTGGCATGGAAGAGGATGCCTCTACCTACGCGCGAGACCTCCAAGCCAACTTCCTTTGCATCGAAATTTCCTTCTCCCTTTTCTTTCCATTATACAGCGTGAAGGATAATTTAGCCAACATCCCCCCTCCCCGCACCCCGCAGCAAGGATCATCCTCTCTGTGTCATCCCCAAATTGTTAAAGTAGGATTGACTGTAATTACATTCTAAACGCACGTCCCTCCCTGCCTTCGGAGAGCTTTCTATCAAAGAAGTGGTTGAGTTCTTCTGAACTCAAAAAAGACAGGAGCATGTGCCAAGGCACAGCTGGGTGGGCCCAGTGTGTGCGGAGGGTGAGGAGAAGGTTGCCGTGGTGAACGACTGTGCAGGATAAGGAGTGGCAGGAGACAGGCTAATTACGATGGTTCTTAGGCACTAAGAATTTGGATTTCATCCAGTAAGCAGCAGGAAGGAATCAATGGACATTTTTGTCAAGAGATATTACCCGCTCGTTTTTTTAGAAGGAAAAAAAAAACAAGTTCTGGGGGAAGAGAGGAAAGCGGTTGCACACACCAGAACAAGAGATGATGTGACCTAGTTTAAGGCAGTGGGAGTGTGTGAATGGAAAGGAGGAGCCTGATTTCAGTAACATTTCTGAGGCAAAGGGATGGTGGTACTTAGCATTCTATTGATATGATGGACCATAGAGAAGGGTTTAACGGGGATGGGTAATGACTTCCGTAACCAAAAGAGCACAGGAAGCAGAACAGATGTTGCCAAACAGCATCCAAATTTTATTTTAGTTGCAATGAATCTGAAATACTTAAGGATCCTCCAAGACAAGATGCCTGTGATAGTTGAAAACACAGCCTGGTTTGACATAGTGGAGTCAGGGCTGAAGAAAGACGTTTGGTGACAATCAAGAGTCATGGGGGTAGGAGGCGCCTGGGTGGCTCAGTCAGTTAAGCGTCTGCCTCTCAGGGTCCTAGGATGGATCCCACATCGGGCTCCCTACTCAGTGGGGAGTCTGCTTCTCCCTCTCCCTCTGCCTCTCCCCCACACTCATGCTCTCTCTCTGACTCTCAAATAAATAAATAAAATATTTAAAAAGAGAGAGAGAGAGTTCTTGGAATCGCCTACCAAGACAGTGCAAGATGAATGGAACTGGAAACAGAACCATCAATAAGCCACCAGCGTTTAAGGAGCTGGGGTGGGGAGAAGGGGCACCGGTGATTGAATCAGAGAAGAGACTAAAAAATAAAATGGGGATTTTCCAGCTCATACGTGTTATTCGGTCCTTGAGAATGTGCTCAGCAATGAATTGAAGCAAAAGTGTTCTCAGCTTAAATAAGAAATGTAATAATATTGGTTTTGTGTTTCATTTAACAAACATCAACCTGATCGACGTTGTTGGGATTTTTTTTCTTCCTGATGTGTATTTCCTCTTTTATTTATTTGTTCTTAGCTTGGGAATTCTGGTGACTGTTTACTGTGACTGATGAACATGAAATCAGAAAATCATTACATGAGAAATCCGATGTTATATCTATGGTAGATAGTTCTGTTCTGAAACTAATGCTTTATTTATTTAGCTGTTCATTTTAAGAACATGAAAAGCATGTTTTAAAAACCCCAAAATTAGCCTTGGGAACAGATGAATAAATATGAAAACAATTTATCCCTTTAACAGCCTCATAAAATATGTTTTCATTATGCTAACTGACCCTGATAAATTCAATAGCCATCAGTTAAGTATATCCATCATCCTTGAGAAGTATATCCAAATGTTTGCTCATTTTCTGATCCTCAATGAGCCTTGGTCACAGGATGATTATTAATTGTGACATCTCACATGTAATACTTTTTGGCTTTCATTTTTAGAAAGAACAGTAAGGTAGATCTTTCCACTTCAAAAAAGGAAAGAATTTTGAAACCTTACTTCCAGCCATTTTCCAAAATTTGACTTAAGCTCCTTCGGTTTCTCTTGTTGATTTTCTTAAGATTCTTTCAACAGCCACTTTAAGTACTTTTTGCTGTTCCAGAGTTAATGTATCAATTTTGTTTCCTAAGGAGGAAGCTCCAGGCATGGGCTTGCCTCTCATGTAGCAGGGGTTACAGTTGTGACTTGGAACTGTCACTGTGAAGACAACAACCTCTTTCTGAGTATACCCAAGGGATAGCATAGGACATGGCCTGCTTGCTTTCTTTTCTTTCTTTCTTTCTTTCTTTCTTTTCTTTCTTTCTTTCTTTCTTTCTTTCTTTCTTTCTTTCTTTCTTTCTTTCTTTCTTTCTTTCTTTCTTTCTTTCTTTCTTCCTTCCTTCCTTCCTTCCTTCCTTCCTTCCTT
>NW_027397109.1:1668165-1701862 GCF_003265705.2 Callorhinus ursinus
TCCTTCCTTCCTTCCTTTCTCTTCCTTCCTTCCTTCCTTCCTTCCTTTCTTCTCCTCAACTCTGCATTTCAGGAGGACTGATACATAGGGTAAATGAGGACAAAGAGGAACCTTTTTTGTTGCTTGAGAACCTGCAGATTGCAGTAAGTGCATCAGTCAGGACCCTAAGAAGTGGATAATCTCATGGCCGGAGCCAGGCAGCCACCCTCAGTCAGTCAAGCTGGCAGACTTGGGGCACATCACGGACAACATTCCCCAGTTAGCAGATATTTATGAATACCTAAACATGCCTGATAGGCAGGCATCCCAAGAGAGCCTTTCCAGCCATTTCTGGCTCTTCATTTGATAGCCTGTCACATGGTTTTCTCTTCTTCCCCTCCCCCATGGGGCATTGCTGCTCCAATCCCTAAAACCAGGAACACGTGCTCATGTTTGCACATCTGGCCTGGGCAAGCCTGGCTCCAATTTAAAAACCTACATGTTGGTCCAATTCCATTATTGGACAAGGAAATTCTGTTAACTGGCGGGCTCATTTGCATGTCATTACCCAGAATGCCTACCCAGCTCACAGATGTTTCCCAGACGTGGGTTGGGAAGAGAGTGGGGGGAAAGGTGATGGTTTGGAAACAAACAGAGCGATTTGTGTATATATAACTCAAAATTCTTTTCCCTCTGTTTTGCATCAAGAAACAAAATGTAATACAAAGTTGTGAATTTTTACCTAGCTTTGAGAGAAAGTTTTCACCTTATTTTCAAGAAATTTAAACAAATGGAAACCAGAAAAACTAACCACCAAGTAATGGTCTCTTAATTGATACAAATAAAAGAAGAGAAGATAACCGGTTTCCATACTGTATTCTCAATATTTGCTATAGAATTCTCTTTTCCTTGGGCATCAAAACACTTTCTTTTCTTTCTCTTTCTTTCTTTTTTCTTTCTTTCTTTTTTTTAGTGATGCTAAAGTGTGGAGGATTTCAGTGGGACTAAATTTTTATAAAAGCGACTGTTGGAAGGTTTTTAATTGGATAAGTGGCAGTCACACCATTCTTGTCTTCAAAACTGAGCTCATTTTTAGTCACAATGTAAACTTCTCTGTTGTTTTCTGAAAAATATCTAAAGGAGTCTGGGCAACAGCTGCGAAACTGGGCTCTCTGCACACACAAAAATGACTACTTAGAATGCCCGGAGTTAAAGGTTTCAGGGTTGCTTTTTTTTGCTTACACTTTACAAAAGGAAGGAATGCTTCATTCACAACAGAGGGCTCAAAAAAAAAAAAAAATGAGAGAGAGAGAGAGAGAAATGAAATGAAATGAAATAAAATAAAATATAAAAGAAAGATAAATAAAATAAAAATAAAATAAAATAAAATAAAAACCATAATTGCTTTGGGGGGGGCTGAAGTTAAAACGCAGGTGTTTTGAGGGGAACATAAACATTTTTTCCTAAATGAGGCGTTGAGGGCTGGGAGAAGGGCAGTAAAATTAGTGGAATTACTGCCTGATTTTAACCAGATGATTGCTGCAGTTGGACACCAGCGAGTTTTCATTAGGGACTCTAATTTACAAGCCATTCAACACATTCCAGTGGAACACAGCTACTCCCCCAGGTCCTAAAGAATGCCGGCTCTCCCACTTTATGGCAGAGTGCCGAACTGCAAGGCTTTTAAAGGCCAACAGGACGACAGAATGGAGCATAAGCTCTGGGAACTGGTGATGATCACATGGTCTCCCTGAAGGAGATGGTCCCAGGGAACCGACTTCTGATGCGCACGCAACTCACGCACCGATCACAAACATATGGTTACTAGGTACGCGCGCAGACTCGATGGAGACACTGTACGTTTGCCCCTACCAGCATTGATTCTCTTCTGATTTGTACCTGTAAGATGATATCTAGCCTCGTTTCCTTCAACACGTAGGATTTCTGGGCATGCAGTTGCATTTGATAAATCACCTAATGTCCCACGGTGTTTGTATTCCTCTTTGGAGTCAGGAGTTCTGTGGTCTACACCTCACGCGTTGCACCTGGACAGCTCGCGTGTTTTTATTGTGATATGTCGGCACGCGATGTTGGAAAGCAATATGGCAAGGTCAGGAGTTCAAACCCTGCTCAGAGTCCCAAACCTGCTCTAACCCCACCAGGGTCAACAAGATGAGAAATGGGACAAAATCAGCCCAAGTCAAACTCACCTCCTAAAGACGAGCCCGCAGTGCGTCTCAGTAGAGCCTCAAGGGCATTATTAAGCAACCCAGAAACAGACCAGGCAGGCCTAGAGCAGTTTAGATCTTGAACACTCTGGAATTGAGGTTGGGCATCGTTGAAGCATTAGAAGTGAAATCTGCACCAAATGAACACGTTAACTGGAAGAGATGGCCAAGATCAGGCACCTGAATCCTTCTAGAGTCGCAACATCTCTACAACCATAGAAAGTAGCCTAAATTTGGTGGGTTGTAATCTAATTGCTGAGCACCGGTTAGACTTGGCCATAACATCAGCAAAAGTTGATAGAGTCCATTTATCAAGCCGTATTGTCCATGTTGTCCCTGAAAAACACCAGCCCTTTGCTGTCCTTTAGGTATCCAAGTGTTTCGTGATCATCTGGACTTTACCATTCCCTTTTATTTATTTTTTTGCCCCGGCTGGTAGAGGGTGATAGAGACTGTGATATACAGAATCTTAGCACTTGTGTTTGTTTATTTTAGCAGCATGGGATTCTATACTGTGGTTGAAACTTAATTAAAGGTTATTCTGCACACCCAACAAGTACTTCTTTGCTATTTGGCCAAAAAATATAATAAACAAGCAGTTGAGAGCCTCAGCTGGGGTGACCAAACCTCACAGCCTCATTTTTTAAAACGTCTATCTAGAGAGCCACTACTAGAAGAAATAAATGTTTAACACATATGTAGATAGGCCATTGAAGGCACAGGATTACTTTCTATAATTCAGGACTGAGAATGATTTGTTTCATTTCGTTTTATGTTGTATTGTGGTGAGACAGAAGATTAAAGGTTCTTCATTTTGGTTTCTCCAATTCTATACTGAAACCAAATAATTTATCTTCTGATCATATAAAACTAATGAATCATCACCTTTCATAAATTCACGAAAATCTCATTTCTAACTCATGGTTAAAGAATCAGACTATTGTGATTTTTATATTTGCCCATAAAATTGTTTGTGACTTTTAGTGGAAAAAAAATCATAGAAAGAAATTTGGGGAGTTATCATATTTACCACAGATAACATGAAGAATACCATTGCCTTGATCAGAAAATTATCAGATGTCCATTTTACTTAATACTAATTAAATGTTCTGGCCGCTGGAAGTTCTTTTCAAGCACCAAGAAAAGTCCCAGAATATCCTGTGGAATGTTTTTTGATTATTCATATTTCTGGAAACATTTTTAAAATACTTGCCAAGACTTCATCTGTGTTGAACTTGGTGCCTCTATGAGATTTCATTTAGCCAAAATATAAATCCAAGCTGTTCATTACAAAAATGAAAAACAACACCAAGAGCTTGGTAACAATTATCATTTTCTTTGTCATTTCAACAACTGTACCGTGAATTAAGTAACCTAGCTGTTAAGAATTCTGTATTTTTACATTTTAACATAGCTATATCAACAACTGTCCAACTTAATTTTCTGTGAGTATCTAGGGATATGTGGGGGAGTAGGAGGTAGGAGTTAGGAAGGTGACTGAATCTTCAAAATTAAAAAATAATATTTTATGTTCCATTTTAAAGGGCCTCTATATAGAATTTGTTAACTTTTTTAAAAAGACAAACGAAGAAGATTAAAAAAAAAAAAACAACTTGTAACCCCACCATCCAGAGAACTGCCATTTTGGTATATATTTTTCTGGATTTTAAAACTATTGCTTTTATGGATGATATGCTTCTTGGTAACAGTGTTTGCTCCTTTTAATTTAATGGTGTATCCAAAGTACTTTACCTTATCGTGAAAGATTCTTCTGAACTAGGATTTCTAATAACCAAAAGCTATTCCCTCTATGCGTGAAATCCATCATACTGTGTTGGACTTTGTGGGGGTTTTTTTTCTTTTTTGGATTTTCGCTATTATAAATAACACCATGTAATGGGAAAATACATTAGAACAGATATTTTACATGTAATCTTTATTTATACTTCTAATTATCTCCTCAGGGTAAGCATAAAAATTTGAATTTTTAGGTAAAGTACATGCACTTGCTTAAGGCTTTTGAATCCTTTTGACAAATTGTCCTTCAGAAACGTGGTACTCCACCAATTGTCACGCTCATCAGCAATGTCTGGGAAAGCATTTTGGTCCACGTAGGGCTTTTTAAAAATCTGTATGTTCAGTCAGAAAGCGGCAAAAGCTTTAGAAATATCTTCTCCACAGAATAGGCTGTCAATTATGTTTGATCAATTGTTATTTATCGTGTGCTTACTCTTGGGTCGAGTTGTCCATTTATGTTGTCCATTTACTTCATGTACATCACTGAATGTGATGCAGACAAGAACCCCATGTCATATACCTGGTCCTCATCCCCAGGCTCTAAGATGTGAGAGGGTAAACCGCCTGCTTCATGTCACACGTATACGATGTATCAAAGCCTGACCTTGAACCATGATCTGTTTTACTTCAAACTCCACGCTCTTAACCAGTACTAAACTGCCTGCTTCTGTCTTGTTCTGATAACTACCAATGAACTAAGGACCAAGGATTTTGCTTGACCACAGTCTCTGGCTTTTCCACACACTGGCTCATAACCAGGATAAAGATGCTCTTTCTCGAATGAATGTTGAAAGGCTAATCTACTCAATGTGTAGATTCATGTTTTCACACCTTCTACATTTTTGCTTCAGCCAGGGCACGGGCTATGTCTGGGTTCTGTTCACGCTTACAAGGGCCTGCTGAGCACACAGGACCACGGGAGAAACAAACACACTGAAGAAGTTCCTGCCAACAACACTCTCTGAGCTGCTGGAAGAAAAACATACCACCAAAGGCAAAGAGATATTTCGCCTGAACTCAAAAATGGAACTTCCCTTTCCTCTCCTGTTTTGAAACTCATTCACCCTGTGGCACAGTGGGTATTCAGACTTTATCCAAATGTATGTGCAGCTAGATAGAATATGTGATTATTGGGATTTGATTTTCAGATAAACCACAAACCTGGATGAGCTCATGTTATTCCAGATGCATTATCTCCTAAATCTTCAGGAAGAGGCTGGTTCAGTGGCATGGAGCATGGAAGGACCTTCCTTGAAAGAGCAGTAACAACCATATCTAATCCCCACTCTGCCTGCAAAGGAAAAAGCTCACCTCCCTCCCATGTCAGGGCAAGAATCAGAATTCCTCTCAAATTCTTGAAACACTGCAAAGTAAAGACAGATAGGAACCCTAAGTATGAATCATCCTTGAGTTAGTAAAAAAGGACTCTATTGTTCCAGAAGGAAAATGATAAACAATTTTAAATTCCAAAGTCTCGGGAATGTTTTCAGCTTAATAACCCAAAAGAGTCTGGCTTCTGACAAGAGCTTGAGGAACGTACATATAATCATTAAACCTAATTAATTTAATCATCGGAGTAACCGGGAATTTAAGAAAATAGACTAAG
The DNA here is from genome assembly GCF_003265705.2 of Callorhinus ursinus. NCBI lineage: Eukaryota > Metazoa > Chordata > Mammalia > Carnivora > Otariidae > Callorhinus > Callorhinus ursinus. The sequence continues at coordinate 1,673,776 of NW_027397109.1, forward strand.
TAATCAATTGCAAAAGCCATTTGCCATTTAGGAGAGGATGTAATATATGGGCAAATAGTTTTCAAACAGCAAAGATTCCGTAGTCTACTTTATGAATATTTCTTAGCCTTGCTTCATTTGAGACTTTGCATCTAGAAAGTAAAAAGAGCGTTCATTCAACAAGAACCTACTTCAACAAGAACTTATTGAAAGGCAGCCTTTTGCATTCATGTTCCTGCACTCAAGGTTCCTATAACTGTGTGGACTGTAACATTATTGAAGATGTTTTAGGGAAAACAAATAACTTGTGATAAATGTCCTAAGTTACTCAAATGTAAGATGAATAGCCAACAAATATCTTCAGGGAGAGCATTGTCCACTGGATGGACCTTGATTCCCAGGACATCACTGAGTCTCATAGTTTTCTCAGTTTGGGTTCCCTCAGGGTGGGACTAGCTGATCTCCAAGCTCCCTTCGAGTTTTTATCAAATGTGATTTTAAGTGTTTACTGAGCAATCACATTGTGGCAAGGTGCTAACCTGGATATAGCTTAGATCTTTCCTGATTTGAAAAGCAAAGCAAGATGGAATGATGAAGTATGAATGTTTCAGGGAAATTTTTTAAAGATTGCCCAGATGGCCGCAGTCATTCTTAGAGCAGTAAAGTCTCCCTAAGGCTTCTAGAAGCAAGCTGCCTTCTCCCAAACTTTCCCAATTTTGATGATTTGTATGACCTGATAAAATCTTTCTGCTGTTATTTCTCTTTTCCAGTTGCGAACCATTTCTCAGTGGGTGTACTCATTTTATTTTGCTAACTTACTCTTCAAAACTTTGTTTTTAAAGTGTCATATTAACTACCTTTTGGGTGTGGGGAGATGTATATTCAGCACATTGCTGAGCTCAGCTTGATTGGATTTGATCGTGGCGTAAGTGGCCCATTCATTTAAATCAACAACGGTTTATTGAACTTTACCATGACATCCCTGAAGTCCGCACATCAGACAGCCCATTAGAGTTATTATCCTTCCCAGGGCATAAAATAGATCAGTATTAGTTAAGTTAGTGACTTCCAGTCCGTACTAGCTCATTACAGTTTGAGCCGTCCATCTGATTTTTAGAGTCCTACCCAAGTACTTTTCCTATTCCCACTTTTTATTCACTTCCCATTGTTATGTTCCTCTCAATTTCTTTTGCATCCATTCTCTCTTGCTCTTGTTTTCAATTTCTCTTTTAGCTTTTTTTTTAATCAAAGGATTTTTAAACAAAGGATTTTTTTTTTACTCCACCATCATGCATGTGTAATAATAATACATTGCATTTGTCATATTGTTCTGTTACCTGGAATCCTCAACTTTAAATCAAGATGCAAATACCTGAACCTGGGGTTTGAGGCTCTTTATAATCTAAGATAACTCAAATGTCCAATGGCATTTCAAGATAATTTCTTCCACTTTAGCCATAGAGGCTCCTCCTTTCTCCTGACTATTTTGTATAAAGTCCTCTACCCCCAGAGCTTCATTCATAGTAGTTCCCTCATCCAGCTTGTCCTCTCCTCTCTTCTCTGTATCATTCCTTTATCCTTGCCGAGCTTCCAAACTCAAATTGCAAAGCTGATCACCTACGTCCAGGAGGGAATAACCTGTCCTCTGTGTTCTTATGAAATTTTTTGTTTTGCTTGTGGGATACGAAGTCATCCACTTTTTGCATTTTCATCTTGTTATATGGTTTCTTATTCCAGTCAATGGAGTATATCTTTCCCAAGATCATCCATTGGCAAAGCCAGTATTCAAATATTCATCGGGCCGGTTGCAATGCCCATGCTCTTTCCAGTTGTCATGAAGAGAAAATACAAAAGAAGAATCCTGAGAATTTGGAGACTAATTTTAAGGGGGTAGAAAGAGAGAAAAGAACATCATTAACAGAAATAAAAGAGACTTTTTATTAGTCTTTGGCTTAAGCTCATCCTTAGGGCTGGTGTGTATAACAGTGGAACCCACAAGCAGACAGACTCACTGGGAATTTGGAAATTTGTGATCAGAATTCAGTGATGATAACGGGCCTAGATATATAAATTATGAAGTCATAATAATAAAAATCATGAGATTTTAACTTTTGTAATTGGTCCTAGAAAGTAACCTTCCAACTCCTGTATTTCCTAGATGACTTATCTATATGGAAGCCAAATGTGAGAGAAAGATACAGTCATTGAGAAAGAAGGAAGAGCAAAGGATTATGCTTCTTAAGAAAATCCATAATTTGGGAACATACAGAAGAAAAAAGAATCAGGGGAAGGAAAAAAGAAATAGAAAACCAAGACAGCTGGGAATCATGGCCACTGGGACCTTTGTTGATATTAATATGGATTCTGTCAACCTGACCCTATTTCCAAATCCCAAGGATCTGGTGTCTACAGATCAAGATAATCACCACTAGATGGCACTGTAAGTTTCAGAGCCCTCATGCAAATGTCTTTTGACTATGACTACTGGGAGTCCTCTGCAGGTCTTTTAAAAAGCCAAGAGTGCTTTTGTAAATAAAATTAATTTATTGAACTATTTCCCCAAGTGTTGAAGACATTTATAGACTATAAAGCTACTAAGGATATTAGAGTATTAATTTAACAATAGGTAAAATGGAAGCCTATTCCAAATTTAACAGTTTTGTGCAATTTTCAATATTTCACTAACTTTTCAGGAACATTCTTACATACTTTCAGCCATGACAGTCTTTTAGACTCTTTACCAGGAATCAAAAGCATCTGGGAATATGCACACTTTTGTCCCACCTCCAATAGCTTTCCCAACAGTTGACCCTAGAGCTTTTTTGGTGTTTGGAAACCTGGAAATACATTTGTGTGATCCTTGACAATCTCTCCTAAAAATCACCAGCTCCAGTTGCTTCCTCCAGACACTAGGTTGTTAATTGGATGCTCGTTCAAATACCTTAGTATCTGAGACAGCCTTCTGCAGGGCCAGTGGCAAAGAACGTAATGTAGCAACAACTCTAGTTGTCTACTTGGTATCCATTTCCCTCTTTCTTCTTACTAAAAGAACCCTGATTTTGTTTCTGATAGTCACCATCCCAGTAAAGAAACTACATTTATTCGTCTTCCTTACATGTAGAGATAGCCAGGGGATAAAGTTCTTGGCCATAAAATATCAAAATAAATTGTTGAGTAGGGCTTTGTGGTAGGAGCCAACTCAACAGAAAAGTACCTTTTTAAGACCTCTTCCTTTCCATTATTCCTGCCTAAAATGCAGGTATGATGGGTCTAATTGCAGTAAGTCATTTTGCAATCCTAAAATAACCCTGTGCTAAAGATCTGGAGCCTAAAGCCAGAGCCAGGACCCTTTCGATTTCATGGAAGCACCATGCTGTGAGGCAAAAAATATCAGATTGTTTAAACCACTAAGTTTTTAAGGTTTCTGTTATTGAAACCAAGTACAAATCTTAACAAATCCTATTATATGTGTATATCTCTGTGCGTGACATCACAAGTGAATGTCTACCTTAGCATGCACTTATCAATAGATAGATGACAGATAGAGTCTTAATAGTATTCAGAGTCTCTCCTATCTCTCTAAATGCCTTTTATATTTATATAAAAAGGTAGACACCATTGTAAAGTGCTCTCCAAAAATTTGTATGGTGCCACTCAGTGTTTATTTATCTGGTTAATTAATCAGTTAATAGAAACACCATAATCCAAAAGGACCTCAGCAGTTTGATCTTCTTGATATCTTTAGCCAGCATTTAACAAAACACAATCCATTGATTACAGTCTTGCTGAATGTTCCCCAAAACTTAAATGGGTTTCCTAGGATTTGAGACTCATGGTATATATTAAAATCTTTGAGGGAATCAACACTAGAGAAACTTGTTTAACTTTGCTTTGTCTTGACCTACCTAATGAAATCCCTTAGAGCTAATTGGCCGCAAACTATTTGGGGGAGGTGCTTAGACTTCTTTGAATGTCTAATGGGAGAGCACAGAGTGTGTGATCACAAAGTCATTGAATTCTGGAACCACAGAAGCCAAAGAAGGAGTGGGGCATCTGGGTGGTTCAGTCGGTTAAGCATCCAACTCTTGATTTTGGCTCAGGGTTATGATATTGAGCCCTGCGTCTGACTCCACACTCAGCATGGAGTCTGCTTGAGATTCTCTCCCTCTACCCCTTCCCCCCCACCAAACTCTCTCTCTCTCTCTCTCTCTCTCTCTCTCTCTCAAAATATATAAGTAAATCTTTAAAAAGAAGAAGCAGAAGCAGCCAAAGGAAAGGAGACAGTCAGGAGGGGTGCTCAAGGTGATCACATTGTCAAAATCCACTCAAGGAGCTCAAGAACAAAGGCTGAGAAAAGGCCGTCTTGGTGTTAATTCTTTAGCCTGTAGCTAAATGGCCTGCAGCCAAAGCTTAACCTATTCTGAGCACCAAACATTTAGCCCATCTCTCCAAAAATAATGTCTAATGTCTCCTTTGGAAGAGGATAAAGAAATTTTACTAATTTGCATCTTGAATAGTCTTGTTTGCAAGTTTTGTGTAAATATGCGTGGCTGACAGGGCCTGAGAGGTTTCTCTGTCTTTCAGATGCCCCACTTTGTACTTGGAGTGCTAGTTAACCTTAGCAAAAAAATTATTGTCAGCAATAAATATTTACTTTTCAAAAATATCCTGAGGAGACTTGAAACAATATGGGCAAATCTCCCTGGTACTGTTTTTTCATTTAGAGATGACAAAAAGTCTGGGGGAAAAGTGACAGTTTTAAGGGCTTTAAAAATATCTAATGCTTTAGGTTTGAAATTGGCAGTGAGCCAGGTCCTGTCTTAAAGGGACAGATACTTTATTATACTTTCTAATTCTTCCAAAGTCTGTCTTTAGGATATATGAGCTGCCTCTAATATGACTACTCTATTCTCATCCTCTAGTGGTATACTCTGGTCTCAGCTCATAAATTGAAAATCGAGGATCTGTAAATCAGAGCAGACTATTTCAGAGAGCCATTGTGAATTTCCAGTCAAATCTTCCAGTTTATCTTAAATATTTCATCTTAATGTCACCTTAAGAAAAGTCTTTCATTCAAGTAAGTTACAACATCAAGTTCTTAAACTGATTACACTTCTCTACTGACCTTCTGCTAGGAGACTGCTTTTCCGCATTAATGTCACTTCTGCTGACCCATTTTTGAACTAAAGAGGGACTTCTTTTTAAAAAGTCACATGATTTGACTATAGACAAATGGAGAATAGTACCCCAAACATTGACATTCCACTAGCTGCACTGCAGGAAGAAGCAATCGAAAGGATTACTTTCTGTTCATTGTTTGGTATTGATCTTTTTTCCTTGCCATTTTGTTTTAAGTGTCCACGCCAATCTTCAAACCATTCTGGGGTCTGAGGTGATTGACTCGGGTTACACACTAAAGCATCTACCCCTAATTAGTGGGCAAACATCTGTTATAAAAATTAAGTTTATTCTTTTTCACCTCCTCAGTATATTCATAAGCACGTGAACTTCTGCCAGCTCTGATTGCCCTTGGATGGCTTTAAAAAAAAATTGCTTGCCTCCTTTCTCTTCATTAGGACCGCTGTTCATCAGGTTAAATGGGGTTGGGGATATTTCCATGTCTGTTTGTTTATACAGGTATCAACATATTCCACACTTACTCACCCACTAACAAGTTTGATGTTGAACTTTCTTGTCATTTGATCTAGCATTTAATAACCTGTCAGTTGAAAGAACTTTAAATAAACATTTTTGTATAATATTTAATACAATTCAAGGGTACGTGCCCCGGGGCCAAAGACAAGTAGACAAAAGTAACAGACCTTCCTCTTTAGTAATACATATATATATTTCTACACATCCTAACCCTTTAGTCCTTGAGATTTTGAGCCAACAGCCTTGGATCCACAAGAATCCAAAAATAAATAAGGTAGTAATATGCATTATGATTCAACTTCCTGTGCAAGAGCCTGTTAATTGCCTCTCTCCACTCTCTCTAATCAGCTCCCACCCACAGAATCAACAGAGAAACACAGAGCAAGGTTATCCTACTTGTGCCGAAATAACTTGAGATTAACTTGACGTTGAAAATTAAAAACTTGTCAGATATCCAGTCTTCCTAGAAACAAGAACCCCACTTGGCTCAAGGTTGGACTGGTGGATTAAATAGTCCACACCAGACCCAAGGACGGGAGGCTAGCTTGATATTCCTTATATGTCCTAAAATCCCAACGGACTGAGGTTGGGCTGATAACATCCATTGTGTGGACTGGGCCAGGGATCAGATAATGAGAGAAGAGGAGAAACTGATGGCAAATTGGAATGCCGATACTCTCACCACCTAAATGCATTCAGTTTCAGATTATAAAATCATTATAAAAGCATAATTATGAAATAACTGCACCAGCCAATCAAAGAGATGAGAAACAGAATTAGGTCTGCCAGCTGAGACCCTAGTCTTCATGAAGAATGTAAACTAGACCATGGATCATAAAAGGCAGCCCACCTGGTCCAACCAAAACATTAGAGATATTAAAAATGAACTGTACAGAGAATAGGATGGGCCACAATTTCATTCAATTGACTCACTATTTTTTCTGTGCTACCAAGAAACCGCTTACATAAAATTCAAAAAAATGGAGCAGAGACCAGATTTAGACTTTTGTCTACTTCAGAAGTTGAGCTGCCTAAGAGTTGCTTCTGCTTATGCATTTTTATTTTTTAAATTTTTTAAAAGATTTTATTTATTTATTTATTTAGAAAGAGAGAAAGCACGCAGGAACAAGCCAGGAGAGGGGCAGGAGAGGGAGAGAAAGAATCTCAAGCAGACTCTGCATTGAGCATGGAGCCTGACATGGGGCTCGATCTCATAACCCTGAGATCACGAGCTGAGCTGAAATCAGCAGTCAGACACTTAGCCAACTGAGCCACCCAGGCGCCCCTACATATGCATTTTTAAAAATAAAAGGAAAATACATGAATCAGAAAGGATGGCAATGGAGTATCAGTTGTCGTCATCCAGTTTTCTGAAATTCTCCATAGGTTTCATCCCATACTGTTTGCTCATTATCAGTCTTTCAATTTTACAGTGTTACAAAGTGTTTCACTCCCCTCAAGTTCCTCTGCCAACCTTCTTGTCCTTAAATTGAGTCAATTGCAAAAAAACACCTCTTTTATCCTTCTCCTGACACCACCTCATTACAACTCGGTTGGCACAGCCGCAAAATTCCTCAATCCATCTATCACCTGAGTTTCCACAATGATCTCTGCAATCGTCCATGTTTTAGGAAAAATATTTTTCAGAATGTATCGCAGATATCAGCTATGATTTCATTGAGGTAGTCACGGTGTTCCATAAATTTGCATCCAAAAAGGTAAAGAGATTTTTACCCCAATTCAACAAACTATAAATTGGGTAAAATATATCAAATCTAAGTTGTAAAGATATTCAAACTTGAGAATTTCACCAGTGACCTACAAACCCATTTCCTATTCCACAGGTAATTCTCAAAATTCAAATTTCAAAAATACGATAGGATATCAACCTGTAATCTGAATCAACTATTTCCTCCTCCCACATGGAGCCAAATGGTTTCTCTGCCAAGAAGGAGTCCAATGTCACCCATATATGGTTCCCTGCTGGCAAAAACAAAGTTGACTTCAAAATAAAATCACTAACACAGGCGATTTCTAATATGGCACCCAAAGAATATTTTTCTCTTTCAACAATATTATTCAAAAGGGCTTTTTTACATTAACAGGCCCTGATATATCACCAACCATGGTTGTAGGGAGTATAGAGTCACATCCTTTAGCAAAAAAACTCAAAGAAAATTTAAAAACCCTGAATCCAACCTCCAACCTATTGAGCTTGATAGACTCTGTTTGCTTAATTAAATACATTACAGATTAGCTCTGTCAAAACTTGGATTCCTTTAATAAATCAGTGGAAGGATAACTTAGCATTGGAGCGTACTAATGATCTTGGAAATGCCTCTGTTACTCCTTAAGCAAAAGTATGTGTTCAACAAACAAGAATGTGTCTCTCTGTCCCACCAGTGATTGTCACGTCATTGATACTTTCTGGCGTGAGTTATAGACAATAATCGAGATTTTCTCTTTCCCCTCTTCCAGTTCCCACACTTCTGAATTCCTTTACTAGCATTCATATTAGAAAATTGGTAAAGACATCCTTTTTTAAACACAAAATATGTTTTTCTTTTGCTTTCTTCTTCCCAGTTCTATCATGGGTTGAATCAACTCTCAGCCCACTCTCCTATGGTATGGATTCTGTAGTTCCCATGGAGCTCCCTTCTTTCTGGAGAATATCCCAGACTCCATCATTTCGAAATGATTTTAAAATCCCCCAATGCCATGTCAATCCCATCCAAGACCCTCCATTCCTTCATAAAAACATGGTGCATTATTAGTCCAATGTACCATACCAACAACCCATGAGCTGTAACATGGAACTGCTGGCAAAGAACACAACAGAATCATTTTTATTAGGTTTTACCTCAGCAGGAAGGAGCAAAGTGACCCCCAGATGCAAAACTAATGGGCAGGGAACAAAGAGGGTAAGACCGGGTTTTCCTTACAAATCAACAGGCTCTTGTTCCCGGGAATTGGTATCTGCCTCACATCCAACTGGCCAAAGTGTTATACCTGGCTGGGTTTAATTTGTTATTTATGTCAGCTTTGCATATTTGTAAGGTTCAAGGGTTTATTGCCCTGGCCTGACCTTGCCAAGTCAGAGTTAACATGTGGCTCTCTAGTAGCTGTTTCTTTCTAATAAACTTTACTTGAAAGAACATGTGTGATAGATTTTGCTCGTGATTAAAAAGAACAGTTCTATGTTCATTGTTCTCCAATTTGGTTTTGAAGTTCTGTTGAAAGTCACCTCTGAACTTAAAAAAAAAAATCCAAAATATTGGATATTGAAAAGTCTCTTTTAAATTTCATTGCAGACCTGTGTTGTACTTTATGTTGTAGAATGTTGCCTTATTTGTGACTATTCTCAAAGATGAATGCAATCTGAAAAGCCAAGCTAAATAATAGGTTTGCAAATGGTTCATAACATGTGATAAATAGTTTCATTTGGGTTATGAGAATTATTAAAGTTTATTGAGCAATCTCCGGTTTAAAAAATAAATAGTTCAATCAATATGCAAGCATTTTTTTTTTTTTTTTTTTTTGCTGGACCAACCATAAGAAAGAGCAGAGCAAGTGAAAGTTATCTTTAATTTGCCTGGTTCCATACCATTATTAATTTTCTGGAAGCTACTTTGAAGGTAGACTATAGCTAACCTTTGTGAAATATTTCAGGTCTTTCCGGGTAAGAACCCAACACATAGCATTAGGAATTGGCACCTAGAGAGGCACTCTTCTATCCATCTAGGGTGACCTGATTTGATCTGGTTTATTTGGGACTTGCCCAGTTTTAAAACAGAAAGCTCCATATTCCAGAAACCCCCTCAGGCCCATGCAAACTGGGATGATGACTTATAGGATATAGCTCCCATATCTCACTGGATCCTTTTTCTTTAGGTTGATCCGGGGGTACACGTTAAATGTAAATCTTGTCTTGAGGGCTAATGGATGGAGAAACTAACCCAAATCTAAATAAATTCATTGGCCTATTCATAGGAGTGAGCATGAACCGACTTCAGCTCACCCTCTTGAAGCAGACATCAGCATTAAGTTGTTAGCTTGAGCTCCTTTGACAATCGTGAAATCAGTTAACCTGGCTAAAAAAATGTTTTAAATATTTGATGCTCATTAGTTCTCTTTCTTTCTTAGTATTTTTTTCTGTTCCACTTTTGATTTTTGCTGTGAAACCCGGGCTCCTTCGTGAGGACCTCAAACTATGACAGAAACATCATTATGTGAAAATCTAGGCAGTGGGGGGCAGTGACAGGACTGGCTGGGAAGAGAAGGGTTGTGAGTAGACAGATGCAGCTCCTGAAGGTCTGCGCTTGTGGTTGAACATTTATCTTCTCCAGAAAACCAGAATGAAAATCAGCACAAAGTTCTCGAGACAACTGTTCTTACAGAGTCCTCACCTTAGATAATACTATCTTTTTGATCATGTGTAGATAAACAAGTTCGTGCCATGTCTTACTACTTAAAGTTAATATATGATTAAAATGATAATAGCTTCAAAAAGTAAATAAAATGATTATAGCTTCTACAGTACAATAAAAGTCAAATTAGTTCAGTCATGTGATTTGGGACTCAAGAATAAAACCATTTGGAGATTTCAAGTCCATTTATATGTATTTATAATATGTACATTTAGGATATTTAGGAGCTACATATGTATCTACATATATCTATACATATATATATATATCAAATTTGAAGATCACTGGAGATATATATCACAGAACACATGTGATAAATATTTCCAAATCTATGTGCAACAATAAGATGAGGAAAGTGAGAGATTGAAGCAAAAGACGATAATTATTTAAATAAATTTTGTTTCAAAGCCCCAAAGAAAATACTAGGTGTATCCAAGGAATATTTGTTCCTGAGATCTCTACATGATCTGGGGCAGCTCTGTGTTAGCAGGTGAGGTATCCTCCAGTCCTACAAGCCTTACTCCTATGGTCTCTTCCTTCTGTCCCTGTGCTGTTTGTCCACTTCCCTAGCTGGAATGCAAGTACACAGCCACACTTTGGCACTAGAACCCCGTCCTCAGAATGGCGCATATGTGCCTGTGTCAAGGAGGTGGGGCAACCCAGTGGGGAGATGACGAGCTAGCTGTGAATCGAACCATACGTGCATTATTGGGGGTTTATATCTTCCTTTGAAGCATACAGCATTAGCCACTGTCAGGGAGAAGGTACCAAGCCAGACAGTAATTGCAATAATGGAACAGACAAATGGTCTATGTCCCCATTAAAGTCATCAACACCTCTAATTTTTGAAAGGAGCTTGTTTGAAATACAGTAATTGTGATTATGTTGTCCATAAAGACTACGGGTGATCAGCAATTGTCAGCATTCCCAGGGCCTTTCCAATATCCTTCTGAACAGAGCTAACTCAATCTGAATGCTAAAGCACAATTTATTTCTGAATAACCTTACAGAAAGGGTGTTTTATAATGTTCAAAAGTTTAATATGGTATCTAAGTAACACCTTCCATTTGCAACAATTTCTCTTTTTTTCTGATTTTTTTTTTAATCTCTGCTTTTAAGTCTTTAATATACAGCATTTGCTCCAAAAACAAACAGCCTGGTCCTCCTCCTTCATCTTAATGCTGTGCCCAACCCTTTTCGTAATTATGCTTCCCGCGTTGTCTTGATAATTTTCCCCTGGGCACCCCTGCTTTCTCTGTAAAGTTCTCCTCTTTATCCTTGGCCTGCTTTTTTCCCCTCTGAGCCTAATAATTGTGTTTCCACAAGGTCACAGTTGGAAAACAATTGACAACATAACATCCATAGCATTTTGTAGAGAAAATCCCCAAAGTTTAATGCCAAGGAGAGGAAAGAAGAGTTCTCATCTGTAAAACAAATCCTTAGCATCTTTCTCAAAATCCCGAGGATCTGCTTCTGCTGGTAATTATGCTTACTTTGGGGGAGTCAAAAATGCCAGGGGAAAAAAATGAGCGTCATTTCAGAGGTCATTGGCCATTTTGAACTGATCCTTTGGAGTTGAACGTGAGCCATGAAGTTCTCAGGTCACATCAAAGAATGTAATCATTCCAATTAGGAGGAGCTGCATCACATAAACGATGGAGACAAATGGTATAAAATTAATTCGATGTGAGGTATCATCAGCTCATTCTCCATTACTTTTCTTCGAAGTATCCAGCATTTAATCTGAGAACGACTACCTCAACTCCACGCCATCCACCAGAAAACCTCATTATTAACAGGATTTCTTCAGTCTGATTCTCTTGACCTATCCAAAGCCGAAACTCAATGCTTTGCCATTTTTAATCTTTAACAAGGACCTAGGCCGTTGGCACCAGTACGAAGTGAAATTTATGAGCTAACATTTAGCTGTTAAATTATTCTCCAAATCATCCCAGGTTACTCTCCACTCTGCCGAGCCATCTTTTATTAGCAAGAGTAAATATATAAAAGCCTACTGTTAAAACACTTAGCAGCTTTTCTCTGTCAAGGCCTTGAACTGCAGTGTCCACTCCATTTGGGAGCCTCTGCTTCTCTTTTTTCCCCTTTGTTTAAAATATGCTGACCACACAGTGACCCCTCCTAACCCATCGGTCGAAAATTACAACCAGCCACACAAACAAGCAGCTCGGGGTCAGAAAGAGCAGGGTCTGCTAAAAGTTAGTAATCATACATTAATTCCCTGACATAATTAATCAAAATGAACCCCCGTTATCTAGCAAGAAACCTTTAACCTATTACAAAGGGGTCAATTTGCGAACCACTTGAGCCTGGGAGTTTGGTACAAATAGCATACGCCCTTCATCCGGGATGCCCTAAGTAGGGAAAAATGCCTTTGAAGTCCCAAATCTACTAGATTTAGATATAATTTCATCAATCAAGTTAAAAGCCTGCCTCCCTGCAGAAGGATTTCATGGAGCTCTGTCAACCAGCTTCATTGAGTGGTGACTGAAAATCCATTTGTAAGGCTTTTTTAGTCACAAGTCGGCTAGAGTTGGTCTGACCTGACAAAAGAGCCAAGCGTTTATCAAATTGAAGAGGAAGGAGAAAGACTTGTGGAGGAACCGGTTTCCCCCTTATAAGAAGAATAGTGAATTCGGTGTTGCTTATGTGCACGGACTGGTGTATGCCTCCATTTACCTTTCTTCTAAATACCTAGTACTTGGTAGATGAAGCCTGCCAGGTGTTTGGGATCCACACTTAAGTGTGCAGTTAGAGAACAGGAAAGAAATAACAGAGTTCCAACTGTATAGCTGTCATTCAGAGAATTTGGGGTAGTTTTACCAGTGTTATAAAGGGAGACTTTGCCCTCTGTTGTAAGGCGAGCATCCTCGTGAGATCCGTGTAGGTGCCCATTTGCAGAAACCATGGTCCAAAAGCATGGACCACAGTCCTTCTGATTATATTCCTCCTTCCAATTACTTCTTCCATCTCCTGAGACTGATGGTGCTTCTAAGGGCTCAGAATACCTTCCGTTGAAACTGTGGCATCATTCGAGTGCTTACAAACTCATTTCTATCACATCCTCATTTCAGCTTGAAGACATTAAAACTCAAGAAGAGACATGTTGGAGCATTAGCTATGTTTGGAAACAAGCAACTGGATCAGTATCCGTGGTCATATATTGCAAAGGAAAATTCTGGTACTCCATTTCAAAATGAATGTCTGTCAAAGCATGGACTCTTAACCATGATCACCTGAGAAACCACTCCTTGTAGTAAAACCATATCCTTTATAATCATTTACCTCCATCCTGGGCAGAAGGTTCCATCCATTTCAAATGGTTTTTCAGTCAGTGGCTCTGTTTTCTTTTACTTTTCCTATTCTTTGAACAAGTGCTTTCTTCACAATCCCATTTGGACATATATTCCATGGAATATGATCATTCCGTTGGGTCCCAGACATTTGCTGGGAGGGTCTTCAATATGCTGGTATTGTCACACAGACCTGTGGCCCCAGGCAACCTGAACAATGTGCTTAATTCTTCCAAACCAGTAGAAGGTACTAAAATATTCGCCTTAGTATTTAAGTTTTGAATCTGTTTTCGAGAAGAAATGGAGGCCCAGAGAGATTAAATAAATACCTTAACTAAGAACACACATCTAATAAGTGGCTAAGTAGCTGCTCAGATCCGGGCCAGTTTGTCTTCAAACGAACCCATTTTCACCAATTCAGACTCCTTTTATAACATGCAGCATCTGTGGTGACTCTCCTTGTCTCAAATTCATATTTAAAAATTGTAAAAACGGCAACCTTCAAAAAAAAAAAAAGTTTCTGTGGAGATGAAACATAAAAGAAGGAACCAGAACATGCCCTTATTTTCCTAAGTATAACTCACCACCCAGAATAAGGAAGGGGAAATACGTGCTCTATCTAGTTTATTTGCTCAGCTGGACCAGCAACCCACAAAATCCACTCTGTTCTCAGTTCAAGCCCTACTGGTCCTCTTTCTGTTCCTAAGAAGTATCTAGCTTGTCTCTTCCTCCGGGCCTTCACCTGTGCTGTTCCCTCCATCTGGAATGCTCTTTCCCCTCACACAGATCTGCTGGGACTTTTACATCCTCCAGGCGGCAACGTCAATGTCCTCTCCTCCCATATACCTCATTTGGCCTCCGCATCTGAAGCCAAGCCCTCCTCTCTCATCCAGTCACTGCATGAGCCCCTGGTGAGGTTTAGTTCACAGCTGCCAACAGAATCCAAATACATTGTTTATTTGATTTGTTTTACATCTCATTCCTTTCCATCTCTCCCACCAAGAGCAGGCATCCTGTCTGTCTCGCTGGCCATCACATTCCCACGGCCTGACACAGTGCCTCAGTGAATGAATGAATGAAGGAATGGCTTCTGGCAAAGTCACGCCTCAAAAGGGAGTCTTGGGAGGCTAATTCTTTATCTAGTTGTCTATGGGGGTGTTGCAGAAGGAGCAACCACAGCTGTAGAGAATTCTGTGGCTTCTAATAGGCAGCAAGGAGGCCGAATCCCCTCCTTTGATAAAAACCCTAAAGACAAATCCATGGACCTTCTGCTCAGCACAAATGTTAAGGAACTGTATCCTCTCTTCTCGGAAGGGATCTCTAAGGATGTGCATGTCCATTTCTATACCGCCTTTCACTTTAGCACTCTGCTAGGTGCTTTCTGTGGACAATCCTGCTTCAAAAGAAAGCCCGACAAAAAATACAGAAGCTCACCCTTGCAGGAGGGCCCCAGTGTGCCAGGGTGGTGACAGACCCTTTTCGGGTTTTCCTAAAAACCCTCAAGAAGACGCTTGTCCCCATTCTGTTGATAAGGAAACAGAAGCCCACTGAGGACTAGCAAAACCTGGGGAGAAGTCCAACCTCAAATTCCGTGCCCTGCCCTGCTCTACCCCACACTCATCATTCAGAACAGAAGACACACAGCACTCACTCACGTGTGAGTGTTAGACACACACAGCAGACTTCGTGGAGCACATTCCTAAGTCTCATCATTTGAAAATAATGAAGTAAAAATCACTAATGCATCATTTGAGATAATGTCCTACTCTCACTCACCCAACTATTGAACACAAGAGTCGATTTTGCCTTTCAAAAGGGCTGGCTAATAGCTCGAAGTCGCATCACGGCAGCCCCTCGGTGGCCAGTCTGAGAATGCTGATGGGTCAGGAAGCAGACTGCTCCTACTTCTACATCCCATGGGCCCCTTCACCTTGTCTTTGTGAATGTCCCCAACCTCGGAGTGAGGACAGTGCCTTGTAGTTACCCATCAGGGTGCAGAGCATGAACGCATGAGAACATTGACCCATAGCCTCTAAAACTTCCCTGAACTCCAAGATGGGAAAAACCCATTGCTCTGCTCCCTCTTGAGGCTGGAAGATCACGCATGTTCCCGCTGCTCCCATTCCCACCAGCCCACCCTCTTGATCACCTCCCGTTGGTGCCAGGTTGGGTGTCCATTTTTACCAGACAATGGTGACAGCCTCCAAACCCCACCTTCCTTGGGCCTGTGCAGCTCCAAGCATGCTGCTGAACCCACACATTTCCAAGCCCACAGCTCCTGGGAGAGGTGGAGCCCTGCTGGGGAAATGTGAGATCTGGGCCTCCCTGCTTGCCTTTCAAACTGCAAAGCAACGTGGCTGAGAAAGTGTGTGGATGAAACACAAAGCTCAGCAGCCACCACCTCCACAGGGCTGTCCAAACAACGGAGCAATGCCAAAATGGCCCGAGTGACAAGAGAGGCAATTGTAATCTCATGAGCTGTCTGTGTATCCGGTCTTGTTCACGTCAGGTACGTTGCAAGGATCCGAGGCAGACGGCATGATTTTATAACTTTGCCAGGACTTCACACCTTGAGACAAGATCCCAATTGTACGGTGGATATGCAAAGAAGAAAAAAGTCTGGAAAGAATCGCTAAAATTACTACTATTCTCAGGAAAGATACAAATCTAGGCCAAAAAGTCTACTCATTACAACCAGCTCATCGGAGCCCTTCTAAAAATTTCTCATCACATGTTCACCCTTAACAAGGAGTGAGGGAATCATATGCATTTAAATTTATATCTTCCATATTCTCCCACTGAAACAACGTATATTATTTTTTTTAAGGAACAATCTTAGGTATTTATTTTGCAAAGGCATTAAAACTAAATGAAGGAGCCTTGCTGTCAAATTTTGAGAACCTTTACATGTAGCCTGTAAGAAGTCTTAGCCAGAAGAAAAAATGTTTAACACCTCATGATGGGTCATGGTTTTAAAACATCACTAACAAAAATCCGCCAATATAGTATGTCGTCCAAGAATAGTTACTTTCAGGAGACACAATCCAGGGCCTTGGGAGGGCCTCCAGCAAGGCAATGTATCATCCCCAGAGAGGAGATAAGATATTGGTAAGAGCTTTTGTAGAATCAGAAGACTTTGGGTTCAAATTCCAACTCTCCACCTACTAGCTTTTTGACCTTGAGGTGGTTAGTTATGTGGCTCTCTGAGCCTCAGTTTTGCCATCTGTATAATGGGGACATTAACCTCGACTTTATGTTGTGATTACGAAGATGAGATGGTGTGTGTTGCACCTAAAAAATAGAGACTATTGTTTCCCTCCTTGAAGATTTACCCAGTACAAACGCGGGATAGTTTTCATTACTCTAAACTGTACATTTCTCTGAAATGAATTCAAGTTCTAACTCTCCTGGGCTACATCATATTGTTCTAACTGTTCACAGATGAGGAATTTGGATTGGAAGCTAAACTACAGAACTCAAAGGGAATTCTTCCTAGGAGGAATTGGCTCCAGTTATTAAAAATCTTTTTTTTTTCCCTAGGACAGCTGTACCCAGGCAACATTGCATGACACCCCAGCGTGTCTCAAATGATCTGTAGAGATATTGAGAAATCCTAAAGTTATTCTCAAATACTTAAAAAAGATAAACTCACTTGGGTTTTAGAATTAGCGTGTACCCTATATGGACGTGACTATTTGGTTGGGTGACAAGGCTAGCAAATGTAGAAAAAACGGGGTGTCAAAGTCCCAGAGATTGGGAGTCCTTTTAGCATATGGCTATTAATGGCTTTCCCAATTTGTCATTGTAAGGATCCCACATTCTTCAACCTGGTAAGTCAAAGGTAGGGTGTATTACAGGGTAAAAATCATCAGAAAAAGCCGAGAGCTTGTGCCAGGGTCTGTGTGTATATTTATAAAGCAGGAAATACTTATTTTTGTCACTTAAGTAGTGGATGATCATCAGGGTGATTCCTATACTGGTCTTTCACCAAACCTGTGTGCCGTGGTAGAAGCAGGTAGATAGAATGTGCACAGCTCATTCCCTTTTCCTTCTTCCTGGGCCCTTTGCTCAAATCTGTCCTTGGGAATCCATCCACACAGACAGACCTTGTCCTGCTTACCACTGCTACCTAATGTCGAAGAGCATGTCCGCTGAGGCAGTAGCTTCAAGCTTCTCTCAAGTAAAGCTCCCTTTTCAGCCCCTGACACTCACTGTCCCCCGGTACAAGAGACACTGATTTCCCTAATTGAATCCAGGACAATTCAAAAAATCATGCAAATGCCTCTCACAAAATGAGAATGGGTTCTCCCCATCTACTCTAAAGATGTTACTCTAAGAAATAATAATCGACCTAAAATTAAAATCAACGCACAACACAGAGAGTTTGATGGCAAGTTTTTCAGAACTTATAGTTGTTGAAAGGAGGGAAGGAAGCAAGGAAGGAAGGAAGGAAAGAGAGAGAAAGAAAAAGAAAAAGAAAAAGAAAAGAAATAGGAAACCACTTGTTTCAAAGGTCTCCTTTAATGACATAAGCAAAACAACTTGCCATCATTTTAAATGATTTCCAAAATGAAAACACCACTAAAATAGTTAGGTTAAAAAAAATCCACCAAAGATGGTCCTTTATCTGACTTTATCAGATTTCTTTATCCCAAATTTCCCATTTGAAACTGTGGTGAGGACATTTCTTGTCAGTGATCAGAAACTCCTTTTTGATACACTTAGACCCTCCAGTTGTAACAAGAATGGGCCATGAAAGGATTTTAGAGTTACGATTATCCTAATTGAATGCAAGACCAGATGGTACACTGTATTAGAGCGCTGGATTTGGGGACAATTGCTTGTGGAATTTTGTGGGAAAACCCATTTCTGAGGGAGGACAGAAGAGCATGGATGGTAAAATGTAATAAAGATCATTTTTATGTTTATGAAGAACACTTTAGATAAAAAGAGTCTCCTACCAAGTACTGGTGATGCTCCATCAATGTGGGTTGCTGTTGATCTCAAAGTTCTCCTGATTTTATCCCTCAAAAACCCCCACCTTGCTCTTGCACAATCCAGTCTCCCGGCTCTTCCTGGTTTGTGTCACAAGTTCAATTAGGTTATTTAGACACTTCGGACATTTAAATTCTTTGTTTGTGTATGTTTAAAATCAAGGAAAATGTCATGGAAGGTTACCAAATCCATGTAATTTACCGAAGAAATGAGTCTACTGGGTAAATACATATTGAGGCAATTTTTAAAGTCATATTTATTTACTCTACACACCTCGGTCTGTGGAATAAATAAATATTTGAGCTGTGCATTCTCTGTGTTAAAGCACCTCATGAAAATGTATGCCGACACTAGATGTGCAAGAAGGATCTCTTCAAAGTTTTATATCTAAGCCGTTTGACTTTTGGGGGTAGAAAAAGGAGCAAATGGAACCATTTTTATGGGTGTAATTATCTGCTCACATTCTTCACACACCCCCCTCCACCGCCCAGCAGCCCCCATCAAAACGTCTTCAGAATCGGCGTCTGAAACTTTCCATAATTTTTCCCTTTTCTTTTCAAAGCACTTTGCACCAAAAAGTATGCTTTATAATTAATTCCTTTCAATCCCCTCCCCACACATACCTCTTCTTCCAGGAGGGCATCAGATCATTTCAGGAGGGCCCCGTCTTAAGAGTTAGATCTGTTTAAATGGATGCAATCTTAAAATCTGTGGTTTTCTTTCTTTGTTCTCTTCTGCAAACCTGGGAGCAGTACCCTTCAGACATTTTATTGATCTTTCTCCCCCTTTCTCTCATACATGCTAATTGTACCTCTGTAGCAAAACAATCTTATTATCATGTTAATTAGTGGGAGGGCTGTTGAGGTTTTCCACTTCATTACCTACTAATTTCAAGATAAATGAATCCACAGGTTACTAAGTAAATAAGGTCACCTATCAAGCACTTGTAAACGTGTTTGTAAACAGGGAGGGGGGAGGGAGAAGGAAACATGTTTGGTTTTCAAATGAGGGGGCTGGTTGGGTTTGGCTTTCAGGGGAGCTGGGAGTCCCACCGGGGGTGGCCCTGTCCCTGAACTCATTTGTAATGGAAAGGGAGCGCTTGCTGTCCACCTGGCTTCCCAGTGGGGCATTTCCTTTCCTGCTTCTCAAAGGGCTCTTTGTAGCCTAATTCATTCTGTGCGTTGGGCGCTCTTCAGTGGTGGCTTTTGTAGAGAAAGCCAGAAGTGAGGTTTGCACCGGCACGAGAACTTTGAAAGGGCCAGGCCAGTGGGTGGTGGGATTGCAGATCGCACTGTTTCTGGCTTCCCACCCTGCCTCCCGTTTGGGGCCCGGCAGTCCACACACCCCCCACCCCCACCCTGGGATTCTGTGCCTGATTCAGAAGTGCCAAGAATTTGTTTCAAGAGGAATTAGACAAGGAGGTCTGCCGAAAGCAAAGAGTTTGAGAAGGTTTCATTAGGGAAGAAAGAAGAAAAAAAAAAGGAAGTCAGGAGACTTATACCTTAAATACCAAAGGCTTTTCACAAAAAGGTGGCCGGGGAATGCCTTTCTTATACCCTTTTATCCATTTGTCTTTAAGAAAGGTCAATAGGAAGGAGTCAACTGTTTTGCTTTTTAACCTGTTATTGATGCCAGCACTTAAAAAATATAAAGTAAAGAAAAAGAAAAAACTCCCCCCCCCCTTAATTTGTATCCACCAGGAGATTCCGGTCTGGAATCTTGTGAGGGTTCCATTTTGTACGTGGCACCTCCAGGGGCATCTTCATCCAACAATCTGACTGGCATCTGAAACATTGAATTCTCCCTTCTTTTTTTTTTTTTAATTAAGATAATAAATTGGTCTTAAATTATCCCTGAAATCAGACCAGTGTTGATTACAATGGGGCTCACGCTGTGACAGCTCAAGATGATGTTATTTTTATTCCTTTTCAACGAGATCTTAATCTCTCCCTGCGTGTAAACAAATTGTCACTGTAACCTTGTTCTAATCTCCCAGTCGAAGACCTTTAAAGCATTGAGAGATAACAGATCAGGCTGAGATTTCCTCAGCTCTTCAGCGTGCGCCGGGAGGCCACGTTCCACTCCCACTGGCTGGGTCTTTAAACATCGAGGCAGAGTTAATAACTACATCTTACATGAAAAGCTCCACGGAAACCTTTGAAAGCTGTATGTGTCATGTAGTTACAGTTCTGGAACTGCCAGCCCCTGGTCCGGATGAGAAATGCCACTGCTTCCATGAGAAGGATGCGAGCCCGCCCTCCCTCTTCATCCTCAGCACCAGGTCATCCGCAGCACGGGGTGAGGCACCTCAGAACAGAGACGTTCCGAGACACAGACACACAGAGAGAGACCAAGAGAGACAGAGGAAGGGGCAAGAAGGGCGAGAGAGAGGTAGACAGGGACAGAGTAGGAGGCGAAAAGAGTGAGATTGCTGGAGAAAATCATTGACCCAGCAACTGGTAAACACAACAGGACCAGCCACTTTGCTCTCCTTTCCACTATGCTCAGGCGCGAACGCATTCCAGAAAGAGTGGATCAGATGACCTTCCCAGCCATTGCATTATGTGTGACTTTCCTTCTGAGAATGTTCTTGCATGCCCTGAAAGGGAGGTTCTGGAACCATCACCAAACACTGATGAGCAAGAAGCAATTAAAATGAGACAACTTGGGAACGCCAGCTCAGAGCCCCCAGAGGAACCAACCATTCAACTGGCTGGTTTTGAAATCAGTTAACAGCCATGCCCAGGACGTTGGAGACCCTTGGGAGCGGTTCTAAGGGGACGAGAATTCTCTTTCTGAAGCCTCATCCTGGACTCCAGCAGAACCCACCACGGCATTTTCCGACACGCCCCCCTTCTTTAGGTCATCCCAATCCAACTTCTCTTCTCCCGTTGACTCCCAACCCCTCAGCTCACTTGCTTAAAAAATAGGACAACAAGGTTTAATGGGTGATTTTCTCTTCAGTTAGTTGGATGCCTTGATCACCCAAAAGGGGTGATTCGAAGTAGCAAGGGGAAGCTCTGCGTTTGCCTGGCCTCTGAATTGTTTCTTTGGAAATGACATGGGTTTCCTCGTGCCAGTCATCTTCCAGTAGAAAAGTCATGGTCTCTGGTTCAGCTGAATAACCTCTGCGGATCTGTTTAATTCTCACTGCCCTACAGAACATACCAGAACCTGAATTTAAATACCATTAGTCATTGGACAAAAGCCTTTGCTTTGAGGTCTAAGTAAAGCTTTGCCCTCACAGACCAATGAGTCGTGTACAGGACGAATGGCTTGGTAATTTTCGGGCATGCTGTGAAAAGCAGTCCCACACCTAGGAAATTTCTTCCTGGGTCAGGGGCTTCTTCTTTCTCCAGTTTCTCCAGGGACGTTTTTCCTCTTTAAGAAACACTGGCTTTTATAATATTAGGTGATGTTTAAGTACCTGCTGGGTATTAGTCTGCTTAATTTTATTTTTCATTAATGCACATAATTGGTTTCCCTCCAGGCTTCCATACCCACCTGTGGTTAGCAGCCACAATTGGGATACAGCATCCAGACAAAGGTGGCTTTTCTTCTTTTTCTTTCTTTCTTTCTTTTTTTTTTTTTAACAACTTTTGGAGGCTTACATCAGGTCATTGGTTTACTTCACTTTTGACAATAATATTTATTGCGTTTTTTCTGAGTATAAGAGTAATATGTTCATTAAAGAAAGTTTGGCAAAAAACATATGCATCTATTTCCTACCATTTATTGAGCACTTATTATTTGCAAGAGCCTTGTAAAACTTTGTACCTTGCAGGCATATGCTGCTTAATCTCCATAGAGATTCTGTGAAATAAGTAACTTACCCAAGACAACAGAATTACAAAGTGAGAAAGTCCAGACTTGAAGGTAGATCTGCCTTTCTCTAGAGGAAATGTTTTTTATCCCTACCTGTGATAGGGAGCCAGACAGGCAAGAGGCATGCGGTTACTATGTAAAGAGGAAAATTAAAACCAACACATCCACTGTTATCAGCTGGGTTGAGGGGATCCTTCCTTCCAAAGTGCAGTTGATTGGAGCATGTATTTGAGCCATGCTGGTTACTAACACAAGTTTTATGTCAAACATGTACATGAAATCCTGGTCTCAGCATTCATTAAGAGAGAGGACTTTGAGTATCTTCATCTGTTCACCCATCCGTACCACAGAATGGGTGGCTTATAAACAACAGGAGCTTACTGCTACCAGTTCTGAAGGCTGGAAGTTCAAGAGCAAGGCACCAACATGGGCAAGTGGCAGCCTTCTTCTGGATACCTGACTTCTCTTTATGTCATCCTATGGTGGAAGGGGTCAGGTAGCTTGGTGGAATCTCTTTTATAAGAGAACACATCCCAGTCATGAGGGCTCCATCCTCAGGACCTAATTACCTCCCAAAGTCCCCACCTCCTAACACCATCACCTTTGGGGATTAGGATTTCAATGTATAAATTTTGGGGAGAAGCAGACCATAGCAGACCATACCACTGAGTAAGCTACTTACCCTCCTTGTTTTTGTTCTTCATCTGTAATAAGGCATTCAGTTCCCAGGGGATGTGAGGATTCAATGAAAAAAAAAAGTACAGAAACCATCGAGCATAACAACATACTAACTGAAGCATGTACCTGTGTCCACACATAGTATGTGGACACATAGTAGCTACACACACGTCTAAGAAAATTAGAATGCTATTCTGTATAACGTTCATTCTCTAGCATGCCTTTTATTTTTTTTAAGATTTATTTATTTATTTATTTGAGAGAGAGAGAGAATGAGAGAGAGAGAGCGCACATGAGAGGGGGGAGGGTCAGAGGGAGAAGCAGACTCCCTGCTGAGCAAGGAGCCTGATGCAGGACGGGATTATGACCTGAGCTGAAGGCAGTCGCTCAACCAACTGAGCCACCCAGGCATCCCTCTAGCATGCCTTTTAAAATTTAACATTACATCCTGAATATTTCCCATTTCAGCTAATATTCTTTAAGTGACCATATATTTTTCTTTCTTGCAGTTTCACTGTAATTAATTTAATGATTCTCTTATTGTTACACATTTAATTCATTTCAAATTTTTGTCGTTTTGAATAATGCTTCAATGTAACCCTCCTACATGAATCATTGCACAGCTTTTGTATTTTGATTCTCAAAATTGCCCTAAAAATCTTTGAGTTAAAACGTATGCACCCGTTCAGAGCTTTTTACCAATACAACCAAATGCTTTTCCGAAAGAAAGGCAAATTTACACTCTTACAAGGATATGGCGAATATATATATTTTTTTGCCTTGGCCAATAAAAAATCACCAATTTTATATGTTAAGAAAGTCTCTGTGAAACTTTAATTTTCTTTTCCAAATAAAAATAATTTTTATTTCTTTGTCAGTGTCTGAAAATTTTTCATATTTCTAATGACTACCTGCATTAATTTTCAGAGTTATCAATATTTATCTTTTTTCAATGTTCTCTTGGTTCATCTACTTGGTTTTTAAGAACTCATTATAGATTATGATTTTTTTTTCAGTTTAATTTCCTTTATCATGCAGGGGTGCCTGGATGGCTCAGTTGGTTAAGTGTCTGCCTTTGGCTCAGGTCGTGATCCCGGGGAGTCCTGGGATGGAGTCCCGCATCAGGCTCCCTCTGCCCCTCCCCCACACTCATGCTCTCTTGTGCACGCTCGCTCTCTCTCAAATAAATCAAAAAAGTCTTTTAAAAAATAAAATAGTAATTTCCTTTATCGTGCAGAAATTTTCATGTGAATATAGTTAAATGTCTGTTTTTATACTTTCTCACTGCATGTATACTTAGAAAGGGATAGAATATATTCATTTATATATTCTCTTAATTATTTATGATTTGAATTCAATAGTTACTGATACTAGAGTTTAGTTTTCCTTTTAAGGAAAATACTGACTTAGGACCTAATACTATGTTTTTGGGGATGTATATGTATTATCTCATTTAATTCTCCCCCTCCCCCCCAAAAAAAAAACAGTAAGGCAGCTGTTAACATATCTTTTTCACAGATGAAGATCTGGACTTGCTCAATCCTTAAGAAACATTAAGTGGCTGGTTTGTGAGTCAAATTCAGATGTGCTTATTTAAATCAAAATAGGAAGAGAATGGGGCTTAGAATCAAAATTGTCTAGTGTTTTAATCACAAAGATGGATAGGTAAAAATAAGAAGAGGTATATGACTCAAGAAAAGTTGGAAGAGGGGCGCCTGAGTGGCTCAGTTGGTTAAGCAACTGCCTTCGGCTCAGGTCATGATCCCAGGGTCCTGGGATGGAGTCCCGAATTGGGCTCCCTCCTCAGTGGGAAGCCTGCTTCTCCCTCTGACCCTACCCTCTCTCATGCTCTCCCTCTCTCTCTCTCATTCACTCTCTCTCAAATAAATAAATAAAATCTTTAAAAAAAAGTTGGAAGAGTGGATGAATGGATTGATGGATGAATGGAGAGGTGAATTAATGGTCTAAAACAGTAGTTCATCAGCCTGACAAAATGCCTTTCTCTGTTGGGTAGACCGTAAGTCTGGATCAGCCTATAGCCATTTATAATCCTCCAGCCTCCAGATGAAGCTGTATCAATATGGCGAGACTCGGGAGATTCACGGTGTCAAAGTAAGTGGTGTGGTTGAAAGATTCTCTACTTCCTGAAAGCTACAACTCATCCTTTTATGCCAAAGTCAGTCCACAAATGAGCACTTTAATTGGATGTTTTGTAGAGGGGAAGAGCAAAAGCCTATGAGGCTGATTGTTCAGGTCTGAATCTCAGCGTCCTAGCTTTCTGACATCAAGCAAGTAAGTTATGTCACTTCTTTGTGCCTCAGTTTGATCATTTGTAAAATGGAGACGGTAACAGTTACTGTCCCAGAGGACTTTGGTTTGTTTGTTGCAGATCAATGAATTAATAAATTCGAACCTCTCTAAATGGCATACTCGGGCACACAATAAGTGTTCAATAGATGTTATTCATTATTATTGTTGTTATTTTCTTCCTTTATAAATTTGTATGTGCCTGTATATGGGTACTGTTTCATAAACAATAAAACAATTCCATAGGGCTTTTCCTAGTTGAGTAATGTGGTCCTACATAGTCCCAGGAAAGATGTAAGGACATAGAAGCACCCAAATGGACTCTGATTAGCCTTAAAAATTCAAACCTTGGGGACACACATGATTTAAACATTTATTTTTTAAAGATTTTATTTATTTGAGAGAGAGAGACAAAGAGAGCAGAGGCAGGGGCAGAGGGAGAAGCAGGCTTCCCGCTGAGCAGGGAGCCCGATGCGGGGCTCGATCCCAGGACCCTGGGATCACGACC
Organism: Callorhinus ursinus; assembly: GCF_003265705.2. Classification (NCBI taxonomy): domain Eukaryota; kingdom Metazoa; phylum Chordata; class Mammalia; order Carnivora; family Otariidae; genus Callorhinus; species Callorhinus ursinus. The sequence goes on from NW_027397109.1 coordinate 1,699,461, forward strand.
CAAACCGAAGGCAGACACTTAACCGACTGAGCCACACAGGCGCCCCAAGGGGACACACATGATTATTTTGAGGTTATATAAGTTACACCTAAATTTCCTAAAATCACTAGCTGCAATATAGTTCATATGCAAAAATTTTGATCTGTACTTGTCAAGATGACATCATAAGTGTTATCACATTTTGAATCTGCAAGAATTTTATAATGACTACATCAAATAGGCTTTGGCAGTGTCTACATCTTGTTGGAAAGTGAAACTTAAGAAACCAATTATTCAATATCATTATGAGCCTCTAAACCTAAGTGTCCAAAAGGGATCAGTGTGCGAGTGTGTATGTGTGTGTGTGTGTGTGTGTGTGTGTGTGTGCAGTGCAGACAATCTTAAATTGCCTAATATTGGAAAAGCAAACAGTGAAAGCCACATGTGTAAGCCCTGGGAGACTGTGGAGAGCAATCCTTGGGATCATACATCCAGAAGTGCTCTCCTCTATCTTATCCATAGAACCTGGGTTGCCCGCCATGCACAGAGTGCAGCCCACACAGTCAGAGGGCAAAAGAGCCCTCAAAAATGGCTCCAGATAACCACAGTTTGAAGTTTATAATAGAGAAGCATCCTATCTCTGGATAAGCAGGGTCTTTGGGGCACTCCTATTTTTCTTCTCTCCCCCTCAAGTGTAATCTGCACTTTGCTCCTTCCGCCCACCACCATCACCATCACCCTTATTCCAAACAAACACCGAGGAACTCTGATAGGAGGAGAATGTTCGCATTGGTGAGCGGCTGCATGATAAGTCACTTTATGCCGAGCTGAATAAAACCAAAAAAGTTACAACGCCCCTTGTTAGTGATTTAATTTATAAAAGTGGAGAAAAACCCTTAATCATTTAACAGCTTCATTGAAATAACATCAAAAGATCTTATAAAAACAATCGTCCATGTCTTATAAGGAATAGATTCTTTCTGGTACTTCATACAGGCTAAATTGGAACTTTGTACTAAAAACCTTACAACTGCTCAGATGGCAGCCAAAGGGGAAAGTGGTGACAATGACTAGTTGTGTCTGCAAATACACCTATGTTTATTGGGACATGAAAAAGCTATCAAAATAAAAGACAATTGTAACAAAAGTATATGCCCTTTCAGAGAAAAGTATAATACCATGAAAACCAAACAAGAAATGTTATAACTGTATCATTCAAACACACACAGATGTTTGGAACATGATGTGATGTCTATGAGTAGGGTAAGAAATAAAAACATTCTAGACTCGTGCCCGCTGTTGTACAATAAGAGGGCACTTCCTTTTTTAGGCAAAACCTCAGAAGACTGGATATACCAGCAGGTTGCTTTGGGATGGAAAATATGATCTCATTAGCACCAGGTTTGTTATTTGTTCTATAACAAAAAAGTAAATTACAATGTATTAATGCAGTTACTGTTGTTTTTAATGTGCGTGGGGATATAATAAAACTTTTATTAGGGAAGCGTGATGGCATGTTGATGCTATTGTATCAGCATCCGGCTCTGTTTCTACAGCCAATCATGTGGCCCAATGGAACATTCTCATAATGATGTAATAAAATTTGACTCTGATATTGTAAAATATGTTTATGGTAAGACTGTTGGGATATTTTTATGCAATCTTATTAGAGCAGGTGCCTAAACCTATTATATTTTGTAGTCCAATTTCAGTGGAATTTTTAAAATGTCAAATTCCTAATCTGGAGTTTGGATGCTGAAATGATCACATTATAATGCATAATATAATATGCACCCCCCCAAGCCTCACTCATATGAGTTAACATGCAATCACCATCTGAAAGCAGAGATCTAAACACGCATTTTGTCATTTAATACAAATATATTGGCCATATCAGGGAATTGTTTTCATGGGCCATTGGGCATTTTCTAAAATAAAAACTGGAAGTATATGTAACTCCATGTTTTTCTGAGTCCTCTCTATTGAATACAGTGTATTCTTCGTTATTTTGCTTCTCCTATTGTTGGCCATCCCCTCCTTTGTTGGCTATCCCCCCGCACTAACACAGCTCATCATCATTTTGAGGCCCCAGCAGCAGGTTTTGAAAAAAAAAATGCACGCTTGCCAGAGGATGTTGGACCAGAAAATCTAATGGTAATTCTTGGCAAGGAAAGATATCATACATCCCTAAGGTTTAGACTCAGAGCTGGATTTGCAAAACTCTTATTCAGGGTAGCATGAGTTGCTCAAAGGTAGGTATCATTAATTTTTGTTTTTCGGGGGAGAGGGCCTTTCATGCAAATAATTCTTTGTTTAATACATATTAATAAATATGTACAAGGTACATGGCTAATAGGTGGTAAGATGATGGAAAGGGTTGAGCATAGAGCAGTTTTCTGAAGTACATTTCTTAGAAGACCAGC
>NW_027397109.1:1702262-1751534 GCF_003265705.2 Callorhinus ursinus
GAAAAACTTTCTTTTACTGATGTGTCACTTCTCCTTTTATTGAACAATTTGCAGTGTGTGTGTATATATATATATATATATACACACACACACCCATGAGAGCCAAATAAATTTAGAAAACTTTGCATATATTACTAATTATTGCAAATTTGCTGTGCAAGTTCACGCTGAGAAGTTCTGAAGCCAAAACTGGTTGCATTAATGGAGTTTATTTCAAAATTACTTGATCACACAATCTACTTTGTGGTTGTTGTTATGTTTTTGCGTAACACACTGAAAAATGCTGCAACAGGAAAAAAGTATAGCCTACATAAATTAGAGTCACTGTCTAGGAAATAAATTTGAAAATCATTTGTTTGATTAATTAATTAATAGATTAATTAGCATTATAGAATTTTAAAGCTGGGAAAAACTTCTTTTACTGATGTGTCACTTCTCCTTTTATTGAACAATTTGCACTAAGCAAATTTTGTCTCCAAAAGGAAAAATCCTTGAAAAATTTCTGCAATCAAACTTAAATTAATTGCTATCCTCAGGGATTGGAATTTTGGTTAATTTAATTTTTTAATTAAACAGGAAAGTCTTTGTTTCAGCTCATTACTGAAAACTTTTCTTCAATGTACGGGCATGTTTATGTATTTTACTATGGATTCCTCTTGACCATAATTGAGTTTTCTTTATCATTTAAACTTTTCCATGATGCATCTGAATTATTCTAAAGATCATCATTGTAAAGATTTAAAGGACCATAGTTAAAGACACCCAGCATGTAGGAGATTGAATTGCACTGAATTGGTGAGGGCCTTGGCTCTCATTGGCTTGACTTGGGTCATAAGTCCATATTTATAGTGTATGCATATTGAATGAGGTAGAAGAGGGGCTGTCCTACCATAACCACATAGCATGGGGGTGGAGAAATGTTCATTTCCCAAAGTAAAATCGAGGGCTCTCCAAAGAAGACAAAATAGGTACTATGCACATATGCATGCCAGCCCCCACATAAAACTGAATAGTACAATAACTAATACTGAATTTAATTTGTTTTTGTATATATTTTTAGAGACAGAGAGAGAGTGCACAAGTGCAAGCTAGGGGGAGGGGCATCGGGAGAGGGAGAGAGAGAATCTTAAGCAGGCTCCACGCCCAGGGCGGGGCCCTAGGTGGGGCTCGATCTCACAACCCTGAGATCATGACCTGAGCCGAAATCAGGAGTCAGACACTTAACAGACTGAGCCACCCAGGCACCCCTTAATTTGTTTATATTTTTTAATAAAATTTAGATACAGAACTTCTTGATATACCAGGTCACAAATTTTATTAATTTTTTTTAAAGAAAGGAGTTGAATTTTGTCCATAAATTGGTCACACATATTTCAAAATAGTAGAATTTAAATATTCTTCCAGCTTGATCTCTCTGTATAGCAGGTCACTTTATTGTGTTTGTTCTTGGGTCCCTAGACATGGGTGAAGACAAGGGCAAGACGTTCCAAACCCCATTACAACTATGTAACGGGGTCACTTCCAAAGCCATGGACAGAGGGTGCAGAGATAGATGAATTGGAACAAAAGTTTTTTTCCTTTCATGAACACACAAACACACTGTGGCCCCCTCAGAGAAGTCATATCAGTAGCTTGTTCTGCATAGAATGAACGTGGTTAGGTGTTTCAGCATCAATGCAGTGGAATGTTCCCTGACCGGGGAACAGAAGGTATGTGTTCTAGAACTTTTCCTCTGCATTCCCTTTTCAGCTCCCTGTTTTCTCATCTGCAAAATGAGGCCCTTAACAACCGGCAGAACCCTGAGTACCTTTAAATGTACAATTATCTACAATGACGCATACCTCCCTTCCCATTCCCCTTCATGCATCAGCTTCCAGGAAAACCCAAAGTGAATTTAATGTTGATTCAGCAAATAACAATTGTATATGAGCACATACTGATGTCCAGACACTTAACTCCACACTGGGGGTTGGCAGTGACCAAATTCCCTGCTCTTGTGGAGTTTATGTTCTAGATGATTTATAGAACTGGATCTATCTACACTTAAGGAATAATGTTAGTATCCATCTCTCACATGGTTTGGGGTCTCTCTTTCTCTGTAATTTCATCTAATTCATCATTTAATTGTCTTTGGTGTAAACTGCCTCAAGGTCTCTTTTAGGAAAGCAGGAAGAATCTGAACTAAAAATAATGATTTTGGATACTATGGAGAACAATACACACATCTAAAATCTCCAAACCATGGGGCGCCTGGGTGGCTCAGTTGGTTGAGCAACCAACTCTTGGTTTTGGCTCAGGTCATGATCTCGGAGTCCTGGGACTGAGCACTGTGTTGGGCTCTGCGCTGAGTGGGAAGCCTGCTTAAGATTCTCTCTCTCCCCCTACCCCTGCCTACCCTCCCTTTCATGCACTGTCTCTCTCTCTCTCAAATAAATAAGAAGAAATAAAATAAATAAAATAAAATCTCCAAACCTAAGTATGAATTTCAAGGAGAATCCTGGAGAAGAATGGTGTTGTTGGCAATGGCATCTTGAAAGGAAAGGAAGAGAAGGGAAGGGAAGGGAGGGAAGGAAAAGAAAAGAAGAAAAGAAAAGGAAAGGAAAAGAAAAGAAAAAAAGAAAAGAGAAGAAGAGAGGCACCTGAGTGGCTCAGTTGTTAAGCATCTGCCTTCGGCTCAGGTCATGGTCCCAGGGTCCTGGGATGGAGCCCTGCATCGGTCTCCTGCTCGGCGGGAAGCCTGCTTCTCCCTCTCCCACTCCCCCTGCTTGTGTTCCCTCTCTTGCTGTGTCTCTCTCCTGTCAAATAAATAAAATATTAAAAAAAAGAAAGAAAAGAGAAGAAAAGAAAAGAAAATATTTCTTCAATCGATTAAAGTAATGGAAGAAAACAGGAAAGTCAGGGTAGAATAGTTATTGTGACTCATTACCACTGATGAAGGTCATTTAGGAAGAAATATCAATAAGGTTCTTAAGAATCCTTCCTACTTGAAATGCACAGAGCAAAGCTTACAGGAAAACCAGTGCTACAAAAATTACAAATGGTAATGCTATTATTTGGCACATAGTTGCCAAAGGCATTCAATATAAAGATTTTACAGAGGTGTCAACCGATATATAGCAAACACACAAACAGTCTCAAACACAGTAAAATATGCAAGGAGAACTGGAGCAAAATATTAGGCATATGAATTATTATTTTTTGCAATGTAGGCTGAGAAAGTGCTTGCTAGGCACTGTAGTTAAAATGAGCAATAAATACCAGGGTTAATGCTGCCAATGTCTCGAGCAAGGAGGAGGTTGTTTCCATCTACCATAATTTTTGTTTCCCAATCCATGTTTCCAATCCATATTTTGGGTTACAAAGTGATTAGACTATTTGAAACTGGTTTCAGCTATATCTCTCTGTGTCTCTCTATGTCTCTCTATCTGTCTCTGTCTCTGTCTGTCCTCCAGTCACTGTGCCATGACAAGCTGTCCCTGTGCCAAACACGTGCTTATCCCTTGGCACACTGTGAGGAATCAATACAGGAAAAGGGAAAATATTGTATAACAAGAAATATAGTTTGGAATTGTTTCCTTATATACATGGAACCAACTGGATCAACTATGAAGAAAAGGTTACCAAAGATACCTACTTATCTATGACAGTTTGATTAAAAAAAAAAAATAACAGTAACAACACACTGCCACACTACACTAAGGAATAGTCATGGGTTTGGCATTGAACTCTTTCAATGAGTCAACCAATAAATAGGTTATTTAGTTTGTGGTTTTGTTCTTAACTCAGTACAATTATCCCTTTTTTCTTTTTAGTTGCACTGACTAGAGACAGTCAGGGTTGTCTGGTTTGGTTTGGTCTGATTGTGTTAAGAACACATAACTTGAGATCCAGCCTCTTACGTTTTTACGGGCATCATGCTATATGGTACATCTCTAGAAAGAGACAGACTGGTTTCAAGTTTTCCCTTTATTATGCTTAGTCTACCTGATAAAGGACATCTCTGCTTGTTTATATACCAGTTCTTCTCTTTCTATAGCCTCCAAACTAGTAGGTGAGTCCTTCAGAATCCACGTTCCTACTCTGGGCAAATTTGAAGCTCAGAAAGAATAGCTGTTCTCACCATCACACCTGCGTCATTTGGACAGGAGAGCTGCTCTGTCTCAAAGCCCGGGGAAGGAATGAGTCAGCTGGGGGACCCAGAGACCTTCGTAGGTAAGAATGCCCAACACTGGGGCGCCTGGGTGGCTCAGTTGGTTAAGCATCTGCCTTCAGCTCAGGTCCTAGAGTCCTGGGATCGAGCCCTATATTGGGCTCCCTGTTTGTTGAAGAGTCTGCTTCTCCCTCTCCCTCTCCCTCTGCCTGCTGCTCCCCTTGCTTGTGCTCTCTCTCTCTGTCAAATAAATAAATAAAATTATATTTATATATATTATATATAAATAAATAAAATATATATATATTATACACACACACACACACACTCAGAGGAGTCTCTGAGGTTTTTGGGGGAGACACCAGGTTTTCCACCATAAGTAAAATGGAGGTTTTGGCCCAATTTAGTTTTATTTTCTTAGGAATGTGACTTTTAATTAACACATAAATTAAAATATGTAATATATGCAAAGCAATTAACATGGTACCTGGCCCATGGTGGTCCCATAATAAATGGTTACTATTTTTATTGTTATTTATTATGAGGATGCTTTTACATTCAAAAATGACAAAAAGTTTTCTATTTTTGGTGTTTATCCGGAGGAAGTTCTGGCAATTATACACAATTACCATGGAAAAATAGTCTTGTTGGATGTCGATTACATATTCCCATCGCTGTAAGCCTATCACAAACTCCCAGAACTTTTCTCAGTGGGCTTAACTCTTGTCCCATCTGAGCACCCAGAAGGAACTTGTTCTCAAAATCCAAAGAAGAGCAGTTGGGAAAATGGCTGGGAGCCATTGATGAAGTCCAAGTGCTCTTTGGTGAGGAATATTTGGCTTCTCACACTTCACAGTGAGTAGAAGGTACTTGGTGGTACCTTGGCTCAGGGCCTTCCTTGTATATGTGTCTTTGTTAAGCTGAGTGTCCCACATACCTGTCCCCATCCCAGAGAGAAGACAAGGAGATCAAGAGAAGTTGGAGTTCATTCAAAAGAAAATGACCTCTATCCCGGGTCTTAACACAAATTCAAAAGTATCCTGTGAGCAAACTTTTTCTTCTTCTGAATTTGAAAGTCTCCTTCACTGATAATACCTCTATCCAGAGAAAAAACAAAATGGTAACAGGTCTCTTACCCAAAAGCCCTCCCCAGTATATCCAAGTCAGGTAGTAGAAATAACTACCCAGATTTCTAATGGAGGAGTAGTCCTGGTCCCAGCATATCACAGGGAAGACATCATTATTAATGATGCCACATTCTTTTGGCAACTTAGTGTTAGCATTCCTACAATCTCTATCCCCAGGCCAAGCATTTTCTCTCTAACAGGTTCCACATTCATGCATCCAAAATATCATGACGGATTGTTGAAAAGCCCAGGAAAGATGACATACAAATGATGTTTATCTATAAAGGAGTGAAAGCAGTAATATTTTTCCTTTCTCTTTCCTTTCCTTCCTGTGTGTGTGTGTGTGTGTGTGAGAGAGAGAGAGAGAGAGAGAGAGAGAGAGAGAGAGAGAGAGAGAGAGAAGATGATTGGAGACTCTGGACTTGAAGACATAACTTCAAATTACCTTTAATATATGGCACCCTATAAGCACCATAAAAAGTCAAGAACTGTAAGTACATGATCAGATTGAAAACTAGGTGGAAATATAAGAATTTGTAACAAAAATTTGGACCCCAGATTTCTAAATCTAGAGTCCCCTAAAAATGAGCATCCCAAGATGATAGAGGAAAACTTTTAAAATAGAATAATGCCAGATTATTGAAACATATTTAAGTTCCCTAAAAATGTAAACATTAAGATTGAGAGGGCTATGATTTATTGCTCCAGCCAAAAATCCAATAATATATCACTGCAGACGTGAACATGGTCATCAACTTTTGAAGGGTAAAAATTGGATATATGTCCAGTATGTCTAGCAGTTCCCTCCCCTGAGCCCTCCCACTTGTAGCCTAATAGAAATTTCCTCAACATTCTTTTTCCTCTGAGAGAGGCAAAGAAGTTCTCACTATAGAGCACCCATCACAGACTTAGAACCACCCCAAGTATTTCAAGTACGTCTGCTTTAGCCGTCATACAGCCCCATGAAGTAGGCATGAGTGCCCCCATCTGACAGGAAAGGAAACTGAATCAGGGAAGTTAAGCAACATGTCTGAAGTCACACAGCCAGGGGAGGAAAGCTGGAACTCAGAGTCACTGCCTCCAAATTTCTGCTGTTTTCATGGCTCCGATCCCTTCCCACATGGATAGGACTCACCACCAGGTTGATTATATTCTAGTCTAAACTCTGGTCACATTTTAACCCTGTCGATTCTCAGGCACTATTATATGTGATTGTTTTACCTCTCCAAAGAGCCTGTTGAATTCTTTATGTTAAAAAGAAAAGATCGAGGGGTGCCTGGGTGGCTCAGTGGGTTAAACATCTGCCTTTGGCTCAGGTCATGATTCTGGGGTCCTGGGATCGAGTCCCACATCGGGCTCCCTGCTCCTTGGGGAGCCTGCTTCTCCCTCTGCCTTTCTCTCCCTCTCTGTGTCTCTCATGAATAAATAATTAAGATCTTTAAAAAGAAAAAAGAAAAAGAAAAGTTCAAGAGCTCAAAATGTGTTCCTACTCCCTCAAACAGCCTCCTCTACTCTCGAAGGGCCACAGGAATCTGCTAACGTAAGTTAAGACTTCCAGGTTTCAAATGTTTTGATCAAACCTTTCTGTTCGGATCTCACAAGGACAAACTCCACGTGATTTTCAAGTACCTTCAGAAAAAGCCAGACGTGGCGCTCTAAAGAGAGAGCGTGGTTTAAAGCTCAAACTTGTGGCAGGGAGCGGACCGTTTTCTGCACAACTGTGTGCAAATCTTATCGGGAGCAGTCCAGCTACTCTCGGCTAACTCCCCTGCCCAAGTGACTCTCCGGGGTCCCAGCCAGGAGCAACGAAAATAAAATGCAAAAGGCACAACCCCTTCCCCCTCACAGATAAAAGGCTATGGAATATATAGGCCTCATTTTAATAGGGCCTCGGCTGGGTCTCTGTTTTTTGCACCCACAGCTAATTGAAGGGGCAGCTAAAGCAGACACAATTGAACACGCAGTAAAAGAGCCACCTCCCCACCTGGCTTGCACGCACAATTAAATATTTGCACCTGCAGTGGTAGTATGTGTGAAAGTTATCCCTGTAATTAGTTGTCGGGGCAGAAATAGATGTAATTTTAAAAACCCTCTCTAACTCCAATAGTTATTTTTTAAATACATGTTTCTGTTGAAATAAAGGAACTCTGAACTAGTTAGTGCTTTTAAAAGAAATTATTTCATATTGAGTTCTTTTCAGGTAATTGAGTACTTTTCAGGTAAAAAGCTAAAAGTATAGCTTTGTATTATTTCTTTTTAATAAAGATCCCCTTCTCTTTTTTTTTTAAGATTTATTTATTTGTTTGAGAAAGAGAGAGCGCGCGCGCACGCGCGCGCGCGGGTGCACACACGAGCAGGCCTGGGGGAGGGGTAGAGGGAGAGGAAGAAGGAGAACCTTGAACAGACTCTGGGCTGAGCGGGGAGCCCAATGGGGGCTCCAAACAGACTCTGGGCTGAGCGGGGAGCCCAATGGGGGCTCCCTCCCAGGACCCTGAGGTCCTGACCTGAGCCAAAATCAAGAGTCAGCTGTTTAACCAACCGAGCCACCCAGGTGCCCCAGCTTTGTGTTATCCCTCTGTGCAACCCATGGGAATGTTCCTTATATGTATTTTCAATGGGTTTAGCATGTGATTTTCCTCGTTCATTCTTTCCTTCATTTTTCATTTCATTTATTTGTTCAATAAACACAAGGGCACATCCTATGGCCTGGCCCAGGGCATCCTAGTGTGTCTAAGCCAGCACATCTGTCTAGAGTCTCACAGGCATGGACTGGAGCTAGGGTTGATGTTTTTATCAAATCATTAGAATTCAATATGAGAAGTTCATATATATCACTTATCAGAGGTGAGAGTCCATGCAAAATGCCAGGCAGCACTTTAGTTCTCCCAAGAAGGTCTTCCAAAGGAACATTTTGAATTTCTTTTTTAAAACTTAAACATTTGAATTTTGGGGGGCCCCTGGTTGGCTCAGTTAGTTAAGCATCTGACTTCGGCTCAGGTATGATCCTGGGGTCCTGATAAGCGAGGAGTCTGCTTTCTCCCTCTCCCTGTCCCTAACCCCACTTGTGCACACGTGCACTCTCTCTCTCTCTCTCAAATACATAAAAAAATCTTTAAAAAATTTTTTGAGTTTTTCTTCATCAGTAGAAGAATGATATATATAACAATCTTGGCAATTACACAGGTTCCTTATTTGAGAAGATTCTACTGTTTAATTCACTTCAGATGTTGTTTAGCAACATGAAAGAATTGTCTCTTTTTTCTACGTGCTGTGTCAGGTAGAACAATAAAGGGTTTTAGCAAGTAAGCGTATTGCTATACTATGGGACAGGAAATCCCTCTTAGCAATGATGAGAAACAAACCCCCCACCTTCCCCCCAGACCCCCACCCCACAAGAGAGACAACACGCCAATGTTTTAGTGACTTCAGTCCACTCCCATATCATCTGCTTATCCATAACGGGTCTTTGCACTCCAATTGTTACTCACACATTCCTTATAGCATTCAAACAATGAAAGGGAATGTCTACAGCTTTAAAAGTAAATCCACAACATTTAGATTTCACATGGATTGTTCCTCTTTTCTTCACTTTGTATTTGAACTGGTGATTTCTAACCTCAAAGAACATACCGCTTTGGCCAAAACGTATCTTGTCCCCTGATCAGCTGGCCTGTTTAGGGGTGACCTGCGGAGACTTTTCAGTCCCAAATCCCATGATTATCACCCACTATGGGATTCTGCCCCAAACATTCTGAGTGTTCAGAATATGGAAAAAGCACCAAGAAGACCCACTCTTTCCAGGGAGGTGATGTGCAGCGGAGGCCAGACTGGAAAGCCGAGCGCTGGGCTCGGAGAATAGGCAGGGGGTGCGGGGGAGGCTGGGAGTGGGGGGCAGCCTCTGGACCTTGAAGTGCAGCAGCTGTGCCCTGTCTTTGAGGCTGAGGATCAAGCAGAGAATATGAGATAGGCAAACGTTGGCTTAAACTTTCTTCTTTCTTTGATTGTCCTTGGACATCTGCCTCATCTCCTGTCAAGAATGTTTGGCAGCTGTTAGCCCAGAATAACACGGTTCTGCTGCGCCACCCGCGACACTGGGCTCCTAATACTTTAAGCCAACTAGTCTCCGTTATATGCCGGGCCTGATACACAGCTATGCTAATGCCTTGAGCTAACGAGCTTTCTATCAGCCCTGGAAAACACAAGGGGAGAGTCCTTGGTTTATTTTCCTCATGTGCTAATTGGCTTTAATTGTTGGCCAATTGGATTTCAAGTTCAGAAAAGAGTGGGCTGCACAAAGCCAAGTGTTAACTTCAGACCGTGGGAGAGGCTGGGCAGTCCTTTTGGTCTCTAATGTGGTAGACTTTATGTAGATGAACCTGTCTCCTGAACACAGGAGTCCAAAGGAGGATTCTCCGGGCCATCGTGGTGGTTTCTTAAAATTCATACTTGTCCACAAAGGCCAAAAACCAAGCACTGAAACAGCTTACCCTAAGTTGGGAGGATGCTACTCTGTATTTGTCCATCTTCATAGACAATGTACGCTACCGGACAAACCTAAGCATATTTACCTGCGTTGATGAGCTAAGTTTTTATTCTCAGAGCCTGCTTCCTGTCATTAAGAAATGACCATTGTGAGAGAAACTGCTGAGTTAAAAATATAAAAAAGCACATTTTTCTACTTGATCCATGAGACTGATATGCCATGATGACAAAAATGTAGATTTATTCCACTCGTACTCCCCCATAGCACCCTCCTGAGAATTCATTCACAGTAAAATAGAAGCACGGAAACCTGGGCTTTCAAAGGAAAGCACACACGAAATCGTAGCAGTCAACTGTACAAGAAGATCAGGACAGACACCATCAATAGCATTGATTTATTTTCAGTCACGGCAAGGGACCGTTCTTCAGGTAGTGAGGGGAGCTCAATTCACTGCTGATATGGAGTGGTTTTGCAAAATGCTGACTTTATTACCCATTCTCTGAGTCAAAATGGCCCTCAAGGAGATTACTCCTAATTCCCCAAATTCTCTTTTTCTATATTGGGTCTGAAATGTATCTACAAGCACAAATGATTCCACTGCTTTGATGGAATTGACCAGTCGGTCAGTCTAGCACCTGTCAATGCAGTCACAGAATTTTTGACATTTTTGACTGAATCGAACAGGTGTTAGACCAGTGGTCGATTTCAGAAAAATGGTTAAACCCAGCTTTCATGATTGGACAAAGTCAGAATCCATGCCCTCATTAGTATTCCTCTATGTACCTTGTTAACCCTCTTAGTTTCTCATTTTTCTGAATCCAGGTGCAGAAGCACCATGATTATACATATATTCATATATGCATATATATGTGAGGACCTCTGCCCATTAATGGTTTTTGCATTTGTCATGCGCAAATGGTAGAGCATTAGCATCCTTCCACATAGCCCTAATTTCAAATAAAACACTTTAATCACCTATCAATTTATTCCACAACTACTTTTCATTTCTAGTCCTCATCTAGCAAAGTGTATGGCAAGGGCAGGCTAATTATTGCTTGGCAGGCCGGGCAAAGGATTCCAGGTCACATGGAGTCACTTCTGCTTTTCTTTTTTTCTCCCTGGAAGACTTAGCAAGTTCAGAAATAATTTATTATGAGTGTTGGTCATTGCCTATCCCCACCTCCCAGCTCCCACAGGAATTGAAGCACCATGAGAGAAGAAAATCTTTGTTTTATTTCCCGATGATCTCCAAATGCTTAGCGCTGGGCCTAGGACACCACATTTAGACCTCTGGCTGTGGTGCTTGAGGATTTTGGGACCAGCGATGTTCACTGTAATGGGTTGGGTCAAGGAAGCCCATTCTGGCACTGATTTTTTTTTTTTTTCTCTCTCTCAACTCTTTCTTTCCCTCATCATGTTCCACTTACTTATCTTGAGTTATATGGCCTGCTCTGCATTGCATTTATGATACTATTTTATCCTTTTTTCCCTAGACTGTGAATTCTCAGACTATGGACAGTACCCTCAGTGTAGTCGATTATGTGCCAACCACAGGACCCTGCAAATAGTGGGCAAAGAGACACATGTATGGAATTAAGAACATAGTCGCTTAGGAATGAAATAGCAGTATTCACTACTAATGATCAATGCTCATTAGAAAAAAACTTCTTGAACTTGACGATCTCACACATACCACTCTTAGGCCGTTGAGTTTGGATAGGTGTGGGGAGAAGTGAGGGTTACAACCCAAGTAGTTAGAAACAAGGCATATTGTAATTCATCAATGGTCTTGATTGGAACTCAGAATATCTTTCACTGACATTAGAGAAAATATTCTTAAAAACATGCATCAGTGTTACCACATACTCCCCATATTAAAGCCAGGTTGTTTTAGAACATATAGTGCCTTTGATACAGATGTAGTGAAAAGAAGGGCCACATGCACCCCAGTGTTCATAGCAGCAATGTTCACAATAGCCAAACTGTGGAAGGAGCTGAGATGCCCTTCAAGAGATGAATGGATAAAGAAGACGTGGTCCATATATACAACGGAATGCTACTCAGCCATCAGAAAGGATGAATACCCGCCATTTGCATCGACATGGATGGAACTGGAGGGTATTATGTTAAGTGAAATAAGTCAGCAGGCAAAGACAATTACCATATCGTTTCACTCATATGTGGAACATAAGCAATAGCACGGAGGACCATAGGGGAAGGGAGGGAGAACTAAAGGGGGGGACATCGGAGGGGGAGACAAACCATGAGAGACTATGGACTCCGGGAAACAAACTGAGGTTTTCAGAGAAGAGGGGGGTGGGGGGTGGGGTAAACGGGTGATGGGTATTTAGGAGCACATGTGTTGTGATGAGCACTGGGTGTTACATGCAACTAATGAATCATTGAGCACCAGATCAAAAACTAATGATGTACTATATGGTGGCTAACTGAACCTAATTAAGAAAATAGAATGTATACTGCCTTTAACAAAGGACACTGTGCAAAGCCAGCTAGTTCTCACAAAGAGCATTTGTTTGAACAAGACGCTTCCACCTCTTTCAGAGAATGACTGTTTTTTCTTTTTTCCTTTCACTCTCTCTGTTACCCATCTGGTGGCATCATTCCATAAGTCACCTGGCCAGGGGACAAAGAGCCAGACACACTATGCTGTCATTTTGACACTTTGTATGAACTGGAGACCCATCATTTAAAGACTATTCACAAGACCAGCTACGTCTGCTTGTCACCCTCATTTTCCTTGAAGAGTAAAATCCTCCTGAAGAGCTAAATGATATGAGGAGTGACGCTTGGACTGTACATCAATTCACAGCCTGAGAAACCCTCCTCCTCAGGTGAACTATGATTGTTATCGCAAGCCTTGAGAAGGTCTCCAGCTGCTTATATTTTCTCTTGCCCAGTGGCTGCCCTAAAAACCAGCTTCATTCCTGTTCACAGGTTGTTCTGAGAAGCCTTCTTTCCCCAAGTCACTTAAAATAATTACACACAGAAGAGCGCTTTGATTAAAAAATCTTGATTGTTAAATATCTAGAGCTCTTGACCTGTGCTAATAAATAATAATAGATACTGATTGTGGAATATACTACCTGCCAGACACAGTGCTGAGCACATCACCTCAATTCAACCACGCTAATAATCCTACTGCAAGTGTTTTTTACCTTATTCCTCACATTCTCCGAGATGCTGGCATCACCAGCACAAACATGACCACCCATCATCACAACCAGGGTGTCATAGGGGTAAAAGTCTCAGGAGACGAGGTAAGGTCAACATTCAGAGCCAGCAGCCAAGAAAAACTCGGGGCTGTTTCCCCCAAGACAGATCTGCATTTTCAAATCAGAGTCAGGGAAAGACTGGCATTGGGTTCAAGAAGTGTGCAAATGGGATGAGAAACTGAACTTGGAGTTAAGAATTTGAATCTTCTCTCTGCCCAGGGATGGGCTTTTAAGCCAGCTGCCGACCCACTCTCCTCTTTTTTTTTTTTTTTAATGAAGGATATTTTAGGGCACCTGGGTGGCTCAGTCAGTTAAGCATCTGCCTTTGGCTCAGGTCATGATCTCAGGGTCCTGGGATTGAGCCCAGAGTCGGGCTCCCTGATCAGCAAGGAGTCTGCTTCTCCCTCTGCCTCTGCTCCCCACCCCCTGCTTATGTGCTCTCTCTCTCTCAAAAAAATAAATATAATCTTAAAAAAAAATAAATGAATGGATTTTTATATTGACTTCTATATTGGGAATATCGATAAATGAGAACAAAAGTTATTAGAGAATCCTGCTCTATCATCAATGCAATCATTTCCCTCTCCTATCCCCATGTGTCTTCACATGAGAAGTCGTGAAAGCAGTTGTGAAAGTCGGTCCACAGAAGTTACCAGCCACATGTCATGGTGCCAGATATCATCAATGCTTCGTGACTGATGGATGATCATTTAAATAAAATCACAGTCTAGGACCGTCACCTTACGCCGGTGCTAAGACATTTCACTCTCCTGAACCCTCGGAAAACGCTATGAATGCTTTATATTGTAGAAGTGAATATAGGAATTCATTGAAGTAGAGGGCCTGACAGATAATTTGATTCAGTACAAAGATGATTGCCATTGTTTTAGTATGGGCTGTTTGCGCTTCCGTATGTGAAATGCACAAAGAGATTCTGAAACCTTTTTCTGGATCAAACAGCACACAAAGGTAGCATCTCTCATCTAATACCAAGCCACTGGTGCTTTTGAAAAGGAAAATAATTTTTTCAAAGCTAACAATCACACATGATCCAGGGCTCCCAAATGGCAAGAGGCTTGTGTTTTCAACACAGTGATTTTTTTTTTCTCTTGTTCCATTGATATATTTCATGTGAAAGAAATGCAAAAGAATTAACATACAAAAAAATATCTTTCCAGCCAAACATGGAAGCTGGCTGTGCAGCACAGCTGTTATGGGGCAAGGCCCCCATTCTGGGGTCCCCTGACCTCAGGCTTCTGCCTCCCCTCTGTCTCTTGGAAATATTGTGTCCTCCCAGGACTCCCAGGTGGGTCATTTTCCTTTGAAGACTGATGCTTGGAAGAGGAATCTGGAAAGCCTCCTGCTATCTGCTTTTCTCTCTGCTCAAGACAAGACCACCCAGAGGTTTGCCTGGAGAAATATTACACCAGCTCTGGGGCATGCAGCTCAGAAACTGGCCCAGATTGTGCAGTGGAGCTGATGACCGGCCCAGCTGAGGGTAAGGAAGAGGGTTAGTTTGGACAGAGTCACCAGAATAAGAATATCAAATCCCTGCAGACCCATCTCTCTGTCCCCTTCCCCAATATTTAGCTCCATGACTAGGTAGATTTTCAACAATTTATGCCAATAAATCATTTCTCTTATAAATGCTCCACATTATTCTAATTCATATTACAAAACTCTTAATGCCAGCTACAGCATAAGTTTCTGCCAGCCTTTCATTATAAAAGGAACACACATTGTCTCCATGACCCCAAAAGGGAATCCTTTAAGACAGCGATGTTTACCTCTCTATACAGAAACTTCCCTGGGTGGGAACTGCTCACAGTGAGTTTTTCTCATTGTTCTACCTCTCTTCTGTCACCTTGCCTCTAAGCCCTCTCCCCGAGATTTCCTCTTTTCAATCATTTAACTCTTTACCTGATCAAGCAAGAGAATGCCAAACTAACTGATAATCCAGATGCTTCTTTGGTAAGCAGGATCATGTCTCTCTGGAGTAGGCTTGCTGGTGACTGTTCCCCCACCACCTGGCGTCCACATTTCACTGAGAGAAAAGACTCCTTTAATTTTGTCTTGGAGCTGTTTCGGTGAATTTCCAAAGTTAGGGGAGCAGAAAGCCACCGTCTTTGCAAGCCCGTATCCGACGAGACCGCCATAACCTAGCTGGCCGAGAGCTCGCTCCTTCTGAGGCTACTCTGTCCAGATGCATGTGTCTGGCATGCACTGAAGATTCCTCAGTGACTTTCAGGGCCCTTTCTTGACCCCTTTAGCTACCGGACTACCAAGTCTCACTGCACTATTCTTCAGTCAAACAAAGCTTCGTAGAGAATCTGATACAGAGTCCACCAGAGGTGTGCGTCTTATCCAAGACTGCACAAGGCATGCTACCATTAGTGTGAGTGAAAGAGGGTTTTCCACCCTCAGAGAACACCGCTGAGACCTCTCTCCTGGTCTGTAAGCACTCAGTGTATGTTCCATTCAAGGTCTCAGGAACTGTTCTCTGAACTGGGGACTCAAAGGGACCATCCCTGGTCTCCTCTTAAACAATTATACAACGCAGGACAGAACAAAGAGGTACAGACTGAATTAAGAGCATGAACTCCTAGAGATCAGGCAGGTTGCCTTGGCCTCGACCCTATTGATATTCTGGATGGACCATTTCTTCGGGTGGGAATTGTCCTGTGTGTCATGGGATGTTTAGCAGCATCTTTGGGTTCTATCCACTGGATGCCAGTATATCCCCCCAGTTGCCACAACCAAAAGGGTCTCTTGGCATTATTAAATGTCCCTCTACAGATCAAAAGAGATGAGGGCGAATTTTAAAGTGAAGGAAGGCTGAATCTGTGGTAGAGAGAAAAAAAGCATATATCAGGCAAGATCATCAGCAGGAACAAAAGTCCAAAGCTTCCCAGTGCCTACCACATAACACATAGCCCCGTAGTCCAGCATTTAAGGTATTTGATGGTTGACCCCAGCCTAGATGTTCAGACTCATACTTCTGCCCTTCCCCACCAGCTCACACTCCAGCCACACCTGACAAATCACCACTACAATGTTACATGCCGCCATTTCCTATAGCCATGTGATGAGTTGCTCATAGGCCTTCTTTGATTCAAAAATTTCTTCTCTTTCCCTTTGCTACTATGAACGACTCTACCAAACTTTAAGACCAAGGAGTAACTCAGAGAGTGATTCCTGCATGAAGCTTTGCACAGTCCCCACACCCATGTTTGCTTCAACACTTGCTAGTTTGGTCCTTAGCACCTGCCTGTCTTCTTCCCAAATGAGCTCCAGAGCTGGAACTGTCTCCTGTTCATCCCTGAAACCCAGGTAAATGACATCCTGCTCTGCAAATAATACGCCCAACATGAGTGTTCTTGGAAAGAAAGAGTGGCGGAGATAAATATGGTTCAAAAGAACTCAATTGTCTATGTATGTAAAAAGCCGTTCACTCATTCCACAAATATTGTTTGAGCAATTATTGTATGCTGGCATTGGGCCGGCTGCTGTGGCTCAGGGAGTGTTCAAGAAAGTGATTATTGCCATTCTAGTGCTTACAGTCTAAGTGGGGAAGGAGCAGATGATAAACATTTTTCATATAATAATTACATCAAGAAGAGCGCAATAATAACATGATAGTCACTGTGATTGATAAAGAGTGGCGGGCTGGAGCTAGGTTAAACCTGTTGGTCCAGAGAAGTCTCTTGGAGAAGGTGACTTTTGAGAAGGTGACTTTTGAGTCCAAATAGATAAAGAGGATTCAGCTATGTTAGGCACTGGGAACATTGCGGAGAGAGGAAAAGTAAGTGAGAAGTCCATGGAGTGGTAAATGGTTCACTTTAACTAAAAAAGAGATAAGAGGCCAATGTGTTAGAGTATGTGGATGATGGGAATTAAGGTAGGAAATGAAATGGGACATAAATAATTTTAAGTAGTAGCAAAAGAGGAACCACCTAGGAGCCCAGACTACACACATACACACACACAAATGTATATATAACTGATGCAGAATATGTATATACCAGATATATATATAATTAAATATATATTATATTTTCTATAATATTTTATATATCTATATAATATCTATGTAATATCTAAGATATTATATACTTATATATTATATATTTTATATATAAGCATATAGTTTATTTTATATAGAATTTTATATATATTATAAATATAATAAAATATAACTATATATAATTGTATATAATAATTATATCTATTTATTATATAATTAAAATAATAATCATAATCTTTAGACATCTGAAAATAATAATATTATAAGCTGTAAGATTCAGGCTTGCAACTTACCTTATTGAATTTCAACTTACCCCTAAAGGTTGGGGATTATTATTTCCCTTTTCTTTCAATTAGGAGACCATGAAAGTTAAGTAATCACCCTAAGATCATATAATTAATAAGTGACAGAGCCAAGTGTCAGATCCACATCTACTCCCACCCCGTATGTTTCTAAAAATTATTAGAAAAAAAAAATGGGTCATTTCCTTCCAGAACACAGCATTTTCCTTGTTGTTTTCATAGAGCTCATGGTTACATTATAAATAAATAAATAAAGTAACATAACTGACCATGAATTGCCAAGTAGATTCATAGGTGAATTAAGGATTCATGCATTTGCAGTGACTTCAGTTATGCTTTTGATCACAAACATCATAATATAGAAAAGTGTTATTACCTGCACTATCAATTTTCCTTTCCATGATCATGGAAGACAGGCCCCTTGGTTCAAATGGCTTGGAATGTGGGAAAATTCATACACTCAACTAGAAATTAGGGACTCACTAACACTTCCAATGGTGACCCTGTGGGAATATCTAGAACAGCGACAAGACCAATGACAAAAAGGAAAATCCCACCAGGAAATGAAGAGAGACAGGTCGTATGGGATGCCCTGTAGATGCTTAAAATAAATCCTGTTCCATTGCTAAGAAGTGAGTGCTAAAGAGATTCTTTTCACCACGTTCGAGTAAAGATTGGAACTTGAGTTTCCATAAATGAGAGATGACCTGGTTTGGGTTTAGATACATTTGTATTCCAGAAGTCTTCTCAAAATATATTCTGCCTTGTGTCAGCAGCCATAAGACCTGGCTAGAAACAAACACCAAGGGTTGGGATCTTATTTATTGCTTTCTGGGATGCCCTCCCCAAATTTTCCTTTCAGAACAAATTCAGAGACAGCTCCGAATATCAGCTGCGTCCTAGCACACTATACCGCTGAATCGGAGCGAGCTGATGGGGGGCCGCTAGCATTCCTCTATGTGGTGGTCTCTTCAGGAAGCTATTGGATTACATCGCCCAGCGGCCACCAGCTCTTCCTTTGGCCTCAGCAAACGTGGTGGTGGTGCCGTTTTTTTCCAACACAGCAGGCCCCACTAGGGCCTCTTTGGCTGCTAGGGCGGAATCCCAGGAGTCAGGGGATGTGGGGCCCAAATTGATAACTGTGTCCATTGACTTTCCGTTCCCAATTCCACCTCTTTCATTATGTTGGGGAGCTTTGTCCCAGAGAAGGAGATTATGCAGTGGACGGCAGAAGAGATGGAACTTCAGAAAGATAGAGCACACAAAAAAGTGTGACAAATTGCCATGACAGGCCTGGGATGGTCGCTTGTGATGGAGTGAAATTAAATCCCCCACCAAACAATACTGCTTTATTCTGTGTCTATGGGGACCCTTGTTGAGCCTAGATTGAGAGAGAAAGTCAGAAGAAGAGGGTAAGAAAGATGCACTCACACAGTCAAAAAGGATATTTTTTTCCACATTCATGAGACTTACTTTCTTCCACAAAATGGCAATATCAAACACATCTGGATGTGCAGCAAATGTATTGACATCCCGCACCCCATTCTGTAAGAGCGTGGGACACTCTTGGTCTCTCACTAATACTTACACTAATAACCCTAAAGTTAAGATGCAAAGCCAAATCCTTTCTCAAGTTTAGGGTCTGGATTCACACTGTTTCCGAGGATCCATATTAGGGTCCTTGTACCAAACAAAAATCCGCACCAGTGCTTTAGGCCTTTGTTTTTCGATAAATGTCACGGGCCCTGTTCACCCAGTACCCGCTTTCCACTTTAGGGTTTATTCCAGGACCCAAAGGAAAATTGTTTATTTGTGTTCCTACCAACCATAAATGTCTGGTTGCAGGCCTCACTGAACTCAGAGCAGAGAGAAATTCCTGGGTACTTGGTCATGAATCCCACCTTTTAAAACTCCCCAGGGCAACTGCCCTAGCTCACTTCACAACGTTATATAGAAAGAATCATACAATCTATTCCCCTTTGTGTCTGGCTTCTTTTATCTAGAATAATGTTTTCACGGTTCATCTACACTGTGGCATGTAACAGTACACCACTCCTTTATATGGCTGGCTAATATTCCATTGTATGTGTATACCACATCTTGCTTATCTGTCCATCAGTTCATGGACATGTGGTTGTTTCCATTTTTTGGCTATTATGAATAATTTGCTTGAACATTTGTGTACTAGTTTTTTTGTTTTTTTTTAACATATGTTTTCACTTTTTGGACATCTAAACCAAAGAGTGGAGTTGCTTGGGTCAGGTGGTAATTCTATGTTGAACATTTTGAGAAGCTGGCCAACATTTTACATCTCTGCCAGCAAAGTAATGAGCGTTCCAATTTCTCCGCACTCTCGCCAACCCTTGTTATTTTCCTGGTTTTTTAATTGCCATCCTAGTGGGCATGCAGTGGTATCTTCTTGCAGTTACGATTTGTATTTCCCTGATGGCTGATAACATTGAGTGTCTTCTCACGAGCTTATTGGGCATGTGTATACCTTTTTGGAGAAATGTCTTTTCAAGTCATTTGCTCATTTTAAAGATTGAGTTGTCTTTTTGTTGTTGAGTTGATGCATTTTGACAGGAGAGTGATAAACACTCCAGAAGACCAACAGTGTAGGACAGAAGTAGCCAGGAGCAAAAATGAGACTATTTTCAATGTGAATCATGGCACATAAACCTTGTTTGAGTCCTTGCTCTGTCATTCAGAGGCTAGATGAGCTTAGTCAAGTTCTTGGCATCACTAAGTCTTATAATATGACAAATACGAGCCTGAAGTGAGATTAAAGTACATACAGCTAATGGAACAATAGCTGGCATACAGTAGCCAATTGCAAGTTGACGTATGACTTGCAAATTCAACTGGCCAGTATGGCTGGTGTTAACAAAAGAAAGGGAAGTGGAAAATTCTGGGTTAAGTGTACAGAAACCCCAAGACCAAGACCACAAACACATTCTTCATAGAATGGTTGTTTCCGCTCACCTCCCCAGTGGAGGAATCCCACTACCCTATGTCCTCAGGGAGCAGCAACAAGCAAGAGCTCACTCAAAAAACAAAGAAACACACACTAAACTTGGGGTGGGAATTGCGGGGAGTGTTTTAACCAAACATTGCTGGCCTTTGCTGTTCCGTAATTCAAGTGGCCACGTGATAAGCATGTACTCAGCGTCCACTCTATGCTAGCAGCATGGAGGTAAAGAATACATGATGCCTACCCTCGAGGAGAAATGGAGATGAGATGAGAAATGCCAAGAGTGCACTCCTATCATTGCCCTAGAGGCATAGGTCCACTGGTAGGCTCAGTTGAAATGGTCAGTAATGGGGTGCCTGGGTGGCTCATTTGGTTAAGCATCTGTCTTTGGCTCAGGTTGTGATCCCAGGCTCCTGGGATGGAACCCCACATCCTTTGCTCAGCGGGGAGCCTGCTTCTTCCTCTCCCTCTGCTGCTGTCCCTGCTTGTACTCTCTCTCTCTTTCTGTCAAATAAATAAATAAATAAATAAATAAATAAATAAATAAATATCTTTAAAAAAAGAAATGGTCATTAATAAAGAACTCTTCAGGTAAAGACATGCTAGACTGATGGCATCAACCGGTTTAACTAAATATGTTAAGCAAACAGTTGCAGAAAACAATCTTTTGATCATTTTCTTCATGAACAATTGCCAGTTTTGCTTTGGATCTGTGGCTTGGAAAACATACGGGAGTTTAACTCTAGTCATATATCATAAAAGAAATATCAAAGACACTATATACTATAATTGCTCTCTTTTGTTTGGATTTGATCTCTTTTCTTTAGTTAAGGAATGTAAACTAAATGATAAAGAAAAACTGTAACCTCTCAACGTAGAAACAACATCAACCACCACTTAATTTATTTCAAGGGATCAGTTGCTCCAAGGAGTATAAGAAAATACCAAGGTAAAAAGAGTCGATTTACTAGTGCATGAGTTGTGTTCAACAGAAGTTTAACGTATCTCTTGTTTGGTTTTAGCCTGTTCATTTGGGTCTACAAGTCTGGGAAACTAGGACGTGGAAATTGTCACCAGCAATTGTTCCAGAGGCTTAAATGCCGAACCAAAGATGTGCTTTTAGTTTCTTCTGTGCACTCAGCATCTGTCATTAGGGTATCTGGATCTAGGGATGCTTCCCCCCTGCCCCATTACCCACCTTCCCTTCCCCAACATACACCCTAGAGAAAGTTGAAAGTGAGTTCAAGTTGTTTGGATAAACAGCTAGCCAGCCAGGCACAGTACCGTGTCAGTGCATCATAAAGTAGATAATTTCTGTCTCCTGAGATTCACCCTCCCAGTTTGGATGGATATGGTCACTATGATTATAACATTTTGGGGGCTTATTTAAATGCAACCATAGTTCAAGCTGAGAAAATTTTTAAATGCCTGTTCCCCAACTGGTTTCCCCGCCTCGGTTTCATCCTCCCTCCCCACACACAGCCCAGCTTCAGTTGCCATGGCCAGACTTTAAAAACATTTCAGACTTAAAAGGTTAAGATCTAAGGGCTGCTGATTTTATCTGGGCTTTTAACTAACACAGGCAGGTGGATTAGAGATATGTGTACAATCCCTACTCTAGACACTTGGGTAAATATGCACAAGTGCTGAGGCAGCCGAAGAAGCAATCCGATGTTATTGTCTATTAATTCCAAAGTGGAGATTAAAGAAATCAGTAGTGTAAATATCAAAAAGGATTTCCACTTACATATAAGAACATTACTCAAGCAGACTGCTTGTTCCAAATTATATGAAGGCTTTTTGCTTTAGGAAAAGTGTGAATTTGTTTTGCTTGAAATTTGCATTTTTTTTGGTCTCTCTTTGTCTGCAAAAAAGGGTGCTAACCCAACCAAGAATTCCGTTCACATGGTAGTAATTTGTACTGCTTATGGTTTCCATGTCATCTTACCACAATAACAGACATATTTGCCAGAGTTGTAATGTAGAGTCCAAAATCTTTTGGTCTCCTTTTATGTAACATTTCCTAGAAATGCCAAAATACGGGGTGAGGAAGCTGTGTATCAAGTTCAGAGCATTTCTAACTTTAGACTGTATAAAATCCCCACCTAGTTTGGCAGACATTCGCTCTAAATTTCAAAATCCAAGCTAAAGTTAAGCCACCATTGTGCCCCCGACAAATGAACAGTATCTGTTGGCTGGAGATGTTAAATAGGAATCCAGAGATTTTCCAGCCTGAACAAGTGAGCCGGGATGGGCATCCCGAAGCCATGCTTCAGGGAGGGAAATGCCAATTAAATCGCAGGTGCCCCGATTTCCACAAAAGTCATCAAGAATCGCCATTAGCTTTTATTATACAATATGTGCATTTAAAAAAAAAAAAAAACAGGCACAGGCTCACACGGCTTTTTAATTTGCCCAGCCAACAGTGTAGGAAAAGAGTTTCAGAATTGTCAGAAATTAGAATAAGAGGTGACGTTTCCGCCTTGTGTTTTGAGACCTTCATCACAGATCTCAGACCATCTTGAGGTGATGCCCCCCTACACTCCACATCGTCTAATGGAACCCACAACTACTCCGTAACTCTCTTCTGGGTGATCATGCCAAGCAGAAGACAAAGAAAAACAATGTATCAAACAATCAAAAACGCCCCACACTATGGTATGGAACATCACTATAGAATAGCCAAGCAGACAGTTCTAACAAAATACCTGGTCAACTCAGTGAAAAATATGCGTTAAACCTCCTTTGGCGTGAGTCAGAGCAAAGATCAGAGACCATTCAAAAAAGGAATGCCAAGTGTCTGACCCGTATCCATCCAAAACGCGGGAACTGGGAGGAAGGAAAAGAGGGAGCAGCGTCTGCCCTTCAGAAGAGGCTTTTAGAAATCTTCCCCTGTCAAAAATATTATTTCTAGTTAGAGTCCAGTTTGGATAAACATGGTCACTGGTTCTCACTTTAATTCAGACGGCTTCCCTTTTTGCTCTAAGACTAGCTGATCATTTCTTGACGTTTTGGCATGAGCAAGTCTCACACGATTAGCACAAATGTTTCTGCAGAACAGCCAGTAGGGAGTAACAGCACTGGAGAAAAGGAAGTTTAGATTAGGAGTTAGAGGTGCCGGGGATGTCCATTTGAAGCAAGAATGCTTCAGGAAACAGGAGGCTTGGGTAAGGTGTAACAATAGGGGGTTTGCCTGCCTCAGATGTCTGAAAGGCCAGACAGGAACAACAGTGGGCAGAAGGGGAGCCAGGAGAATACCCAGGACTACTTCCTAGTGGGCCCCTGGGTGGCTCAGTCAGTTAAGTGTCTGCCTTTGGCTCAGGTCATGATCCTAGTGTCTTGGGATCGAGTCCCACATCGGGCTCCCTGTGGAGCAGGGAGCAGCATGCAATCTGCTTCTCCCTCTCCCTCTGCCCCTCCCCACTGCTCATGTTCGTTTTCTCTCTCTTTCTCAAATAAATAAATAAAATCTTTAAAAAAAAATCTTCTAGCATTCTGCCCATTAAGCCCATACGCTCTTCTAATTACTGAGTTTGAAACAAATATTAAAAACCTGATCATATTAACATTTGAATTTTCAACTGTTCACATGGAATTTAGCACAGTCGTTATTTCAACCCAACTCAGGACCACTAACTTGTCAAGGAACTGGACAAATTTCCAACCCTGACATGTGAAGAGGTTTATCTCAGATTCTTTAGCATTAGGGAAGGAATAGGCTGCATGTAACTCGGCTGAGAGCTGATTTTGAAAAGGAGGAACGGTAAGCACATCTCAAAAAGATTCCCCTGAAAATCAAGCCATGAGCCATCTTTGGCAAGCTTGCCCTGAACGTGGTAAGCTACTGCTGAATCCTGGGGAAACTCTAAGGAAGTCAAGTGCCCACCCCTTAGCATCTCTATCTGGAAAGATGAGTCCTAGTCTCACCTTTACAAGATTAACAGAAAAAAAAAATCTCAATGAAAAAATATCGCTGAAAATGTTCTTGGTTTAATATCATACCCTAAAGAGCACAGTATTATTTGCATTTTATTAAAATGCATATTTTATTTTTTTAAAAAAGTTTAAGTAGGTATGTTTTTATATTAAAGGAGAAAATACATTCGTTATGTGTATTTTGTATCAAAAACTAAAAAAATATTTTAAAAAACAAAACATTTTAAGTGACTCCCTTATTTTTGTGCAGATATTCAAATCTTTTTATGGAAACTTGTGTTTGGAGACCCAGTTGAGATCTACTCATTAACACTCATTCACAAAATCTGATATTAAAAAAATAATGTGATTTCAAGAGTTGTGACTTTTCTTTGGTACTTTCCCTGATTTTCAGATACGGAAAGAAAAAGCAAATAATGAAAATACCACTGTAGAACTCTTAGGGTGTTTTGGGGTGAGTGTCTGGGGCGGGGGGGGTTGGGGAAGCATGGTAAAATCAGTCTTTGTGACAAATGATTAATACTTACTTCAAAGTCCTGATGGCTTTTCTATGAAGAACAGACCCATGAGGAACAGTATGAAACAAAACAGATATCCTCAATTAGCTTGTCCACACTCTCTTTGGGGTTCTGAAGGAGTACGCTCTCAAGGTCAAAGGGTGTTTCAGGCCCCACGCTCTTGGTGCACCCCTGCACATTTGGGTGTCTCTGGTTTCCAGAATCCAAGCACCTGGATTCTGTTTGGTAATCGAACTTCTGTTAGCAGCAAGCAAAGGCTTTGTTATAGGAAGAGGGATGTGTGTGGGCAAAGCCACATAGCTGAAAGACCCCTCCTTTCTAGTCATGTGACGCTTGGACACATCTTTTAGCCTTTCCCAGCCTCAGTGTTGACATCTGTAAAATGGAAACAATATCTTGTTCTAGGATGAGGCTTGCCTATGAAACTGTACTGAAGCCGGAGGGGCTCTACCTGCACGACCGAACTGTTCCTGTTCTAGTTTCCTCCCTCTGTTCCTCTGTTTAGTCCTCATGTGTCCACACCTAAACAGAGAACCCAGGACATAGGTTTTGTCTCTCACAGAGACACACTTGTGGATTCAATTCCATAGTCTTCCGTGTCGAATTCTTTCCCTGGTCTGCCTTTCAGCTGTACCAGGAGCTCCCACAAGCGAGCCAGGTTCAACGAATTCAGTGAACTACAAGAAGACAATTTTAAAAAACATGAAAGAAGTACCCGGGTTGGCATGCATCTCCAAACCAAACCATAAACTCACAAATATCTCTGAAATCCAACTCACACTCCGGAAAAGACATAGTGTTTCTGGGGTCGGCCCCAAAGGCCGCACGCCTTATGCAAAACCAAATCAATTTCAGTGTCCAAGTTAACTGGAAATCCAACTCAATGGGCAGATAAAGAAGCTATGCCAAAAATCAGGGACCGCAGAAAAACAAACAAACAAAAACTTCCCAGTGCACCTGCTGGAGACGCTGTGTCACAGGCTCCACGTTTCAACCCTAACTTATATTTGATACAGTGCTGTTGCAGCTGTGGGACCAGGGTGGTTTATTTAAGTGACTCCAAATGCCTGTCAGTGTGGCAACCAGCTGAATACATAAAACAGGCTCTCCAAACCCTTTATGGCCCAGGGTCAGAGTAAATGGAATAATAAAATCCAAATGCTTTTGTCTCATTTTCCATCACCCAACCCTTCTGCATAAATCTGCAGCTTCGCAGTGACCTCCGTGTTCCGTGCGGGATGAGGCCGTGAGTTGGAGATACATTTGGTCTGCATCTTGGGTCTTTAAAAGCTTTTTCCAATTAATTTTAACTGGCTTCCATAAGGATCAAGTACAGCTTCCTCCCTCCTGCTACCCTTCTCTCCCACCTTTTTAACCAGCCAAGTGACAGAATGCTCTAGAGTAATATAACAGGTATCAACCCTATTATGCTTTGAATCACCAGAGACAACACATGATTCCAAGCCCCAGAAAGTCTGAAGGAAGCAAACGACCCTTGTTTCCAAACCACGGAGATAGACTCTCGCACTTTATTTGGCAGCCCCACCTCCAGCTGCTGAGCCTCTATACGAAGCGGGGGGCGCGGGGTGGGGGGGCGAATATTGCAAAATCCTGAGACCACCCTAATTTGAATGCTGGACCTCGGAGCATTTGTCCTTGGAGTCAACCAAAGAAGTCTCCTGTCTGATTATTTGTGTGGCGCGGGCATCTGGAAGCCTGGCAGTAAAAAAGCCACTCTGCCTGATAGGCTTGTCGCCTTGGTGCTCCAGAAGACAAAGAAGAAGGAACGAGGAGCAGGTAACCTGGGATGAGCAGAGAACGATGGAAGAAGAAACTCTAACCCGGAACCTCTTCCTGCCACCGCCCTCAGCAGCCCCGGATGTGGGGGAAGAAGCAAGTAGCATCAGAATAAAGCACCAGTAGGCTCAGTTATTTTCATTCACCAGAGAAGCTCAGTTTCATGCTGCCCATTTATTTATTGTGTGACTTCCTGTGCTAAGGAGGATAAAGGAGGCAGACCTAAGTAAGACCCGATTCCAGTTTTCCAAGGGTTCACAGATTTTCTGGGGGAAGGTGATTAGCGAACAAACATGATCCATTTTGAAAAGTCTTACAGTAGCAGGGGAGGGGTGGATTGAAATAAGAACTTTGAATCCCGGGCGCCTGGGTGGCTCAGTCTGTTAAGCATCTGCCTTCTTCAGCTCAGTCCCCCCCCCAATAAACAAATAAAATATATATTTTTAAAGATTTATTTATTTATTTATTTGGCAGAGAGAGAGAGAGAACGAGCACAAGCAGGGGGAGAGGGAGAAGCAGGCTCCCTGCTGAGCACGGAGCCCAATACGAGACTCGATCCCAGGACCCTGGGATTATGACCTGAGCTGAAAAAGACAGATGCTTAACCAACTGAGCCACCCAGGTGCCCCAAATAAAATCTTAAAAAAAAAAAAAAAAGAGCTTTGAATCCTTTGCTCTGGTCACCAACTTAGGTTCCCTAATCACTTCCCTGGACTCCGCTCCCCATCCCACACACTGAACATTTTCCATTCCTATGCTGCCCCTATTCTGCCCCTTTTCTTCCCTCCTTTCAAATTTTTATTACCCTTTCTTATATTTGTCTCTGCTTTTTCACCATTTTTTGTCCCCAGAAAATACAAGGAATTTATGGGGTGTTTTTTAAAGATCTTATTTTTTATTTTAGAGAGAGAGAGAGAGAGAGTGCAAGTGGGGGGAAGGAGAGGGACAAGCAGACTCCCTGATGAGCACAGACTCCCCCTCCCATTGTGGGGCTTGATCCCATGTTCCTGAAATCATGACCTGAGCCAAAATCAAAAGTTGGTCATTTAACTGACTGAGCCACGCAGGTGCCCCAGAAAATACAAGGAATTTATAAAGAAAGAAACCTCAATACTAAATCTGAAAATATATTTATCTAAAAATGCAAGTATGTTTCATAACTCTATAGAATGTTCTAGCAGGAAGCAGACCTGATGTTCTTTGGTTTTGACTTCCTTCATTTTGCAGGAATAAAGGAAAACTGTGGAAGCTGGTCCTAAGTGAGGGACACAATGTCCACAACCATAGAACCAGTTAGTGGAAGGGCTGAGTGACCATAGGTCCAAATTTACTCTGAACTGCCACTGTGTTAAGTACTTTTAAATGGAGTTCTGTTAACTGCCAACCTTTCTGTTCAAGAATTTTTCTGCCTGTGAGCGGAACCTGGGTCATCACATTTATCACTTCCTATTCCACACTTAGCTAACCTGGAATCAGTTAAACTTCAGGCAAAAAGAACATATTAGAAAGTGATATTTCCATTGTTGTAATGATTGACTAAATAAAAAAGGAAATTTGAGTCAAGCCTAGGAAAATGGGTCCGCTGAATTAAGATTATCCACATCATCTAAGTTTGACTTCAGAACCTAGGCCAGTGGGATTAAAGGTTTATAAAGCATGAATATCAGAAAAAGAAAAAAAAAGATTTCAACATAATTTTTTTAATTGATTAAAGATCTTAGCCTTTTGTAAATCAGCCCAAAATTACTTAATAAGGACATCTTTCTTTCAAGATTTCTTTTTATTGATTGATTGTCAGAGAGAGGAAAAAGAAAGAACACAAGCAGGGGGAGCGGCAGGCAGAGAGAGAAGCAGGCTCCCCGCTGAGCAAGGAGCCCGATATAGGGCTCGATCCCAGGACCCTGAGATCATGACCTGAACCAAAGGCAGACACTTAACTGACTGAGTCACCCAGGTGTCCCAATAAGGATGCCTTTCAAAGGAACACCGTGGTCTCACTGAAATTAAAGGACCAGGCATGACAATGGAAAGTCATGGATTAAAAAGTGTATCCTGTGTGTTTTGCTGCTTTCCAGGGAATTCATCCACAAAAGGATGAAACAATGGAATCTTGTGGCTCTTGAATGTCACCCATATCTACCCACTGAATCTTCTTCATTCAGGCTTATCATGGACAAATCCACTGGAAAGGGACTTAAGATTTTGGTTTTTTTTTCTAGGCAGCCACTAAATTTTGTTCACCGTTTTTGTTACCCTTTCAAAAATATTACTTCCTTTTTTTTAGTTTTAACAACTCACTTTTTTAAAAAAAATCTTTATTGTACACATTGCTGTGGGATTTCAAGCTGGTATTGTAGAAAGAGCATGAAGTTTCAATGAACATATTTCCATGTCCAGAATTTACCCGAGCAAGCCTGAACACATTGACTCAAACTCTCTGGTCATCAGCTTCTTCATCTACAATATGTGGACAATAAAACATACCGTGTGAGGTTGTCAATAAGGATTAAGTGGGATAACATAAGTTATGGACAGGTGGCTTATAAAATGGACATATAGTAGCAGATATCCCCCTGATCTCTCTGTTTCACACACACACACACACACACACACACACACACACACACACACACACACAAATACTAATGTGTGACTCTACTGCTATTCTCTTTTTTTCACTTAACACCCAACTCAGTATTGGCAAGCATCGGCTATTCTACCAAGTTAAACATCCCAGTTGCCTTGACTATATCTAATAGTCCCTCAAAACTCCAGTTCTCCTCTGGGTATTTCTTCCAGTTTTCTAATATCCTTCTCAAGGACGTGGACATCATTTTTTCAGTTGTGGATTAACTAACACAGAGAAGAGGGATACTTAGTAGGAGTTTCACATTAATGCAGCCTAAAATACATCAAGATCTTGTAGCTTATTCTATCCAGGAAGATCATGGCCAATCGGCAACTTAAGGCAGTCAAAAGAATAGTCAATATAAAACTTTCCCTTGGTCATTACCTGGCTTGGCCAGAGTTGACTGGCCAGTGTCCACATTACACAATTATAAGCCCAAGTCCTAATCATTTCTGAATTTGAACCAACCATACACTTGTGGTCCCTACTAACATACTCTGGCACGTAACTCTGTTGGTTTAAAAAGACTGTCTAGCCTCCAGATTTTTTTTGTACATAAAATAGGATTTTTAGCTAAGCTTTTAAAAAGTGAGAGGAATCCGTAACAAATGACCTGAGTTTCTCCAAAGTCAAACATAGATTTTTTTTTAATAAGAACCAAAAGTTTTGCCTAAAAATTGTATAAAAGTTTGAATGGATTTTAGCCTAAAAATGATGACTTCTTCATGTATAGAGAAAACTGTACATTATGTTGATTGATCCAGCCAAAGAGTCTGTAAAAACATAGATCCCCCTTTGGGCTATAACTCTGCACTTGTTCACTGACTGCTTCTATTCCAGTTCATTGGCATGAACATTCACAAGGATGAAGCTATTTAAAGAAGAAGTTCGCTTCCTTTGAGAGACTGATGATCCAACATGAAGTCAAAATAGTAACACAATCTAAATCAAGCCAAAAATGAGTCAAGACAGCCATGCCAATCCTACTTTGGCTTCAGATTTGGGGCTACAGATAATGCAAAGAGCCTGAGACTACTCATCAGAGCCCTTGTGGCAACTCCAGATCAGAACAATAATACAAGCTTTCCAATGGGAAGAACTTTCTGGATCAGAGCTCATGCATGAGTCTCACTGCTAACTCTGGCAGCCGTGAGCTAACCATCATCTTCTCTGGTCTTTCCTCTACAATTTTCCAATCTGGTCAACATGCTTCTATTCTGAGCCACCCATGTACCTTCGTACCTTCCACTATGATCACACTGGAAATCTCATTGCCTCTCTTCTGCACCAGACTCAGAGCTCTGGAAGAACTGAGACCACCACTGATTCGTTGCTGCTCCTGCAGAGTCTAAAACATAGCAGGTATCCAGGAAATGTTGAATATATTTTTTTGAGTAAATGAATGTTCCTGAGAACTCAGAGGTAAGAAGGAAAACAGAGAGGCTACCCATTTCTCAACCTTGGGATATAAGCTTCAAAAGTTGAATGTGCACCTAGCACAGTGCAGATCACAGCACAGGGGCTCAACAAATACCCAGTTAGGCTGCTGGGATGCAAAAAAGGTCTGGCAGAATGAAATGCACAGAGGCAGGCAAGTGGAATGCTGTGTAACACCTTTTTTTTAAAGATTTTATTTATTTATTTGAGAGAGAGAGAGCACAAGTGGGGGAGGGGCAGAGGCAGAGGGAACCGGACAAGCAGACTCCCCCGTAAATGCGGAGCCCAATGTGGAGCTCAATCCCAGGACCCCAAAATCAAGACCTGAGCTGAAGTCAGAAACTTAACCGACTGAGTCACCCAGGCGCCCCTCTGTGACACCTTTGAAGGAATCGTTGACAGCTGGGATATATGGCAGAGAGATCAATGCAATAAACTGGTTACCCCAACATCAGTGGCTCAGTTTGAATAAAGGTGTTTGCCTCCAGAGCCCAAGGATGCAGGTGTCAAAACTAAAGTTGGGGAAAAAACACAGACCAGTGGAGCAAAGCAAGTAAGAGTTGGGGAGGCAGACAGACATGATTCAAACCCAACTCCATTAATCCAACACATTACATGTGACTGTGTGTTTAACTTCCCTCATCCTTGAGGGATGGGGAGGTATCTATAAACTGGTAGCAGCAAGATGTACTTTCCAAGGCTGCTAAAGGAAGGAATGAGATAAGGCAGGTAATGAGCTTGACAGGAAGAAGGGCTTTCATATTATTACTGTTTTTAAGGGAAGCCCGGATAATTTATGCACACAGGTAGGACACAGGAGATAGAAACTCACATAACAGAGCCAGACAAAATGCCATCTGCAGTCATGAAAGACAACTGAATATGTGCTTGTGAGACCAAAGTCTTTCATAAATCTCCCATCTGACATCATAAAGATTCTTTATCTTGTGAAATCGTAATGTTTTCTAAAGAAACCAACTACAGCGTTCAAGACTGAAGTCTTTGGTCCCATGTTGAGACATTGGATCTTGAGAAACTCCAAGAAAAACCCAAATGGGATCATTTTCACTATTATCTGAATCATTGTTAAGCTGAATAATAAAAATATCTGAATTACTGTATTTGTTAAATCTAAGATAACCTCGATGTTAAGACACCCTATTATCTTATGTGCTAAAAATGCTATTGTTTTAAATGCTAAAAAATACTACTGACTAAATTTTGACATGCTATCAATTTGATGTACCTTTTTCAGAGATACTAAAATGTGAAATAATTGCACAGTGAAATACAGAATCGAAGAATGAGAAGTAAACAAGAAAATGTGAGACATTTCATAACTAGAAGGGGTGGAAACCAGCTTGGACTGTGTGTGTATGTGTGTGTGTGTGTGTGTGTGCACGTGCGCACGTGTGTGTGTTTCTGGGGGGAGGTTCAGACATAGTTAGCAACTCTTCAGCAATCGCAGACCTGTTTGGTAACCAGCACGTTTCTTTACGGTGAACATACGAATATGGAGCTCTTTGCAAGCTTCCTGCCTTGCCTTCTGAAAGCAAAATTTCTTTAGAGGCTCAGAGAGCAAGAGCCTTTGTAGCCTTCTACACTAGCAGCTGGAATGCAATCTTGACACTAATTCTGAGGCTACATTTAGAGTTGTGACATTTATGTTAATGCTAACAGATTTAGAGAGAGAAGACATAAAATCACTTCTACGTGGGTTACTCTGGGATTGGGTGATGGTGTGGGACAATGACATCAAATGAAGCATTTGTGCTAAAACTAAAATATTGTGGTTCCAATGCTTAATTTTATGTGCAGCACAAAAATTTTTAGGTAATGTAAATCTCAAAGCAACTATTCACTCTCAGGCCTGGGTGTGTATGTGTGTACACTTGCATTTACACTTTTATTTAAGTTCAAGTGTTTCAAATCATCATGATACAGATCCAGTAATTCCTTCAGATTGTAAAATTTTTACCTCCTTTTGCCTCTCCTTTCATTTTACACATTTAGGATACAGAAAAAAAAAATCAGTAGGCAAATGGTTGGTTATGGATAGCAATTCCATTTTGCTGATCATGTATTAGTTATATTTAATTTAGGAAAAGTTATGGTAAAAAATGGAACGCTTAAACCCGGAAATGAAAATCTAACGTCAAAACCTAGAATATGCTGTTTCATGCCGGCTTTATCTTAGAATGACCTGTTTGAGTCACAAAGGTCTCAATGAATTTCAATGCCTCATCCAAGTTAACTAACATTGAACACTTATTATGTGTCAAGCATTCTACATTAATGACCTCAGATAAATTTTCTCAATAAACCTGTAGAGTAGGTATTATTAAACCCACGTGCTGAAGGGAAAACTTAAACACTAAGAAGTTATTAAACTCAAAGAAGTACTTTTTTGAAGGTTTCACAATTAAGCTGTAGCAAAGCCGGAATTCAAACAAACTCTGTGTCTTATTGGTTTTAAGACCTGTGATCTTTCCATCACTAAACCCCACTGCTCCCAACACACCACTGAACGATGAGGGTAGATATGCTCCTGCCTCCCCATCCTTGTCCCTTTTGAGGAAGAAAGCTAGAAAACTTCAATTCTATCAATTGCTTATCCCCAAGAGAAATTGTTGGTTTGTCTCAGTCTTCATTCCAGCAATAGATACACTTTAGAAATGATGCAGCAATATGCTGTATATGTGATGAGTTCACTTGCTCACCACCTCTTGTTATGAGACCTTCAGTGACACTCTTCCTGATTCAGCCAAGACCAGCCTGTATCATACAAAAGGCCTATTGGGAATCACATATCACATCCATTTCACAAGAATGCTAAAAAGAGTTTATTTGAATTAAAATGTTTTAAATGGCCTCATTTTTCTCATTTTGTGTAGCTATCACTTAAGAAAATAATAAAAGTGCCATATTTTTTGCTGGAAAGAGGTAGCTTCTAATTCAGACATGTTTCATTAAAATGGTCCAGCAATACTGTGAAAAATCAGCCAGACTATAAGAGCATGAAATAAATGGGCAACAGGATGGCTGAGGATGACAGAAGCTATTATATACTTTTACCATATGAACCAGCAAAAACAATCCTTGCTATTTGCCAAATGAGTTGAAAATTTCTATATACACAAAAACCTGCAAACAATATTTATAGCAACTGAGTTCATAATTGCCAAAATTTAGAAGCAACCAAGATATCCTTCAGTAGGTGAATAGATTAAAAAAAAAAAGTGCCACATCCAAACAGTGGAATATTATTCAGCACTGTAAAGAAATGAGCTATTGAGCCCTAAGACAACATGAAGGAAACTAAAATACATAGTACTAAGTGAAAGAAGCCAGTCTGTAAAAGTTATGTCCTATATGTTGTCCAGCTATATGACATTCTGGAAAAGGCAAAACTATGGAGAGGCTAAAAAGATCTGTGGTTGCCAGGGGTTGAGGATGGGAGGGATGAATAGGCAGAGTAGATTTTTTTAAATTTTTTATTGTTATGTTAATCACTATACATTACATCATCAGTTTTTGATGTAGTGTTCCATGATTCATTGTTTGTGCATAACACACAGTGCTCCATGCAGAACGTGCCCTCTTTAATACCCATCACCAGGCTAGCCCACCCCCCCACCCCCTCCCCTCTAGAACCCTCAGTTTGTTTTTCAGAGTCCATCGTCTCTCATGGTTCGTCTCCCCCTCCGATTTCCCTCCTTCATTCTTCCCTTCCTGCTATCTTCCTTTTCTTCTTCTTTTTTTTAACATATATTGTATTGTTTCAGAGGTACAGATCTGTGATTCAACAGTCTTGCACAATTCACAGCGCTCACCATAGCACACACCCTCCCCAACATCCATCACCCAGCCACCCCATCCCTCCCAGCCCCCACCACTCCAGCAACCCTCAGTTTGTTTCCTGAGATTAAGAATGCCTCATATCAGTGAGGTAATATGATACATGTCTTTCTCTGACTGACTTATTTCGCTCAGCATAATAACACCCTCCAGTTCCATCCACATCGTTGCAAATGGCAAGATCTCATTCCTTTTGATGGCTGCATAATATTCCATTGGGTATATATACCACATCTTCTTTATCCATTCATCTGTCGATGGACATCTTGGCTCTTTCCACAGTTTGACTATTGTGGA
Source organism: Callorhinus ursinus (assembly GCF_003265705.2). Lineage (NCBI taxonomy): Eukaryota > Metazoa > Chordata > Mammalia > Carnivora > Otariidae > Callorhinus > Callorhinus ursinus. The sequence continues at coordinate 1,737,025 of NW_027397109.1, forward strand.
CATTGCTGCTATAAACATCAGGGTGCATGTACCTTTTCAGATCCCTACATTTGTATATTTGGGGTAAATACCCAGTAGTGCAATTGCTGGGTCGTACGGTACAGAGCACAGCTTTTTAAGGCAGTGAAATGATTCTGTATGATATGATAATGATGGATTCGTGTCATTAGACATTTGTCCAAATCCAGAGAAAGTACACTAAGAGCAAACCCTAATGTAAACTTTGGACATAGTAATAATGAGGTGTCGATGTAAGTTCATCAGTTGTAACAAATGCACCATTCTGGAGTCGGGCAGGGGGAGGGAGGTTGATAATGGAGAAGATCATTCCTGTGGAAGCACAAGGAGTTCATGGGAAATCTTTGTATTTTCCTCTCAATTTTGCTGTGAACCTAAAACTACTCAGAAAATGAAGTGTCTTAACTAAACAAATTCAAGCTTTCTTTTCCTCATGTCAATAATTGGTCAATGATATTAAACATAAGAATGAAGGAACTTTTCTTTAAAACAAAGAGACAATTTTGGTGATGGGGAAAATCTCCGGTTGCCTAATGCCCACTCTTCCTCATATAGCCTTGTTCCTGGAGAGGAAATGTGAGCTCCTAAATGCAGTCCCCGAGGTCGGTATATGTGCTGCTAATCTGTCAGGCAGGCCAGCTATCATGCTTTCTGGCACTGCCATGCCTCTTCAGCTGGTATATGTCAAAAGTGTAGTGACGGGGAGGCTCTCCAGAAGATGCCCTTGGAGCATCTGGCTGCCCAGATCAACCGTGTTCGCTATTTACCATCACACCAAGGGCCTGAACATCTGGCCAGAGCCCAACAGAGGACGGGAAGTGTAAGGTAAGGGAGATGAAGGGTGATGGGGAAGGGTCCAAGACAATGGGAGGCGATGGGAAAGAGGAACGTTTTGCTGAGATTTGGAGTTTCACTTACTACCAGTAGTCAAAAGAACTGTGTCCCAAACTTGAGCCCTCAGGAAGGAGATCTGCTCGCCACTCTTGTCAAACAGACAGAGCTTTGGGACAAAGGCAAACAACAAGGAGCAGCTCTAAATGGCCTATGTAAGCAGGGCTTGATTGAGAGTCTTTTTCCCCCATCAAATTGAAGTTTTATTAGTGAGCCTCCAGATGCTTCTCCTTAAGACAGATTAATATCAAGTTCGTTGTTCCACTTGAGATTAAGGAATGGGAACATCAGTGTTAGAGCCAAACACGTGTGAAGTATTCAAGGGCCCCAGTAGGAAATCTCCTTTGCAAATAATTTATGAGTGAGCTCTGTTATACTTTGTGTTGATCACCTTCAATGTGCCAGATCAGAATGGAGGGGCTGGGAGACTCTACTTCCCCAAGGTAGTAAACATGCGTTTATTGTCTAGAGACAACTTTGTATTGACTACAAAAGGTGGCCCCATTCTACTTGGGCTGCACTGCTCTTGAAAAGACTCTAGTTGTCTGAGGAGGACATCAGGGGGCCAGGCTAAAGCAGAGAAACAGAAAAAGAGGAGAGATTTCTATGAGAGAAGCCTTAGTAGAGAGTTAACAGCTTCCAAATGACATGGGGCAGCAGATGAGTCGGAAATGGACGCTGGCCTCCTTTGAGAAGAGATGGTAGGTATCGAGGGAAATCCCAAGAGGCCACTCCAGTTCTCAATTCCCAGGAGAAGGGGATTCTGGGACTGTTTTCATCAGGGCAAATTAAATGACTACAATGTCCACCATTTCTGCTTCAGTTGTCTCTCAAAGTGACAGAATCTATGAAACTATGCTAAATTCTAAGAAGTGTAGGCATCATTCCTGACCCAAGCTCTCTAGGGACAGGTTCACACTTCCTGTGTTTAAGGGCATCAGAATGACAGACTCGCCTAAGTCTTTCCTCAAAGACAGCACACAGGGCTCAGGGCCTCTCTCAATGTCATATGGTTTATGTAGAATGAATCACAATGGCAAAAGTTCTTAGAAACTAGAATCTGAGGCCAAACACCCAGATAGAAATGAGAGGCGTTAATGTGACAATGAGTACAGTGTGTATCTGACTTTGCAGGGCTCCCAGATCTCTGTTCTGCACAGAACTTGGAGCCTTCCCAGGAACTGTTGGTGATGGAGTGGGGCATTTTCCATTTGGAGAGGTGATTTTTATTATTATTACAGGCTTTTGTCAGTATCACAGAAATTGGGGGGAGAAAAAGAAAAGGAACTAATCACAAATGCTATTTACCAAACCACATTAGTCAAAATACTGCATTTTAAAACCCCTTAAGTTGTTATACATCATCATATAAGTCATCTCCAAGTAGTAATACAAATTCTTGAGAGTTATGTTGACATGGAATTTGTCAGCTGAAGTGCTGGAAAATTTACCTCGGCTCATATATCTGTAGTCATATCCTCCAAAGAAATTAACATATCATAACGCTAATATTTCAAGGTAATGTTTTCTCATGAGGATGCCATATTTTATCAGTTAATATCATCTGTGTAAAAACTATTCAATTATAGTATCAAGCCATATATGACTAATATTGATTTCAGCACGGTACCAGTGACTTTGCAAGGCTTGAAACTCTTACATTCAACTCCACAGTGAATCTGGGGAAAGAAATGAATTCATTTCTGCTAAGTAACTAAAAGGTGAGTGAACTGCGGACTCATGGGGAAAAAAGAGAAATCAATGAACCCACTGAGAGCCAGCCAAATTTCTTAACAGTTCTAAAACTCTGGAATTCTCCTGAGTGTTAAAAGGAGGATTAGGGGAAGAGGCTCTGTGGAAGACCCTGGGGTACAGAAGAGTGTGACTGGTAAGTGGGAAGGAGTCCCTATAAAAGTAAATGGAGATGAGTAGGCTGCAAACACTCATCATCAGAGAGAATTCAGGAAAATGTTTAAAAACTAGCATTTCTTTTCCTTGATTCACTTTTATTATGACAATTTTCTCAGTAACTTTTTGGTTCTCTCACTTATTTACCACTGTTATGTCTTCTCTTAAGTTCTGCCATTTGCCTTTTGCCCTCTACCAAGGTTTCCCTCCTAACTCTAAAAATTATTTGTGAAATCTCATCTCTTCAGAAGGGCTTCCTGATTACTGAGACACTTGTCAGAGATGCTGCTTCCTACGTATAGTCATGGCTCCTTCTCCAACTCATTGTATTCATTTATAAGTTTGCTTGATTGCAACTTAAATTCACCCAAGTATACATACATATCCATGTCAGAGCCCAGAACTTACAAAAATAAATAAGGGGGTCTATCACTGTGAAAGTTAGAAGGCTCTACCTTGCTTTACTGATAATACCATTAATAGTGATCAGCCATCTTGCACACTCCTACCATTGGTCTTTATGAAAATCAAGCTTGAGAATGTGGCCACTATAGTTCTGATTTTGAATAAGAAGCTAGGTGCTAGTATCCTGCCACAGGTGAGCCTGAGGTATGATCAGAGATACCAGAATATGAGGGAATAACCTTCATTAATCCAAATACTTCATTGGGAGCTGATGCTATAAACTCAAATGACTTGTGGGTCCAGATAATTAACAAATTAAGTATGCTTAGTCAGTGAGGAACTGTATGGTTTTAATGTTTACTAGTAACTTATTTTTGCCATGTAGGAATGGCATAGTACTATGAGATTTTCTGAAAAGAAAAATCTGAATATGGATTTCTAGCTGTCATCTCCTAACTAAATTTTAGAGATTTGGTACAACTTAAACAACCCATATCTGCAGACTGGCTCCAGTCCACAGTTCACCATCTGATTTAGAGCACTTTACTCCCTGTTCCTCCCCATCACTCAAAGTGTTGGCAAGTATGGATTTAGGTATGATTTTAGACTCTGTGTAAAGCAGTTTAGGCTGAAATAATCTCTGCCCATTTCATCTATGCCAGTATTTCCCAAAGTGTTGGCAAGAAGTTCTACATTCACCAACTGCTACTAGGTCTTGCTTAAAAGAAAAAGTACTACTGTTAAGTAAGTCTTGGAAATGTTGGTTAAAATAGCAGTAAAGAAATGGAAGTTCAGAATGATAGAGTGAGAAGCCCAGCAAGCCCGTCTCCTAAAAATTGTAAAACTGAACAGAATTGTCTAGAACAATCATATTTTGGAAATCAACCAAAGGCATCTAGCAAACTAAGAAGGATTTATTAAAGAAAAACTACTAAACCTCAGATAAGATCTGTTTTCACCTGAGGCTACTTGGATTCCTTCCACATCAAGTCTGTGGGCTCCATAATTCTATCAGTGTGGGGTAGGCCATGCAAACCAACAGCTTCGCTGACAAAGAGGACTGACTTGGAATGAAATATGGAAAAAACCCACATGTAGAGATTTCAGTGGCAAAGAAAGGGAGGTGACCAGTGTTGCACATAGATTGAAGTCACATTCTGGTGGAGGAAAGCTAAAAGCTGTGAACCAGGAATTTACCAGTGAGATCTGGAAAATAAGACAGGTATGGTGAGTCTTGAGAAGTACTTACATAACCCTGGCAGTGTGGAAGGCTATACACCTGCTCAAGGCTGCACATACTCTCAAGAAAAACCAGAGAGGTCCCCAACTACCGCTACATCTTTGACTGAATGTGAAGTCTTATGCATACACAACACAGACATGGAAAATAAAAGCTGAAGAAGACTTTTTAATTAATTAATTATTTTTTTAAAAGATTTATTTATTCATTCCAGAGAGAGAGAGAACACAGTGGGGAGAGGTAGAGAGAGAAGGAGACAGAAACTCCAGCAGACTCCACTCTGAGCATGGAGGCCAGTGTAGGGCTAGATCCCACCACCATGAGATCACGACCTGAGCGGAAACCAAGAGCCGGACATCCAACCAGCTGTGCCATCCAAGTGCCCCCAAAGAATACTTAAATTAACTGAACTTTGAGTGAATTTTCTAACTCCACTTTAAGGTCCATTGGCAAAGGGTGGAAGACTTACTGGCTTGAACTGTTTGAGAGCAACTTATGACCGATCACTGGCTGAGCTGATCATCAAAATCAAGACAGATTTATGGATTCAAGACAACCTCTATAAGTCCAAGATTAAAAATCAAAACAAGGTTTAAAAAAGAAAGAAAGAAATTTAGAGCCATCAGCAGCCACACACTTTTTGGAAAGTGTGTGAATTCTACAGAATTCTTCCTGGTAAATCACTAAACAAATAAATAGCACATGAGTGGGTGAGGGGAAGTTTAAGAATCCAGAGTTGCTAAAATACATTATTCAACAAGTCCAGTTTTCTACAAAAACTTATAAGACACACAAGAAAACATTAACTGTGACCCATTTGTGGGGAAAGTGGTTATTAAAGACTCTCTGAGGAGACCCAGATGTTAACCTTAACACACAAAGGCTTCAAACTAATTACTTAAAATATGTTTAATTAAAGAAAATCATGCTTAAAGAATTAAAGGAAAGTATGACAACAAGGACTTATCAAAGAGAAAGTATCAAAAAAAAGAAAAAAGTATTCCTGAAGGAAACATATATACATTATACATATTAAACACAAACATTGATACATGTATAATACGTATTTTGAGACATATGAATATATGGAGAGGGGCTAGGGAGAACACAAATGCAAATTCAGTTTTTGAAAAGTTGCAATAACTGAAATGAAAAATTTAGCAGATTTGTCTGGGAAATAATAGAATCAGTGAAATAAAAGATAGATCAATAGAAATTATTTAATCCAAAGAACAAAGAATGAAGAAAAATTAACAAAGCCTCAGAGACCTAAGGGACACCATAAAGCATATCAACATATATTAAATGGAAATCTCAGAATGAGAAATTAGTAAGAAATAGCAGAAAAAAATTAAAGAAATTATGGGTAAAAACATTCCAAATTTGATGAATAGGCAGAGCATAGAGGATTTTTAAAGCAGTGAAATTCTCTATATGATATCATAGTGAATACATGTCATTATATACTTGTCAAAAGCCTTAAAATGTGAGGCACCTGGGTGGCACAGTTGGTTAAGTGTGACTCTTGGTGTCGGCTAAGGTCAAGATCTCAGGATTGTGAGATTGAGCCCTTCATCAACCTCCATGCTCAGCATGGAGTCTGCTTGAGAGTCTCTCTCCTTTTCCTTCTGCCCCTCTCCCTTGTGCTCTCTCACTCTCTCTCTAAAATAAATGGATAATTCTTTTTTAAAAAGATTTAAAATATGTAACACCATGAGTAAACTCTCATGTAAACTATGGAATTTAGGTGATAATGACATGGCATGTAGGTGCATTAGTTGCAGCAAATGTACCACTATGGGATGGGATACTGACAGTGTATAAGGGGAAAGGATATATAGGAATTCTGTATTTTCTATTCAAATTTTCTGTGAACCTAAAACTGCCCTAAGAATGAAGTCTATTTAAAAAAAAAAATCCTCAGTTTGATGAATAACATTAATGTACCCACCCAAGAAGCTCAACAAACTGCAAGTATAGGATAAGCACAGAGCTCCATACATGGACATATCATAGTAAGTTTAAAGACAAAGAGAATTTCAAAAGTAGCAAGAGAAAAAATGACTTATCACATATAAGACACTTACAGAAAACAAATAACAAATGTCAGAAGTAAATTCAACAATACCAATAATTATATTAAATGTAAATGGGTTAAACACTCCAGTAAAAAGTCAGACATTGTCACACTGGATTAGCCCCAAGATCAAACTGTACATCTTAAAGACACACACTTGAAGTTCAAAGACACAAACAGATTGAAAGTAAGAGGTTGGAAAAAATATATCATGCAAATTGTAACCATAAGAGAGTTAAAATGACAATTCTAGACAAAATACAGTATCAGAGAAAATACACCTTAAGATTAAAATAATTACTTGTGAAAAAGAAGGGCATTTCCTAATGATCAGTATGGTCAATTCATCAAGAAGATGTAAAAATTATAAACATTTATGCACCAAACTAAAGAGTCTCAAAATAAACCAGACATAGCTAAAGAGATAGACAATTTCAATAGTAACAGTTGGAGATTTCATCACTATACTCTCAGTAACAGTATACTCTGAGTTGGTCTTGAACAACTAGACCAAAAATCATTAAGGATACACAAGAATTGAGCAACACTATCAGCTAACTTGATCTAACTGATATCTATTGAACACCACACCCACTTATAGTAGAATATGCATTGTATTTAAGTTCCACCTTGAAACATGCAGCAAAGTAGACTATATGCTAAGCATAAAACCAGTTCAATAATTTAAATGAATTGAAATCACACAAAACATATTCTCTGACCACAATGGAATTCAAATAAAAGTTAACAATAGAAAGACATTTGAGGAACCCCCAAATATTTGGAAATTAAAAATACACTTTTAAAAAAATTATGGCTCAAAGAATAAATCAGAAAGAAAATTATAAAATATTTTAATGCATTAAAATGAAAACATAATATACCCAAATATGCCTATATTAGAAATGAAGAAAGATTACAAATCAATACCTAAACTTACATTATAAAAAAACTAGAAAAAGATTCATCCCAAAGTCAAAATCAATAGAAGGAAGGAAATAATAGAGCTTAAATTAAGAATCAATTAGATAGAAAATGAAAACAAAAATAGGAAAAAGAAATTTGTTTTCTGAAAAGATTAATAAAATTGACAAATTTTTATTAGACTAAATAAGGAAAGCAAAAAAAAACACAAATCATCAAAAATCAGCCAATAATAACAGAGACATCACTATCAACCCTATGAAAGTTAAAAAGATTATAGGATATGCTATTAAAACCTATGCTAAAAAATTAGAAAACTTATATGAAATGGACAAGAAATAAATTCCTAGATGGACACAAATTCCCAAAGCTATTTCCATTGGAAACAGAAAAACTGAATAGACTTATGAAGAAATTAAATTAGTAATTAAAATTTTTACACAGAGATTTTAGGTACAGAAAACTTTGCTGGTGAATTCTATTAAATATTTAAAGAAATAATGCCAATCCTTATAAATAAGCATTTCACTAAAGAAATATATGAATCACTAACAGGCATATGAAAAGTTGATCAACACCATTAGTTGTCTGGAAAAAGCAAATTAAAATCACAATGAGTTACTACTACTACTACTCATACTATTATCACCCATCAGGGTGATAATAATTAAAAGATAGACAATGCCAATTTTTGGCAAGGATGTGGGGAAAGTAGAAACTTCATTATTGATGATCAGGTAAAGAAAATATTTATACAGTTAAATACTATTCAGAGATAAAGGGAAGGGACTACTGATACGTGAAGGAATGTTCATGAATCTCGTTATGCTCAGTGAAATAAACCAAACACACAAAAAAAGACTACATATTGTATAATTTATATTAAATGTCCAGAGGAGGCAAATTTATAGAGACAGTAAGCCGATTATTGGTTTTCTGCCTCTATGGGTGGGAGCAGGGATTGACTAATTGCAAACAGGCAAAAGGGACATTTTGGGGTGACAGAAATGCTCTAAAAGTTGGTTGTGATGGGCACTGCACAACTTTGCAAATCTATTAAAAATCACTGAATTATTTTTTAAAATTAGTGAATGTTATATTACATAAATTATACCTTAAAGCTGCCTAAAAAACAGCATTAAAGAGGTTAAATTTATTTGCTGCCTTACTTTTCAGAGTAAATAAGCAATGTGCACTATAAATCTTTGAGCGATAGATTACAGACCATTTCCCAAACTTATTGACTCATGGAACACTATATACATATATATATATACACACACATATATACATATATATATGTATATATGTCAGATTTAACATATATATGTATATATATGACATGTAAAATATGTTTATAAATTTTTATATATGTACATGTGTATATATAGTTTTTGAAGAGAAAGCTCTTTGCTTCTTATTTTCTCCTCCATCCATGATACGTAGGGCATTTCGTGTCATTGAGATCCACTATATTGGAAAAAAGATCTCTAATAGAGATCTACTAGATTGAGATCTACTATAGTAGGCAGTACTAGAGCTCACCAAGGTTTCTGGCTCTCCCCTTTTTCTAGATGTCACATGTACCGTGTGATTGCTTTGGCCAACAAAAGGGAAGTCAAAGTGTGTCACTTCTGAGTGGGAAGCTTTTAAAAGGCAGTGTGTGATTCTCCAGATGTTCTTCCTCTGCCACCATGAACCCTGAAGCCTGGTATGAAGATGATACTGTCATCAGATGGTGGTACCAGGGCCCCTCAGGTATGATAAGAAAAAGCACCTCCCCTCCCTACCAATGTCCCTTGGGCATGAAGCATAAGAGAAATAGATCATCATTGTTTTTAAGTCACCTAGATTATTGATTCTTTGTTACCATAATATGACTTACTCAGCCTATCCTTATCAGACAATCTCCAAGTTCACCTAAAGTGAGAAAGGTTAAGATTAAGAAATATAGGGAGCTATTTTTTTTCATCCAGTTGCCTTAAACTGTGTATCCCTTATAAATAACACATGTCCCCTACTTGTGAGCATATTATTTCTCAATGATCACCACTCTGCCCACCCAGGCACTTTAAGAGAACTTACTTTATTCTAGGTGTCTAGTTATTTACCAAAGAAAAAGTCCAATTCGACATTTGAAGAAAATTTTAAAATAAAGAATCCACATGGATTGCCCAAGCTCATTGGCAGCATTTGGCCCAGATTATAACTTTGGCTCTAAAATTGCCCCCAATTCCCAGATCCTGGTTATTCCAAGACAATGTGGGTCAGAAATTCCCTCAGGGTCTGCGTGATAGGCAATAATCCTATGTTTCTAAGTCTTACTTGTGGAAAATAGAGCAGAGTGGATGTGGCTAATGATAGCAACTATGCCACACTTGAGTCAACAAAATATAAGCCCAGGGAATATTGAGTTAAGTTGGAATCCCCCAGGGGAGCACAGACAGTTCACCTCTGGAGCAAACAAAAATAGATGCAAATGCTTGGGGAAGGTAACAAGTGACCCAAGGGATCCACTGGTGAAATAGGCCTGCACATTCATTGTAAGTGAATACACCTATGAATTCAGCAGAGTTTTGACATAGTCCAGTCATTTACACTTCTGTCCAATTCAATCAAAATGGTTAAATTAGTGATGCTTGCCCTGAGTCAAATGTACTTTTCAACAAAGTCAAAGAAGGATGGGATGTTTGTCTAAATGAGCATCAGGAGATTCTGTTCTGAAGGAAGGAGCCATATTCATGGTACAGTCAATAAAGAGCTACACAAATGGTAGTTTTTGTTGTAGTTACAAGCTATCAGCTGCTCCTCACTGGGAAGGGCTCAGCCTGGTGCAAGGTGTCAGTAACTCATTAGCAAGGAGTGGGGAAGAAGATGCTGGAAAAATAAATCTGACCTCTTTGTTCTATTATGGCACAACCATGAAATACCTATTTCAACCAAAGCAGACTACTAAGCTCTTCACACACTTTATTTTATGTAATTCTCAAAATAATCCTATGAAGTATATACTATACTCTCAGAGAAACTGAGGCTGAGACAGGCTACTTTGAGAAAGCATACACATAACCAGTGACCTTGAACCTTAACCGAGCTTAACCTCAACCTCGACCTCAAACTCAACCTCAACCTCAACCTTACCATGCCCTGACAGTAATATTGCCCCCAGCATCCTCACAAACATAGTGGTTCTCTGGATTTGTTTCTTGAAAATTCAAATTAGGAACCTATATTTCAAAACCCAAATGTTTGCCTTCTAAGAAAAAAATCTGATGACCAACGAAGCTGGTCTCTGCTTTCACATGGTGAACTCCCACATGAGCTGGGAGTAGCTGTTTCTTTTGGACAAGCCATGTATTCCCTGGTTCTCTACAATCTCTCCTGGCCCACCGTACTCTTCTTGGCTATTACTCGGCTGCCCTATAGATATTTGAGTTTGAATTCTCCCCTTTAAATTATGATGAGAAGGGGCACTTGGGTGGTCCAATTGTTAAGCATCTGCCTCCAGCTCCGGTCATGATCTCAGAGCCCTGGGCTAGAGCCCCACATTGGGCTCCCTGCTCAGCGGGGAGTCTCTTCTCCCTCTACTTCTGCTCCGCTGCCCCCCTCCAGTCATGTGTGCCCTCTCTCTCTCTCTCTCTCTCTCTCTCTCTCTCTCTCTCTGTCTTAAATAAATAAATAAATAAATAAATAAATAAAATCTTTTTTAAAAAATAAATTATGCTGAGAAGACAAAGTGAGAAGCATTTGCTCTGAGATCTATATTCCTCTAAAGTAGGGTTTCCCAATCTTGGCACTACTGACATTCTGGGCTAGGTAGTTCTTTGCTGTAGGGCCGTCCTATGTATGACAGGATGTTTAGAAGCATACTTAGCCTCTGCTCAGTAGATGCCACCATCACCACTTTATCCCCCAGTTGTGACTGCCAAAAACATCTCTGGACATCTGCCAAATGGCCCTGGGTGAAAAAAAATCACCCCCACTTGAAAAGCTCGTCCTTGAAGCACATGTTTTTTGAGGCTCAAAACACTTAAAAACTGTTAAGCAAATAGAGTGTGTATAATAAATAGTTACTGTACCCATGTCAATGTCCTGGTTTGGGGAACCTGTTATGAATATACGTGATGTTTTATTGGGGGAAGCTGGTACACAGGAACTATCTGCATTATTTTTGCAATTTCTTATGTGCCTTTAACTATTTTTAAATGTTATTAAAAATTAAAGAAATGCTTGAGCACATTTTTCACATTGTATATTTTATGTCCTTGTGAGTAGCAACCCTCACGGTTGATATTTCTCTATGCTAGGTGCCTAGGAAGGTTATTATAGAAAATCTTCAGCAACTAGTTCCAGGCAAGGTAATTTAAGGAAATTTAAGGCCAAGTCCTTAAAACTTTAACTCCTGTATGTCAACCACTTGGGAAACTTTTGAAGAGAAAGAAGTTACTTTTTTTTAAAGATTTTATTTATTTATTTGACAGAGAGAGACACAACGAGAGAGGGAACACAAGCAGCGGGAGTGGGAGAGGGAGAAGCAGGCCCCTTGTGGAGCAGGCAGCCTGATGCAGGACCCGATCCCAGGACCCTGAGATCATGACCTGAGCCAAAAGCAGATGCTTAACAACTGAGCCACCCAGGTGCCCCAAGAAGTTACTTTTCTTGATAAAAGGATGGGCAACGGAAAGAGATTGAGGAGATGATACAACGAACAGTAAAGAAATTTGGGTTGTTCAACCCATTTGACATATTTAACAGAGGGAAGTACATTTCAAAGTAGGGGCAGAGGAAAAGAAGGAGAAAAAAAAAAAAGGCAAGCTGAAGAGGAAAAGAAATTATTCCTATAATGATTCTGTCGTAAACACATTTTGAGCAGATTGTAAAAAGTAATTCAACTGAAATTAGATTACAAAGAGCACACAGTACACTTAGTACAACTGTATTATGGAAACGGGAAATTCATTAGTCTGGAATATGGTTCTTTCCACTGGTTTGTAAGAGTCTGATCTTGTTGGTGACAACCTGGGGTCGTTTCTGGTAAAGTCCTATGAGTCACGGTAGCTTGACATGCCTCGGCTTTGACTGGCCCACCAGTATCCACTGCAATTAGTCACCTGATCTTTAATTTCAGTCTGGGTAATGACACCTGGACTCATGGGGGATTGCTATATTCTTAGAAGGAAGCTGGTTACTTCCAGCTCAGCATTCAAGTAAGCAGCAAACATAGGCAGCGACATTTCAGTTAGGTCAGTGCGAAATGGTAATGAAACACCTCCTTGCAGGTTTTAGAATATTCTCCCTACAAAATTATGAACATGGTTTTGAATTATACACTAATGCTCATGAAAAATTCTGATAGTCAACAACTGATAGATCCATGGGGTGTTCCCATCACTCTAATTGCTTCTTGGGCCACGCTACAGGCTTGTGATTTTATTTCAGTATGGTGGCATGGGATCCAATTTCCTTGGGCTGATCTGAAAAGGCTTGAGAGGAATTTTGTGGTTGTGCATCATAGGCATGTGGCAGCAATTTTGTAAATGTGTCCACATTTCAGATAAAAAGAAAGCTGGAAAGATGGTGAAGAATCCCCAAGTACTCTGGGCACAGATTACCAGAAGAGGACGTTCAGATTCACAATGCACAAACTTGACCCGAGCCGGGTGCATTCAGAGTATATTTTTTTTCATCCTTCTCAGGATCCTATGAGTTCAGTATGATTTTTTTGCCCCCATTTAACGTATTAGGTCATGAAGTTTCCAAGAGGTCAAATGATGTCCTTATTGTGGCACATAAGAGATAGCACCGGATTTAAACTTGGGCTTGAATTCGAACTTGAAGTCCTTGCTCTTGCAGCCTTCCCCTGCTCCTGCATCATGAGTAATCCTGCCCATTATGTGAATAATACTGACATCCATGCATAGAGAGCACAAAAGGAAGTGAAGTGCCCAGGCAAGGAGACGCTCATCCCCCATGGCCAACCCAGCCTGCTCTTCTGCTCAGAGCTCCCCCCAGATCCATTACCAGGAGTGAGGGGGGGCTTGGCATTAGGACTCCGATAGCAATCTGAGTTCATCACAAGTACCAACTGGGAAATGCCAGCGCCAGTCTTAAAAGGCCCTCCAAGCTCACACCTGATTTCCTGCCATGGATCACCCCAATGCCTGCCTGCCACTCTTTTACCAAAGACAGTTTTGCCACTCCCCAGTCGTCTTATTTTAATTTCTGCTTGGCAGCACGCTCTATCACCAAGGAGGCGCGGGCTCGGCCATTCTCCCAGCATCTCTCCATTATCAAACACGCTCCTTGTTCCCATGACTGGCTGCTTAGGGAGATGTTAACTGATTCCCTGTTTTAAATCTGCAGCACTTCAAAAGACTGTTTTGTCTTCACTAGCACTGAGACCTGGCGCCCGGCCACGGCCCGGGAGCTAAGGTTAGCTCCTGAGTCCCAATGCAATCACGCACTGTCTGCTTCTCGCTACTCCCAAGTTCTGGAAGTGTTTCCAAAAAATCCTCCAGTGTCGCCAGAATGACAATTGCGTCATGATAGCCAGAGCCCTTCAGGTGCTGAGAAGCGCCTGTCTGAGGCAGAGTGACTAGAGGGACATTTCCTTGCAAGTGGAGCCCTTTTGCAAAGGAGGCTGGGGAGGCTGGGGAGGCTGGGGAGGCCAGGAGGCTGGGGCAATTTCTCCCCTCTCAAGCATTTCTCAAGAAGCAGTCACTCTGCATGACTCCAGGCTCTGGCAGTGCAGAGGTCTGACGAAGAAACACACATGCTCCCCAACATCTGTGGGTTTACAAACCAACCGTCCAACAAAAATAACCCTGGTCAAGGGGCTGGAAACACTGGAGAGAAAGACATAACACCTGTCCTCAAGGAGCTTGCTTTCTCAAAGAAAGAGGAGAGGACAGAAGAATAAATCATTATAATCGTGAGGGATTAATGAGAAGAAGTTAGAGGTACAAACAAGGAAGCCCAGAGAAGCATACTTGGGGTAGCCTGTGTGTGTGTGTGTGTGTGTGTGTGTGTGTGTGTGTGTGTGTGTGT
>NW_027397109.1:1751544-1759412 GCF_003265705.2 Callorhinus ursinus
TGTGTGTGTGTGTGTGTGTGTGTGTGTGTGTGTGTGTGTGTGTGTGTGTGTGTGTGGTGAGGGAGGGCAGGGCAGGCCACTCTTCAAGAGGCATTAGCCAGACAGAAAATACCACAAAATACTCACCTATGGCCACTTTTGCTTCTGGTAGTTGTCAAGGTGGGTGGGCTGGAAACTGAGTCTGAAGGGAAAAAATAAGCTTGAGGTGAGGCAGGGCTCTAATGCTGTACACCTGGGCTCAGACGTGTCCTCCACGGGGCTTCTTCATTTTCTATCCGAACTATGGTGTGGTCAGTTCTCCATCTGAAGTCCTTCCGACCCCCTGCACGGAGTGAGATGCAGAGCCCGTGAGACCCATGCCAGAGAGGTCAGTGAAAGAGGCTAAAACATTTGTTTTTGGCAGCTGGAATCTGAACACAGAGGACACAGATGCCTAGTTTTGCCCCTATCAGTCTTACAAGACACACTGATGGATTGGGGGTGAAACTCTTGGGGAGAGGTGAGCTGAGGGGGCTCCTGGTTTCTGTCTTGGCTGCTCGAGAAAAGAAGCAGTCCGTGGGGGCAGATATCATATTAACTTTCCACAGGTAAGCAGATGGTGAATTTACAAGTCCCTGGAGAGTTCAGTCATGAGTGTAGGAGAGACATGGGGCTTGTAGGTCTAGCTTCGGAAGCCACAAGAGTGGAAAAGTTTGCCCAAAACTATGCAAAGAATAGAAATTCCTGGAAACATATGTTCCAACGTAGTGCGAGGTGCAAAACAAAACAAAACCAAACCCAAATCTAATGTTCCAATGGGGTGGATATGCTATAAGATAGGAAAGGAGCAGAGGAGTGGGGACCCACAGGGTTGCCCTTTGTGAGCTGAGGCTCTTATATATAATATATATAATATACAACAGCATAATATATATATATATTTAAAATATATATTTAAGATATATTTTTCATTTTTATGCTCATATATACCATTTTTATGTATCAGCATAAAAATGAAAGTGAATTCTTACCTAGGAATGTAAAAGGGGAAACAGGGATCATTCAGGTGCTATCAGGAAATCTTTAAAATTCAGCCTCAAAGAGGCAGGCACTGTGTCTTCTAAGCCAGCATTGCTGCTCAGAGCATCCTTATGAGAGTTAACAGCAATAGCATTAAGTAAGAAGTACAAAAGAACAACCCATAAGAGGATGTAGGTATACAAAAGAATTTTCACCAACACTTCCAGAAAAAAAAAATTACCTTCTTTGCTTGATGAGGCTGATCGAGATAAAAGATCCCCTACATTAGTACAGTCCCTGGAAAATGTCATAAGAGAGACAATAGACAAGGAAAAAAAAAAGAAATTTAAATCAGGCCTGGGTTATGCCAAATAGAGATTGTCTAATTAAACAAAGAAGTAAGATGAAATTAATGTACAGGAACTTTTTCCTCATACAGAAAGAAAGTAAAGCTTGACAGTTTAAGTAGGAAAGTTTATGGTAATTTTTAAAAGGAAAAAGAGAATCAGCCAAGACAGAGATTGGTTTGTATCAGGCAGTTGATGCATTGGCAGGTAGACCGATATTTCTCAATGCACAACATGAAGTCTCGTGACCATGATGCCTGACAGGATGCCACGAGGGAGGGGAGTGATATGGCTCCAAAGAAAGTCAGAGAGTCAACTGGGTGGACATTGTTAATTGCCTCCCCAAAAACTGTCCTCCTCTATCTCCTGGACATATGGATAAATGGCACTTCCTCAACTTCTTTGCATTGAGATGGGGTCATATGACTGACTGAGGGCAGAAGGAATCTGAGAAGAAGTGCTGTGTGCCATTTCCTCACCAGGACCTTGAGTCATTCTTTCCCTCATGCTTCCATTCCCTTCCTGCAAGCTGGACTGCAGAAAGGTGGTGACCCAAGTTTCAACCTGACAACGCCCCATGGGTGGAGCCTGAGTCCCCGAATGACTTCATAAAGGAGAGGTCTTCCGTCAACCTGGACCACTTGTCTTCAAGCTGAATGACTTCTATAGTCTTTACACCACTGTCTCTTTGTGTCTGTACCTTTTCCTTTCCCTGAACTGTGTACCAATAAACAAAAGACTCATTCAAAACTATTTATTAAGAAGTTACTAAGTCTTTAGTTTGGCAGTAGGCCCTGAACGCCCGATGCGAAATCAGACCCATGCATACACGGCTCGCTCCAGTGTAACCATCACCTTATTCTGGAGCCATTCGTGCAGAAAAATGGGGAAAAACCAAAGAGGGTACATGTCATTCTGCTTGGAAGAGAAGAAGGAGGAATCTGTGTGGTGGTGGCATTTGGAATGAGCCTGTAAGCAGCTTCCTCTGGGCAGAGAAAAGGGGGAGGAAATGGGAGAAGACATTCCACAGTGTGCTCAGAAAGGCAAGCCTGGTCAGTCCGCAGGGTGAAGGGCTGGGAGCCCTGAAGGCAGAGCCAGAAAGATATCCAAGGACCAGAATGTGAAGAGGCTTATTTGGACTTCACCCTGCGTGACAATAGAATCTACTGAGGTTTAAAGTAAGCACTGCATAGGGCCAGATTTGTGCTTCAGAAAGGCCTCCCGGAGGGTGTGCAGAGCGGACCCAAGTGAGAGAGGCCAAGATGGGAAACCCAGTGTGGAAATGTCACCCTAGCCCAGGACAGTGACAGTGGGGGCCTGAATGGGAATGTCGCAGCAAGACTCGAGAGGAAGGGACCATTCTGAGAGAGCTCCCAGAGTGGACGTAGACAGACTATGGCAACAACTGAATGAATGGCAAAATGACTAAGTCACCTGCTCACCTTGGCTCTCACTCTCTTCTAGACTGTTGCTCTTAGGTCATTTCTGAAGGACTCAATTCACGTTCCCTATCCCTCTCTCCAGAACACAGAGCACTCCCTCTTTACAGATCCTCATGTCCCTTTCTGTGCCCTCCCATCCACCATTCACGGAGCCAAGAACCCTCAGGAGCAGCCCCGGGTTCAAATCAACACCTTCTAGAACGCACTTTTTCCTCCTATAGCCGAGGACTGCCCATGTCTCACAGCTGAGGACTAACCATGTTGGGTTTGAAGGATGAGGGCTAAGAAGGCTCCAGATAATGAATGAGGTTTGAGAAAGCAGAGCAGCATTCTTAAGTGAAGGGAAGAGTAGAAGAAAATTAAAAGACAGAAGATGGGTATCATTTGGGCTGGTTATGAGCCTGGGCTGGTCACCAAACCTCCTCAGGCCTCATATTTGTAAGGTGAAAGCATCATACAAGGTATTTTCTAAGAATCCTGATAATGCTCACAAAAGGAACAAACAAATGATTCTAGAACAATGAAGAAATAATTGTTGTTCATGAATTGTGTATTACAGAGCAAATAACAACAATGTCTAGATTTCAGATGTGACCAAAGTAACTTTGTAAAACTACCTAACTAAATCACAAATTAAATGAGCTAAGAAATGGAAAAGTTATATGAGTACATGTTTTTAGGGCCTAAACAAACACAATAGTTTTAAGATTCAGAATAATTTAGCAGGAGTCAGTGTAGAATATGGAATTAAATTAAAAATAATTGCCACTCTTACAGAAGGAATAATAATTCTGGTAAGCACAAAGGATATATAAAATTAATACTAATAATTACAAAGGAATTACTTAATTATCTGACTTATCAGGAGAATACAATCAGATGCTAATAAATAGAAATGAACCTTATATTACTTTACTCTTATGTGTCAGTCAAACTGAATTTTTTTTCTATTTCTCCATTTTTTTTAATTTTTTTATTGTTATCTTAATCACCATACATTACATCATTAGTTTTTGATGTAGTGTTCCATGATTCATTGTTTGTGCATAACACCCAGGGCTCCATGCAGAATGTGCCCTCTTTAATAACCATCACCAGGCTAACCCATCCCCCCACCCCCTCTCCTCTAGACCGCTGTTTGTTTTACAGAGTCCATCGTCTCTCATATTTCGACTCCCTGTCCGACTTGCTCCCCTTCATTCTTCCCCTCTTGCTATCTTCTTCTTTTTCTTTTTTTTTAACATATGTTGCATTATTTGTTTCAGGAGTACATATCTGTGATTCAACAGTCTTGCACAATTCACAGCGCTCACCATAGCCCATACCCTACCCAATGTCTATCACCCAGCCACCCCATCCCTCCCACCCCCCACCACTCCAGCAACCCTCAGTTTGTTTCCTGAGATTAAGAATTCCTCATATCAGTGAGGTCATATGATGCATGTCGTTCTCTGATTGACTTATTTCACTCAGCATAACACCCTCCAGTTCTATCCACGACATTGCAAATGGCAAGATCTCATTCATTTTGATGGCTGCATAATATTCCATTGTGTATACATACCACTTCTTCTTTATCCATTCGTCTGTCGATGGACATCTTGGCTCTTTCCACAGTTTGGCTATTGTGGACATTGCTGCTATAAACATTGGGGTGCATGTACCCCTTCGGATCCCTACATTTGTATCTTTGGGGTAAATACCCAGTAGTGCAATTGCTGGATCGAACGGTAGCTCTATTTTCAACTGTTTGAGGAACCTCCATACTGTTTTCCAGAGTGGTTGCACCAGCTTGCATTCCCACCAACAGTGTAGGAGGGTTCCCCTTTCTCCACATCCCCGCCAACATCTGTCGTTTCCTGACTTGTTAATTTTAGCCATTCTGACTGGTGTGAGGTGGTATCTCATTGAGGTTTTGATTTGGATTTCCCTGATGCCGAGCGATGTTGAGCACTTTTTCATGTGTCTCTTGGCCATTTGGATGTCTTCTTTGGAAAAATGTCTGTTCGTGTCTTCTGCCCATTTCTTGATTGGATTATTTGTTCTTTGGGTGTTGAGTTTGATAAGTTCTTTATAGATTTTGGATACTAGCCCTTTATCTGATATGTCATTTGCAAATATTTTCTCCCATTCTGTTGGTTGTCCTTTGGTTTTGTGGACTGTTTCTTTTGCTGTGCAAAAGCTTTTTATCTTGATGAAATCACATTAGTTCATTTTTGCCCTTGCTTCCCTTGCCTTTGGCGATGTTTCTAGGAAGAAGTTGCTGCAGCTGAGGTCAAAGAGGATGCTGCCTTTGTTCTCCTTTAGGATTTGGATGGACTCCTGTTTCACATTTAGGTCTTTCAACCATTTGGAGTCTATTTTTGTGTGTGGTGTAGGGAAATGGTCCAGTTTCTTTTTCTGCATGTGGCTATCCAATTTTCCCAACACCATTTGTTGAAGAGACTGTCTTTTTCCCATTGGACATTCTTTCCTGCTTTGTCAAAGATTAGTTGACCATAGAGGTGAGGGTCCATTTCTGGGCTCTCGATTCTGTTCCATTGATTTTGTGTCTGTTTTTGTGCCAGTACCATACTGTCTTGAGGATGACAGCTTGTGAAAGAGCTGGAAGACCAGTATTGTGATGCCGCCAGCTTTGCTTTTCTTTTTCAATATTCCTCTGGCTATTCGGGGTCTCTTCTGGTTCCATAAAAATTTTAGGATGATTTGTTCCATCTCTTTGAAAAAAGTGGATGGTATTTTGATGGGGATTGCATTGAATGTGTAGATTGCTCTAGGTAGCACTGACATCTTCACAATGTTTGTTCTTCCAATCCATGAGCATGGAACATTTTTCCATTTCTTTGTGTCTTCTTCAATTACTTTCATGAGTATTTTATAGTTTTCTGAGTACAGATCCTTTGCCTCTTTCGTTAGATTTATTCCTAGGTATCTAATGGTTTTGGGTGCAATTGTAAATGGGATCGACTCCTTGATTTGTCTCTCTTCTGTCTTATTGTTGGTGTATAGGAATGCCACTGATTTCTGTGCATTGATTTTATATCCTGCTACTTTACTGAATTCCTGTAGGAGTTCTAGCAGTTTTGGGGTGGAGTCTTTTGGGTTTTCCACATACAGTATCATATCATCTGCAAAGAGTGAGAGTTTGACTTCTTCTTTGCCGATTTGGATGCCTTTGATTTCTTTTTGTTGTCTGATTGCTGTGGCTAGGACTTCTAATACTATGTTGAATAGCAGTGGTGAGAGTGGACATCCCTGCCGCGTTCCTGACCTTAGGGGAAAAGCTCTCAGCTTTTCCCCATTGAGAATGATATTCGCTGTAGGTTTTTCATAGATGGCTTTTATGATATTGAGGTATGTACCCTCTATCCCTATACTCTGAAGAGTTTTGATCAAGAAAGGATGCTGTACTTTGTCAAATGCTTTTTCTCAATCTACTGAGAGGATCATATGATTCTTGTTCTTTCTTTTGTTAATGTATTGTATCACGGTGATTGATTTGTGGATGGTGAACCAACCTTGCAGCCCAGGGATAAATCCCACTTGGTCATGGTGAATAATCCTTTGAATGTACTGTTGGATCCTATTGGCTAGTATTTTGGTGAGAATTTTTGCATCCATGTTCATCAAGGATATTGGTCTGTAATTCTCCTTTTTGATGGGGTCTTTGTCTGGTTTTGGGATCAAGGTAATGCTGGCCTCATAAAATGAGTTTGGAAGTTTTCCTTCCATTTCTATTTTTTGGAACAGTTTCAGGAGAATAGGTATTAATTCTTCTTGAAATGTCTGATAGAATTCCCCTGGGAAGCCATCTGGCCCTGGGCTTTTGTTTCTTGGGAGATTTTTGATGACTGCTTCAATTTCCTTAGTGGTTATAGGTCTGTTCAGGTTTTCTATTTCTTCCTGGTTCAATTTTGGTACTTGATACGTCTCTAGGAATGCACCCATTTCTTCCAGGTTATCTAATTTGCTGGCATAGAGTTGCTCATAATATGTTCTTATACTTGTTTGTCTTTCTTTGGTGTTGGTTGTGATCTCTCCTCTTTCATTCATGATTTTGTTGATTTGGGTCATTTCTCTTCTCTTTTTGATCAGTCTGGCCAGGGGTTTATCCATCTTGTTAATTCTTTCAAAGAACCAGCTCCTAGTTTCGTTGATCTGTTCTACTGTTCTTTTGGTTTGTATTTCATTGATTTCTGCTCTGATATTTATTCTTTCTCTTCTCCTGCTGGTGTTAGGCTTTATTTGCTGTTCTTTCTCTAGCTCCTTTATGTGTAGGGTTAGGTTGTATATTTGAGAACTTTCTTGTTTCTTGAGAAAGGCTTGTATTGCTATATACTTTCCTCTCAGGACTGTCTTTGCTGTATCCCAAAGATTTTGGACAGTTGTGTTTTCATTTTCATTTTCATTGGTTTCCATGAATTTTTTTAATTCTTCTTTAATTTCTTGGTTGACCCATTCATTCTTTCGTAGGATGCTCTTTAGCCTCCATGTATTGGAGTTCTTCCCGACTTTCCTCTTGTGGTTGAGTTCTAGTTTCAAAGCATTGTGGTCTGAAAATATGCAGGGAATGATCCCAATCTTTTGGTAGCAGTTGAGACCTGATTTGTGACCTAGGATGTGATCAATTCTGGAGAATGTTCCATGGGCACTAGAAAAGAATGTGTATTCCGTTGCTTTGGGATGGAATGTTCTGAATATGTCTGTGAAGTCCATTTGGTCCAGTGTTTCATTTAAAGTCTTTATTTCCTTGTTGGTCTTTTGCTTAGATGATCTGTCCATTTCAGTCAGGGGGGTGTTAAAGTCCCCCACTATTATTGTATTGTTTTTAACGTGTTTCCTTGCTTTTGTTATTAATTGCCTTATATAATTGGCTGCTCCCTTGTTAGGGGCATAGATATTTACAATTGTTAGATCTTCTTGTTGGATAGACCCTTTAAGTACGATATAGTGTCCTTCTTCATCTCTTATTACAGTTTTTGTTTTAAAATCTAATTTGTCTGATATAAGGATTGCCACCCCAGCTTTCTTTTGGTGTCCATGAGCCTGGTAAATGGTTTTCCACCCCCTCACTTTCAAT
>NW_027397109.1:1759512-1961418 GCF_003265705.2 Callorhinus ursinus
TGTCTTTGGGTCTAAAATGAGTCTCTTGCAGACAGCATATTGATGGGTCTTGTTTTTTAATCCAATCTGATAGCCTGTGTCTTTTGATTGGGGCATTTAGCCCATTTACAATCAGGGTCACTATTGAAAGGTATGAATTTAGTGCCACTGTATTGCCTGTAAGGTGACTGTTACTGTATATTGTCTGTGTTCCATTCTGATCTATGCTCCTTGTAGGCTCTCTCTTTGCTTAGAGGATCCCTTTCAATATTTCTTGGAGGGCTGGTTTCGTGTTTGCAAATTCCTTTAGTTTTTGTTTGTCCTGGAAGCTTTTTATCTCTCCTTCTATTTTCAATGACAACCTAGCTGGATATAGTATTCTTGGCTGCATATTTTTCTCGTTTAGTGCTCTGAAGATCTCATGCCAGTCCTTTCTTGCCTACCAGGTCTCTGTGGATAGGTCTATTGCCAATCTAATATTTCTACCATTGTAGGTTACATATCTTTTCTCCCGAGCTGCTTTCAGGGTTTTCTCTTTGTCTCTGAGACTCGTAAGTTTTACTATTAGATGTCGGGGTGTTGACCTATTTTTATTGATTCTGAGAGGGGTTCTCTGTGCCTCCTGAATTTTGATGCCTGTTTCTTTCCTCACATTAGGGAAGTTCTCTGCTATTATTTGCTCCAATATACCTTCTGCCCCTCTCTCTCTTTCTTCTTTTTCTGGGATCCCAATTATTCTAATATTGTTTCGTCTTATCGTATCGCTTATCTCTCGAATTCTGCCCTCGTGATCCTGTAGTTGTTTCTCTCTCTTTTCCTCAGCCTCTTTATTTTCCATTATTTGGTCTTCTATATCGCTGATTCTCTCTTCTGCCTCATTTATCCTAGCAGTTAGTGCCCCCATTTTTGATTGCACCTCATTAATAACCTTTTTGATTTCGACTTGGTTAGATTTTAGTTCTTTTATTTCTCCAGAAAGGGTTTCTCTAATAACTTCCACAATTTTTTCAAGTCCAGCTAGTATCTTTAAAGTCATGATTCTCAACTCTAGGTCCAACATTGTACTAATGTCCGTATTGAGTAGGTCCCTGGCTGATGGTACCACCTCTTGTTCTTTTTGCTGAGGTGATTTTTTTCATCTTGTCATTTTGTCCAGAGGAGAATAGATGAATGAGAGAACAAAATGCTAACAGGTTAACAACGTCCCCAGAAAATATACTCTAAACAAATCAGAAAAGACCTGAAACCAGGTGAAAAGAAAGGGAAAGAAAGAAAAAAGAAAGAGAAAAAAAAAAAAAGAAAAAGAAAAAAAGAAAAACAAAAACAGAACAATACAAAAAAAGCAGAATGTGATCAAATATGATCAGGCTAGTGCATAGATCGGTGTCACACACGAAATTTTGGACGTATTTTGGTCTGTTAGAAAAAAGTGCCTCCTAAAATTTTAAAGGAGGAAAGACTTATATATGTACAAAATAAGGGTTGATACAATGAAGGGATGGAAGATGAGTGTAAAGATGAAAATTATAAAAGGTTTTATAAACGGAATTGATAAGATAAGAAGTTGTTTGAAAAAAGTAAGATTTAAAAAAAAAGAAAAAAAAAGGGAGAGAATGTGATCACGCAGGAGACTAGAACAAAGCCATACACTAGTGATTTAGGGTATATTTTGATCCGTTAGAAGATACTGTATCTCAAAATTTTAAAGAGAGAAGAACATATATATATATGCCAAAAATAAGGGTAACTACTATGAAGGGATAATATATGACTCTAAAAATGGAAAATAAAAAATGTTTTTTTATAAAAGGGATTGATAAGATGTTGGTTGAAAAAGGGAAAAAGAAAAATTAAAAAAAAAAACAATTAAAAAAATTAACTTTGAAAAACTAAGGAATCATGGTAAAAAAAGCCATGAATTCTATGTGCAGTATTCCCCTAGCGCTGGAGTTCTCCCGTTCTCCTTGATCGGTAAACTTGGTCTTGGCTGGCTGGCTGTTCGTGCTGAGCTTCTGGGGGAGGGGCCTGTTGCCGTGGTTCCCAAATGTCTTTGCCGGAGGCAGAATTGCCCCGCCCTTGTTGGTCCGGGCTAAGCAAGCTGCTCGGGTTTGCTCTAAGGAGCTTTAGTTCCCTGCAAGGTCTCGGTACAGCTTTGGAGGACCAGGGTGAAAATGGTGGCCTCCCAATCTCCACCTGGAGGGGCTGAGAACTCGGGGCCCCGCTCCTCAGTGCGCCCCCAGAGAAAAGCAGTCACTCTCATCTCCCTGGTCTCCGGCCGCACTCCGTGCTCACCCGGCCTGTGACCGAGCATTTCTATCTCTGGCACCCGACCCCGTGTGGAGTCTCCAAACCCAGCAGATCCCTGTGGTGCACTCCCGCACCGCTCCTCCCAGGGGAGCAAGGGGAGTCTCCCCAACTCTGCCGCCTGTTGGGTCCCTGCTGGAGGAGCAGTGGCCCGACTGGGCCGCAGATCACAGTTTATGGCAACCCCGAGCTGAGAGCCCGCGCCTCGGCTCCGTCTCTGCAGCCGGCTTCCCCGCTCCAATACCTGGGAGCTCTGCTGCACTCAGGCACCCCCGGTCTTTCTGTGACCCCGAGGGTCCTGAGACCACACTGTCCCGGGAGGATTCCACCCCCCGCTTGGCCACTGGAGCGACGTCCCTCAGCGGAGCCGACTTCTAAAAGGTCCGATTTTGTGCTCCGCGGCTCTAGCACTTGCTGGAAGCGGCCGACGGAGGCCCCTCCCCCGCCGTCTCTCCTCCCGAATATCGCCTCGGATTCACTTCTCCGCACGTCCTACCTTCCAGAAAGTGGTCGCTTCTCTGTTCAGAGAGTTGTCGCTACTCTCTTCTTCGGTCTCCTGTTGAGTTCGTAGGTGTTCAGAATGGTTTGATCCCTATTCAGCTGAATTCCTGAGACCAGAGGAAATCCAGGTCTCCTACTCCTCCGCCATCTTGCTCCGCTCCTCAAACTGAATTTTTTGGAACAAAGAAGCAGGTTTGAATTGATGCATTATGCGAGATCATGGTTAGCTAGAATAATTATCTGCTCTAATTAATTAAATTTATTTTATTGTGCCCTAGGTTCACAGAGGTACCAAAATTGCAAAATATTTGGGGACATCATACAATCAGGCAAATGTTAAGGAAACTGAAAACTTTTCATGAACTTTAAAGCAAACATGCCAATAAGAAGATATATAATATATTGTACAAAATTGCACGTGATGGAATTTTCATGGTGACATTTCTCAAGTCTTCCAGAAACAATTTTAGCTAAAGATTGAAAGTCCTCTCAAGAGCATTAAGAATAAATATGTAAGTGTGTATAAAACATCTTCAAATTATTGAGCCCTCGGCGATTGGGATTGTAACCACCCCCATTTTGCAGTTGAGGAAGTTAAGGCACAGAGAGGCACAGACAGGCTCAGGATAATAGAGACAAACTGAGCCAGGATTTGAAGCCCAGTGCAGAGTCAGTATTCTAACCGCTGCCCTTGGCATCAATGTCCATAATTCCTAACTCACTGGACAAAAGGAATTTATGCCCGAGTCTCCCAATGGCTGCTGAAAAATCAGGGAGGAAGAACTTCCTCCCAGTGCAACACCTTCATCTGAAGCACTGGGGGCCTCTGTTAAGACTTACATCAGATCATGGCGTCAACAACTTCAAGAATCTGGGCCAGATATTTCGGACCTGCAGAGATCAGGCCTCCACTACTTCCTTGAGGCCCAAAGACTTGACTTAAAGATAAATCAGGTATTTAAATTTGCCTTGCTGAAACCGTCTCTACAATTCCTGCCAAAACTTCCATGGATGTCACGAACAGGACTATTATCCACTACATGCCAGAGAAGACAGCCTCATGTTCTCAAGCTCCACTCCAGTGACTTGCTAGGCACCCAGAACATGTTCAGCTTGTCCTTAGGAAAGAAAGGTAACTTATTCCTTATGTTTCCAGTGACAAGATAATTTATCGTCCAAATCAGGCACTTTTGAGAAGACAAAGAGACACTATTAATAATGACTCCAGGAAAAAAAATGACAAAAACAATGCTCACCCCATGCAAACTGGGACATGTCATCATCACACTCTTCATGGTTTATTATTTTTTTTCATCTGGATTATGATGCATTATGTCTTTTTCCAGTTTTGCATTCCTTAAATTCGGTTTTAAGCTTTTCCAAGGAGACAGAAACATGGTTATGTCCACGGGTCAACACAATCATTTCTCAGAGGCAGAGAACGATAGAACCACCAGGCAAACAGGGAATGTCCTCACGTGTCACACTGAGCCCCCATGTGGATCCAGTATCATGTGGCCTCGGGGTCAACCCATCAGGAGAATTTGCATTTACTGAGAAGCTACTTGAATAAAGCCTGAAAACGTGTCTGCTTATCAAATCTGTAAGTGGTTAAACAGTGTGATCTCAGCAATGGCAAATAACTAGTTTTCCTTTTCTCTCATAGGATTCCTTAGATTTATTAATTTGGAGAATTTTTTAGAAATTTTTAACTATAGCTATGCAGAACCAGGAGACACATTTATTCATTCATGCATGCATTCTTATATATATATATGATATATATATCATATATATACACATATATATGATATATGTTATTTTATTAAGATTTATTTATTTTAGAGAGAACATGTGTACACACATTCTTAAGAACATATAAGAATATGTTATTCTTATATATATGATATATATGTTATTTTATTAAGATTTATTTATTTATTTTAGAGAGAGAGAACATGTGTACACACTCGCAGAGGTCGGGGCGGGGAGAGGAAGAGGGAGAGAGAAACTGAAGCAGACTCCACGCTGAGCCCAGAGCCCAATGTAGGGCTCAATCTCACAACCCTGAGATTATGACCGGAGCCAAAAACAAGAATGGGACGCTTAATTAACTGCACCACCCAGGTGCCCCAATATATTTTTTAAACATTTATCAAAATCGGAGGTCAGTGCTTCCTTTTACCCATGGAAATAATCTAAATTTATTCATCCTACTTATCTGGATGTTTATGTGCCAAGCACTATGCTAGGTACTGAGGGGAGTATCAGTTAATTAAATAAGATGGACATGGTTTCTGTGTTCATGGAGCTTGCAAAAACAGGTAAATTAAGCAATTGAAAATTGAAATCAGTGCTGTGAAGGAAATTATAAATATATAAGATGCAGAGTTGAGATATAACAAGAGAGACATACTTCATCGTTTATTTTCAAATATGTA
Organism: Callorhinus ursinus; assembly: GCF_003265705.2. NCBI lineage: Eukaryota > Metazoa > Chordata > Mammalia > Carnivora > Otariidae > Callorhinus > Callorhinus ursinus. The sequence continues at coordinate 1,764,738 of NW_027397109.1, forward strand.
TTTAGAATCTACCGTGTGCCAGCAACCCGTCTAGGCACTGAGAGCATAGTGATGGACAAAAGGGGCATGATTCCTTCCTTATCCAATGTGCAGTCAGCTGGGAAGGACAAACAACAAACAGGTTAATGAGCACAGGATTATTTTTAAATTGCAATAAATGCGACCAAGAACTTTAAAGGGGTTCATCTCTAAAGGGGTTAATGGGGCGCCTGGGTGGCTCAGTTGTTAAGCATCTGCCTTCTGCTCGGGTCATGATTCCAGGGTCCTGGGATGGAGCCCCACATCGAGCCTCACAACAGCTCCCTGCTCGGCGGGAGGCCTGCTTCTCCCTCTCCCACTCCCCCTGCTTGTGTTCCCTCTCTCACTGTCTCTCTCTCTCTGTCAAATAAATAAGTGAATCTTAAAAAAAAAAAAAAAAAAAAAACTCTAAAGGGGTTAAGCAATAGCGCAGGGGTCAACAAACTCTGGCCCTCGGGGCCAAACCCAGCCCACTCACTGCCTGTTTTTGTAAATAAAGTTTTTTTGGAACACAACCACTCCCAATCATTTATGTTTTGTCTACAGCTGCTGTAACCATAAAGCTGCAGAGTTAAATACGTGCCGCAGATACCTTATGGCCCACAGAACTTGCGATGTTCACTATCTGCTTTACTATTTCTTAGTGAAAAAGTTTACTGATCCCGGCCATAGAGAGTAAGTGACGGCAGATGCAAGAGGGCAAAATCCTCCATAATAGTCAGGGAATACTTCTTTGCAGACATGACATTTAACCAGAGGCCAGACAGAGAAGGAACTGGCCACAGGAATCAGCACAGGAAGAGCCGCCTGTCGAGGAAATTACCGGAACAAAGGACCCGAGGCAGCAAAGAGGTCCAGGAGCTGAAAGGAGATTTGAGTGGCTTGAGTGTGGTGTAGGCGGGTGAGGAGAGTGGAAGGGGCCAGGAGAAAGAGGTAGGCAGGGGCCAGATTCCAAGGGTATTGGTGTTTGTGAGAAGAATTTTGGATTGCGTTCTGAGAGCAATGGAGAACCTGAAGGATATATAAGGGGGTAACGTGATTTGTTTGGAATTTTAAAAGATTGCTCTATTAGCTGATCGGCGATTAAAGTTGGAAAGGTGGAAGCTAGATGCGAGGAGCAGGTTAGAAAACTATGCCTCTTGTCCTGGTGAGGGTTGATGGATGCTTGGCCAATATAGTAGCAATGGATTTGGAGAAATCAGTCATAGGGAAGCCTTTTGGAGCTAAGGGCTTCTACATCATCGGTCTCTCAATCCCAGGAGCCTGAATCTAAGGCTGGTAAGAATATCCAGCTTGTATTTTCCTTGCTGCCTGAGCGAAACACCTGGAGCACCAGAGCTCCAGAGCCAGATTCTGAATCTCACTTGAACTTGATTGTCCACAGATGAGCTACATAGTTTTATGATTATTCTTGATCTGGATAATAACATTGTGATTATCTCAGAGCCTCAAATGTAGAAGGCTGGAGAGGTGAGGCTACACACCGTGGTACAGTCCTGCCTTACCCGGGGGTCCCTCGGGGAAGCAGAGGCTGAAGCAAGGCTTCCCAACCCTGCAAACTGCAGCTAGTTGAGAAGACCACACAAGGGGACATGCTTGAGTCGGTCACTGCCGTGGGCACCAGGGCTGCATCTGTCTAGGGCCCTCCAAGGAGCCCTTAGAACGGGTCTCAGAATTTTCCACCCGAGCATAGCATAAAGTGTCATTTTCTTCTGCCTCTCATACTCCATTGTTCAACAGTTTCTTCATGGGTCGTTCTGAGGAGTTCATGTGTGGCCCTAACATAGCATCGGAGAAGCTCTGGCCCAGAAAGCTAGAGTCCGAGACCAGGAGATGCCAAGGGGAGGGCTGACGAGCGACAACAAACAACTTGTCAAGCTCTCAAGCTGCTTCTTCCAGCGACAACTCAAGGAAGAAGTGGGTCTAAATCATGCAAAGAGGGGCACAAATGTGCCCCATAAAACACCCTTACAGACTATGAAGCACTTGTATATTATATCCTCTCCCATTTGACCTTCAAAAAGACTTTTTTTTTTTTTTTTTTTTTAGTAAGACTTATCATTCCCATTTTGGAGATGAGCAAACTGAGGCTTGGGGGTACACTAGAAAAAAAATGGCAGAGCCAGGGCTAGAATCCACATCCTCTCATCCCTCACTAGCGCTCCTTGCCCCATACCTGCTACTTCTGCTAAAGGACTGAATAAAAGATTAATGCAACAGTGAAACAAATTCTTCTGAGCCTGAATGCAAAGCAAGGGGGAGGAAAGTTGATGTTGCCTGGAAGCAAGCAAGGTAGGAAGGTCTCTCGATGAAGCCATCTTGTTCGAATGATCCAGTGTTTGGTAAACAAATCCTTAATCACAGCCTTCAGTATTTTATACACTTATAATAATGCCATCTCTCAACTTCCCCCTTTGCAGGCTGAGTAATCCCAGGCTCTTTTGTCTCTCTGCACATGATAACGTCACTTGCCCATTGCCTGTCAATTCCCCAGTTTTGTTATAGCTTTCATGAGGGAGAAGGCAGGCATCCCACAATGTGCTGGGAAATGCTAATTACTATTTATTACTTAAGAAAAACCGAATCAGTCCAAGTGTGTAACTGAGCTCCCTAAGGTAGGAAGTTGCCACAGATTCTGGTCCCTGTCCCTTCTTGGGTGGGTGACTTGTCTTAAGTGCTTACATCTACAAGCAGAGTGAAAGTCAAAACCACAGGTGACCGCAGATATGTCCCTTTGGATTTTCTTACTCTCCTTGCCTGTGACTCACCTGGTAAGGTGACCACGTGAGGGCGGGAGACGGGGCGGGGGGGGGTCACACCTGAAGGCTACCATGATGTGGCTACCTGGTCCTCCCAGGCAGGAAAGCAAACTTTGCCCCCAAGGAGTGAAAAACAGCTTTATGATAAAGGATGGTCTAGATCTCACACCACTTTACATAAAATAAAATAAATCCCAAGCAAACTGCATCCCTTGAACTATGATTAATAATTAGTCATGGGAGACCTCACTCTGGATGCCAGCCCCTGTCTGGAAAGCCAGCTGGCTCTACAGTTACTGCAAATTGAAACAAGACATTTAATGCATAGGATCCTCACTGAAAACACTCTGATTAGCAATATCAACGCTGCCGCCCAGGAAGATAGCCCCATATGGTGTGAAGAACATGGTTTCTACATGATTGCAAACTCAACTCCTTGCTTGTGTCTGACACTGAAGAAAGCTTGTACTTTCTGAGCCTGGATTTCCTTCTCTATGGAATGGGAATACAGAGGAACTGGGTGAGCAGGGCCATGCACATAGTAGGTGTTCAATAATAATATTATTTTTTTAAGATGTATTTATTTATTTGAGAGGGAGTGTGTGAGCAGGGGGAGGGGCAGAGAGAGACTCTCTGCGGAGCGTGGAGCCCGACTCGGGACTCAATCCCAGGACCCTGAGATCGTGACCTGAGCCAAAATCAAGAGCGGGACAGGACGCTTAACCCACTGAGCCATCCAGGTGCCCCAATAATATTATTATTATTAACTTAATATTTGTAGTAGTAGCCATAGCCTTAGAATCGCAAAAGAAAAACCAGCCTGTCCAGTGACCTACGGAATTTCCCCCAATAAACACTCTGGGACCCAGACAACACTGTGTCACCCGCCAGTTTCCTAACAAACCCTTTCCCCTGTGACCGAATATAAACCAGCTTCACAATCCTCCCCGCAGACCTTCTAATTATCTCCACTGTTTACGGCATCCAGCCCCTCCGCTACCAAATTCTCCATTATTCTGACAGCCAACAAACTAGGCCTATTAGAACCAGCACAACTTCTGCCTAAGGCAGGAACTTTGTGAGACCACAAATCGTCTTGGTATTAAAAGTCGGTGCATAAGAACTGCCCTCAGCTTTTGCGCTAAATTGCTAGTTTGAAGACATTCATTGCAGTACATTGTATTTCCACTATATTTTGCTTTAATAGACTTCGCCGTGAAGTGTATAAGAAGAGTTTTAAAGCCCGAGGTAGCACACAGGCAACTTTTTTTTTCCTTTTTATATATTTTTCCATCTTTTGTTTGTCACCTTATATTGTTTTGTTGCTTCACATACATAAAACAACCTGGCAATCACAGAACAATCCCCAGCAGTTAGTTGGAGGCACATATTGACTTTACTATTAAAAGTTGAAACAATCAAGCTAAAGAATCTGTGGTGTATTTTTCTGTGCTTGCATGAGACTTTAATTTTAAAACGAATGGAAAATATCCCCTCTGAATGTAATAGCGTTTTCATCGACCTTGGTTTATTTCTATCCTCTTGCATTGCTTGCCTAGGACAACTCTGCAGTTAGAGAAGTGGAATTTTCATCTGAAAGTGCCCAAGTGTTTTATGGCCATGATTCTTTGATTCCAAGTTAATTGGCGGGCTGAGTGATGCCCACTCACCTTGCCTTACCTTGGTGTAAGCAGCATTGCTCATTCCTGTGCTCCCCTTCATGATGCCATGGCAGCTGTCTAGGTAGCCTATGTTAACGCTCTACACTGCTGGGGCTGGCGGGGAGGTGAAGCCTGCATGGTCCCTGTCTTCACGTAGCGTACAGTCTATGTGAGCAGAGGCAAATGCACCTAGGACTATGGATGCCCGGAGCCTTTTTACCATCAGAGTTATAAAGAACATGTACGATCAAGGTATCAACTTCAGGTGTTGGGCATCAGAGGAGATCTTGCAAAACATGACCAGGTAAGGGGAATAGGTAAGGGGACTGAATGAGAGTCATCTGAAAGAAAGGCACCAAAAGAGGAAATCGCTCATGAAAAGGCCTCAGGGCAGGTTGGATCTTTGGAGAAACCAAGACAGGGATGGCACTGGGGAGCAGAGACCATGGTCGAGAGCAGTGGGAAGGGGAGAGGGAACGGTGGACAGGCCTAGGGCAGTGGGACCCAAGAGGTGATGACAGAGTTGAGATTTTACTCCAAGGTCAATTGGAGGCCATGGAAAGGATTTTCAACAGAGGAGTTGCAAGATCCAGTTTATATGATCTACTTTTGGGAGAATCCCTCTCCCTCAGGCTTTGTTTGGAGAATAAACTGAAGGAAGGCTGGAGTAGAAATGGAGAAAACCATCTTGAGAGAGATGAGTCCAGGTGGGAGATGGTCACTAAATGAAAGGTTTGGAAAAAAAGATGTTTGGGGAAAAAATGATGTCAAAGTGGTTTCAGGACAGACTAGACATGGTGCTGAAGGAGGAGACAGGTTTTAGAAAGAGGTCAAGAGGTCCAGCTGAGCAACTAACAGATGGAGGTACAACTTTTGAGACAGAAAACTCAGATTTGAAAGAACCTCAAGTGTTCAGTGGTAGACAATTTTAAGAGCTTTTTTTTTTCTGGGGGGTGTGAGTAATCAGAATCCAACTCCAAATGAAAATGAGATCTATTGGAAGAATGTTGGGATATCTCATGAAATTCGAGGAAGAAATGATATCATGGAAGAGAAGAATCAGGGAGCCCAAAGATCCAGACAGCAGGAAATCCGTTGACCTTCCCGGCTGTGATGTTGCTCTAACTCAGTTCAGCAGCTTCCAGTTTCTGAGTTTCTCAACAGCAAATGCCAAATATGGGAAGAGACAATCTGATCGGTCTGGTATAGGACAGAGGCCCACTTCTCCAGTCCACAGTGGGTGGGCAGACAGGACCTTATACCACAATACAGCCACTCCAGGCTCATCCATGTTGTTTGGTTGTTCTTCTCAAAGAAGGCTGTGAGTTGTGAAATGGGAAGACACCCCAAATGTCTCCAAATCCATATATGCAATCTCATTTAGCCTTTGCAACAACCCTCTGAGACTGACCCTGCTATAACCACGCTAGGGAGAAGGACACTAAACCCAGAGAAGTGAATCAGCCTCCAAGGCGACACAGTTAGTAGGTGGTAGAGCTGTGAGTTAAACCCATGCTGGTCTATAGTGCCTTCCAAGTCCACTGGATTCAGTCTACACTCACAGCTACTCAAAATGCACTCTCCCAGCCATGGCCTTATTATGCAGTATGCTGAGCACTCCAGAGGAAAGAAAAGAGATTTGGTTAAGTTTAATTATGTTCTAGTTGATTCATCAGACTTCTGGAATCTGAAATTTATGCCTTTCCACAGATGGTTAACATGATGACTAGAAAGATAAAAGAGCATTCACCCAGAGATAAACGTAAGGTTGGTTAAAGCAGCACGATTGCTTCTATTTCCAAGCTTGGCCCAACATTGTGACTTTCAGAGACCAAAAACAAGAGTGAATATCTCCTTTTGAAGCTGTCACACAAACTGTTCACGTTCTTTCTGTGAATTCTGTGATAGATAGATGAGATTCATCTTGACTGAAGTGGAAAGAATGGAAATCCCTCCAACAACATCAGAGGGAAAAGACTGATTACACATAATAAAATACCCTCCATAGCACATCATACTTCCCTTTGTGTTAAATGGATTTGTGAATGGCAGCAGGAGATATATTAGTTATATTACAGAGAACTCCTAAACATGCGTACTGGGTTGACTGAAGTCTCCTTTACAAGAATTTAAACTCTATAAGCACAGGTGCTGTCCTGTTCATTGCAGTATCCAGGGTCAAAACCAGTGTCTGGCGTGTGATATCCAAATGCCTAGAACATGACTGAGGAAAGAAGGAATGACTAGAATTGCCCAGCTGTTGATTTCTAGGTGTCATTTGGTGAAATTCTTTCTTCAAAATTTTCTATGTTTATGACACCACAATAAAGACAAGCTTCACCCACACAGAAAACATTAGAAAGTCAATAAGGTTGAACACAGAAATAGGCGAATCATCCAAAGAACATATTATAGGTGTTTGCTTCCATGATTTTCTTGGTTTACTTTACCAACTTTTATCCTTCCCATCTACTCTCCTAATAGCACTTACATATGGATGGGAGTGGAAAAGGGGTAAATAAAAGTAAGCTGACAAAAATAAACAAAAACTAGAGGAACCCATCTGCACTGTGTCCGCAAACCAGGAAGAGTGCTCTTACCAGAACTCTACCAGCTGACACCCCCATCTTGCATTTCCAAACCCCAGAATTGCACTGGACAGGATTTCTGTTTCCATCACTCAGAAGCCACCTGATCTTGACCACCCTCCCGCCTCTTCCTTCGGGATCCACAGTGCACCACCTTTGAGGAGCAATGGGGGGACGTGGAGAGCAGCGACACGTGAGGCTGAGTTGAAAGAACTTTGCACACACTTAACGAGGAACTCCTGGGAGTGAGGAGGCTGGGGCCCAGCAAAGCCATATTCATTAGCTCTCTAGGATAATACTGCTTCACACTTGAGTCTGAAATCCACTGCTCCAAGCCCATCCTTGGGAGTAAGAAATGACATTGTGGCCTGGTAAGTATGTCGGTGACCCGAAATCCTAAGTACATCCCCACAAGGACCTTCCTTTTTACCACAGTGAGGACCAACTCGACACTGAACAGCAGAAACAGAACTTTCAGAAATCCCATACAGTCATGTGGGCCCCAACTCAGAATTTTTCATTCCAGGACATCTGGAAGCACTGAAGCTATAGACTTTTCCATCTTGTACCAAAAGACATAAAATGACCTGAAAAAGGCAGCAGGATCAAAGAATCTGAGGGAGAAGCAAAAGCAACAAGAACAATTTAAAAAAAAAAAAAATCCCTTCAATTATCTGGATATTTCAAGGCATTGCAGTAAAGATTTCCTCTTTCAATTATTTTCAAAATTTGTTTTCCACCAGAGCCCTTTCTTCGAACATACAGTAAGTTTAACCCCAATTTATGTAACAGGAAAGACACTGATGGAGTCCAGCCCCATGGCCTTCTTCAGTGACCCCGAGGCCCCTGTGGCATCTCTAGGAAGCCCCACAAGTATGGCAAAGGGCAGCGTGAGCAACTGCCGTTCCAGAGAGGATTTCCTTCTTCACGCTCCTCGTCCCAGACAACAGCAGAGAGAGCGCGGCAGTGACGGCAAAACCGGCGATTGGTTTAGGTTTGAGTCCGTTGAGGTCCCTAGACTATGTTTGAAAAGATCCGCATGTTTAATAGATTCATAACGATCTGGAATTTAACCCCCTCCCCCTCAAAAAAAAGAAAAAGAAGAAGAAAAAGAAGAGACAAGAAAGGAGGAGGAGAAAAAGAGTCCGAAAGCAAAGAGGAAGAAGAAAGCAAGCAGCTCTGAGCTACTCAACAGCCTCAGTGGTTTTACTTTTCATCTTGAGATGCCTGGAAGCGCTGACTTTTGTTGTCACTCTAGGCCCAAGGCGCCCCTTCTTTTCCCACGCTGACCTCTGCCTTTTCTGTAGGTGGTTTACATAGCAGAGCGCAGAGTTCCAGCTCTTCGGCAAACTTCTTCACAGCAGAAAGGGCAAACAAGATTTCACATAACTTCCTGTTTCTCAACAGAGCTATGGGTCATCCCCCTCCCCCATGTTTTTGTTTTTCTGCTCATTCTCATGGAAAAAAAAAAAAAAACCTGGAGATTGTTAGAAAAGGAAAATTACTTAATTAAAAGCAGGGGAAGCATCAGAAACTGACATGGAGCTAAATGTGCCTTTCGGCTTTTTTTTTTTTTCCTTCCACCACGCATTTGAGAAGTTTGTATATGTTCTGTGCATTTTGTAAGTAGTGAGTGAAAATGTAACATATGTATCATCTTTTCTTCCTGTGTTTTATGGTCTTATTATTATTATTTTTTTAGAAGTCAGATGCCCTAGAGAGGTTTAACTCTAGGGTTATTGTGTGAAGAAGAGTATTTGGGATTAAGATTTTCAGATGAGGTTAAGGCTTTTTGGTTGACCCTTGACATGACCTTTAGCTGGAAGCACCTCCAGAAGAGGAACTTGGGCTTATTTATCTTTATGACCCCTGCACCCCTCATCACAATGCTGGGTACAAAGTAGACACTCAGAAAGTTTACTGAGTCCGTGTGGGTTGAATGTGTAACCCCAAACTTTCATTTACCATCTGTAAAGATAGTAACAGTAATACAGAGCCAAGAAAATTGTGTCATTTATGACTTCTAAAAGCCCTTCAAAATTAGTTCCAGAAAGATCCTCAATGACTTCTTGAAAGAACAAGATGTGGTATGGACAGTTTTAAACTCTGACCTGTTTGATACAAACTTTCTCCTTCCCTATGCATGAATATATTTCCAACAAGTGTAAAATGTTATGTTTCAGATGAGGAGGTTTGCCAGAAGGACCGCCAGCTACATAAAACGAAAAAAAAACAGTCTCCTGGAAACAACCAGGTGGTTGACTATTATTTGCCAAGCAGTGATGGGAAAATTCTATGTAAGTCTGAAAGATGCCCCAGCCTCCAGACAATAATGTAGAAATCAAAATATGTCCTGACACAGTCTCTGTAACCTTTAATATGGGCACTGATGCATTCTTTAGTATGGAGCTATTCAGATCCTCCAGGCTGTGAAAATTTTACAGGAGGAGCTCTTTGCTCCTAAAAACCAACATGTAGATAGAATCCCCTACCATCCCTGTCTTAAGGAACCTAGATATTCAAGGCAGCTAAGAATTCCTTTCCATATCCCAACACATTTGTTGAACATTTCTTTCATTCCAGGCCAGACCAGTGTGTTCAAAATTCCACCCAGATTGTTTGCCAATATACACACTTGGTGAAGCAGTTTGTGAATAATGCAAATCACTCCGTGTGTAATTAACAAGCGTGCAGTTGTTTTATCTGCCACTGAGAGGGGAGAAAGACCCCCAAGAAATATGTCACTTACAAGGCAGGACCTTAACTTCCTTATCCCTTTAAGTATTGCTGGAGGGAATGATGGGCTCCCAGCAGATCTTGGCTCACGCTTACCTGGATACTCACTGGAAATCTATCCAAACTTCTTTAGAAAATGAAATTGGACCAGAATTGTATTGAGATGAGAGTTCTCAGACCAATTCCCTGTATTTTGCTCCTATCAACCAAGGAATATAAAAAGAGATTTTCTTAGATTATTCCAACCGCAAGTAGAAGCTGAAAGGGAAGGAGGAGGAGGAAATATTGAGCGGAGATGAGATTCAAGTGCGGGTGTCGACGAACATGGGGAAAAAAATCCTATTTTATTTTTGTGAATCTGGGATTTATGCAGAGCAGATCGGACATCCTATTATTGGCTGCGTTAAACAGGATGCAGAATACCGGAGCTGAAGTGAAACCTGAGCAAAGCCTCTGATGGGACATGGAAGAGTCAGAGTCAGAGAAAAAGAGAAGGCAAGAAGGAGAGGGTCAGAGAGACAGAAAGGAGGGCAGCACTGGGAGAAGACATGAGAAATTAGAACAGGAGCTCAGAGCACTCGGGAGAGCGGGGGAAATGACAGTTGAAATTAGAACAGGAGCTAAGAGGAGCAAGCAGAAGGGGACGGCAGGAACCAAGAAATTTAAGGAGGGGAGCACCACCTCAGAGAAGTGGCCAGAAAAAAAGCCAGCTGAGCTTCACTAAGAGGGCCGGGGACTCCTGTGTGTCCGGTAGACAGACGTCCCCTGTATGGCTCAAAACAAATTATTTGTCATTCTGAAAGGACTCTGAAAGGGGGAATGGAATGTACCCCAACAAATCAATATTAAATTTTATGCCTGCTGCACCTTTCAAAAGCCTCAAGAAGACATTGATTCAAGTAAGTGTCACCTTTTTTTTTCAATGGCCTTTGATTATTCACTTTGAACAATTTTGGAGCCGAAGTTGGCACCCCGACCTGGGGACCAGGGAAGACGGAGGGGCGGTTTCCAGGTGCGGCTGGGAGAATGCGTTGCCAAGGTTGCAGGGGGAGGGATGCTCTGGCGGGAGGAAGTGCTCGTCCCGTCCAACTGCAGCGCGCGTGCGTGTGGAAGCCGGGGGTTTATGGTTTTCATTATATAGCAGGCATTCTTAGAAAGCCGAGAGGAGTTGTGCTTTCTGGCTGGTCTGGCGGGGAGCGGCTTGGGGCACTTTATAAGTTGTATTTTGTGGCCAGTTTTACAAGAGGAAAATCTATGATTCCAATGGACCAGCTTGGGAAAACGGAACGATGGGTTTCCCAGATGAGGCCTTTGCAGAACTGGCCAGCCAGTCGGGACTCTGGCTTTGCAGTTTTTACTGACTGCCTTTATCTCTTGCAGTCAGACACCCATCCTGGGTCGGAATTGGTTATATCAGGTACAGGTTTGTGTCTGGGACTGAATGAATAGGATTTCAAGCTGGGACACATGATACAGTCATGCTCTGTTTCTCTGTACTGTAAAGCCAGCCTGGAGCCTGGGTTTTAGACCAAGAATACTATCTCCATTGTATCAACAATCTCCTTGTATTGCTGATTTGTTTCTTGGAAGGTAGTCCACCATCCTGTCTCCTCCATGCTTGATTCGAATGCCACCTTCCCAAGAATCTGCTACTGGCCATGATTTTTCCTTCATCTGAGTCTGAATCTCTGGTTCTGGTCACCCATTCTAATTTCTAAATTTCCTTGATTTCCTGGATTCAGCTCCTTGATAACCCCTGAGCGGGAATCCCTCTCATCAGTTGGTCCTGAGAAACCCAGTCCCACCCTGGGAGGGTGACCAGGTCAACATCCCATCATGTTGCAGATGGTGTGAAATATCCTGCTGTGCCTAGTCCCAGAGCTTACTTGGTGATAATATATTCACATGTTATCCAGTTATCTACTTCATAATATCTACCTTTCCCCAACTGGCTCTTGCTTTCCGCCTATGAATGAGTCCATGCCTCCCCAGTCCTGGAAACCCATTCATTCCTTCCTGCAATAGATGTTTATTAAACCAATATGATGTCCTAAGTGGTGTGCTAGGTACCATTGATCTTGTATTAAGTTGAATTTTACTCATTCAAATATTTATTACATATGAAGCATGTGTTGGGTGCTTTTCTAAGTGGTGTGCTGGGTACCACTGATGTATTAAGTTGAATTTTACTCATTTAAATATTTATTACATATGAAGCATGTTTTGGGTGCTTTTCTAAGTGGTGGCACTAGAAGACAGTGATGAAGATGATGATGAAGATAGTTCCAGTTTTCATAGTTCTTACATGCAATTGAGTGGAAGCAATAAATATACAAACAAATAAATATGGTAGGTCAGATGATGATATGGAAGGAAATAAAGCAGGGTAAGGGATAGGGAGTGCTGAAGGTAGGCACTAATATGTTGTATAGGAAAGGCCTCACAATAAGGTGACATTTGAGCAGAGACTTAATAAAGTAAGGGGAACCTTATATAGATGTGTGGGGAAGAATGTACCAGTAAGGGGAAACAGAATATGCAAAGGTCCTGAGATATTTTCTTTGTTAAAGGAACAGGTAAGAGGTCTTGGTAGCTAGTGTAGGGTGAACTGAAGGTAGTGAAGGAGAAGATGAAGGCAAAGAATGACCAGGGCCCAGATCGGGTAGGGTCTTGAAGTCATTAAAAGGACTTTGGCTTTTACTTTTGGTGAGGTCTAGAAACCACTAGAGGCCTCTGAGCAGAAGGATGGCACAAACAATATTTTCAAAGAATCACTCTGGCTGTTCCATTGAGAAGAGACTCTGGATAGACAGGTATGGAAACAGAAAGACCAGGTAGAAGCTGACTGTAATAGTCCAGGCAAGAAATGATAATGACTTGGACCAAGGTGGTAGCAATGATGTGGCACGAAGTGATGAGATGCTAGATATATTTAAGAAGTTGACAGCATTTGCCGATGGACAGCTTTGGAGATGTGACGACAAGAAAGGAGATGAATATCCGCATTGGTTTCAGCTGGGAAACTGGAAGGATGAAGTTGTTATTTGCTAAGGAAAGACTGGAGAAGAAGCAGACTTGGGAGATTGGTGGTTAATGGGGAGTCGTGAATTTGGTTCTAGGAATGTTGACTTTGAGACACCATCTAAATACCAAAGTAGATATGACAAGTAGATACATAGAACCTGGGGTTGAGGGTAGATATCCAGGCTGTAGATATGATTTTGGAGTCACCAGTATTTAGGTGATATTTAAAGCCAAAGGCAAGACGGGATCACATAGGAAGTCAGTGCAGATAGAGATGGAGAAGTGGAAAGAACAGTTCCTGGGCTGTTCTAAATTTCTAGGTCAGGAGGGTGAGGAAGTACCAGCAACAAAATGGAAGTAGTGCCCAGTGACGTGGGAAGAGAACCAAAAGAAAGTGGTGTTCTGGAAGCCAAAAGAAGTGCACATTTTGAGAGGAGGGAGTGATCGAATGGGAACTACAAACCAACTCATGAATTTAGCCATGTGGAGGTCACTGTTGCCCTTGATAAGAGCTGTTTCAGCGAAGAGGTGAGGTGTAAGATGCTGATTTCACTGAAGTCAAGAGAGAGTAGGAGGAGACAAATTAGAGTCAGCGAGTAGAGGCAGAGAAATGGAGTAGGACCTGGAGAAAGATGTGGACTCATGGGAGGCTGTTTTTCAGGTGTGACAAATTAGAGCATACCGTGCAAACAAGGCAAAATGGGCGGTGCTGGAGAGGAGGAAATTGCTGGAGGAATGTTCTGGAGTAGAGAGGAAAGAATGGGATATAGCACACAAGAGGCTGGCTTGTTTAGACCAATTATTCATAGTAACAGGAGGAGAAGGAGATTGACTCCGTGGGTACAGACACAAGGTCAAATGTGTAGAAATTGTCCTCTGATTGCTTCTATTTTTTCCCCCATTAATGTGCTGGGCAACTTCATAAGCAGAGAGTGGGAATAATGGAGGATATACTAGCAGTTTAGGTGAGATGACTCGAGCCAGAATTGTGAAGAGGGAGAGAATGACCAAATTGAAGAAGTATTACTGGCTTGCTACTCAGCCTCCCCCCTTTTCCATGGCTAAATCCGGGGGGGGTGGGGGGGGTAAGGCTCCTGGTATTCACAGAAGCTTCATTGACGCCCTGCATCCTAGCTCCCAGCATTTTTGGTGAAATCTTCGTCTTTTCTCCATCTCCGATTCAGTATGCTTTTCTCATTGTCCGCAACATTTCTGCCACAGGCCATTTCCACACCCCAGACTTCTTGAAACTTGCTCTCTTCATTTCCATGACCATGTTTAACAACTGGGTCCTCTTTCCATCATATTTTTTTAAGGTTTTCATTAAGTTTCTGTCTTCCTAGTGGTTGCAAAACTACCCTCCCCCCCAAAGTCTGCCGTTTCCTTCCCCCAGAGTCAGCCACACCCCTGTGGCCAATGTCCCCATGCCGGTGTCTCCGGCCAGACCTTTCCTGCTTTTTCACTCTCCATTCCAAATGACCTGCTAAGCATTTCTGATACACTCTTCTGTGGTTGTTGGGTCAAATCAGGATATTTTGAGCCATCTTTATCATTTTTCTCCCCAGATCAATTCCTCATCCCGACTTGGCCACTGTTAGTAACATCACCATGAGTCTGTTAGATCTCTATGTCTGTAAGTGAGATGTTGATTTGATCTTCCCTCTTCCTCTCGTCCTCACATCCTGTCAGATCCTCCATGGGCAGAGCCACTGTCAGGTACATCCTGTACTCCTCAAGGAGTCTCAGACAGGGTCTTAAGCATAATAGTATAATAGTAACTTGGCTAATATGCTAAGTGATACTCAGGTAATATTTATAAAACCTGACTATTGCCCATACCACGCTGTCATACTATGTCTTCATTCACTGCTACCAGAGCCTTACCCCCAGCCCCATTTGCTTTGGATCTACCGTTATTGGCACAGCACAATGGCTGACCCATAAAAGTGGCCATCCCCATCTGCAATAGATCAGAAGAGGTGTAGGAAATAGAATGACTAAATGTTATAGAACTTACTGTCTATTCAGAAAACATCCTTCATGGCTTTGCAAATAGGCAAAAATGTCAAGTCAGCTCTACTCTGAAGCCATTTGGAGACATTTGCAACAATGAATGCATGATTAAGTTTATTGTTTAGTAAACAGTTTGCAGACATTAGCCAAGGAAGAGTTATGGCGGCAGTTTACAAATAATTGCAATTGAATTAGTCAGACTGCAATGCAAAAGCAGTGCAAATAACTTGCCAATTCCATAAAATGTTTTGCAAACAGATTCTGGGAGAAAATAGAATGAGAAAAGCAGAAAATCCAGAAAGGGGTGTTTTCAGAGTCTGTTCTGCAGATACTGAGAGAGGATGCCCTCATATTTTGCCACAAGAGTGAAGTGCTAGTGAAAGGTGTTTATTTCTGCTTTGCCTCAGAAACAGAACTTGGCACAGACTGCAGAGGAGTAAGAAGGGGGCATGACTCAGTGATTTGGCAGTTCACAAACTCAATCTAACAAAAGTGGCAGAATAATTTTAAAATAGAGTATATGTGTTTGGACTGAGGGGCATGGGTCGGGGGGTCGGGATCTTGACTTATGGAAATGGACCCCTCAAAGCACTGAGCGGTGCATCGCCAAAATAAACCTTTACCCAGTATCAGACAGCCATTGTGTATCTGGAGTATGCTTAACTAAAGATACTTATTTTATTAAATCTAGGTTACATAACATGTATGTTTATATTTTCTAAACATATACTAAATTTTATTGAACATATACTGTTAACATATACTTCTAAAAAGTGATATATAGCACATGAAATGAACATATATAGTTATGAATATATAGCATATGTATATTTTATAGTACATGCATCTAGTATGGTTAGTGCACCCATCTAGTATAGTGCACACATCTACTAGTATAGCACATGCATCTTGTATAGCGCATGCATCTAGTATAGTGCATATATATTGCAGACGGCATGTATATTGTATAGTGCGTGTATATAGTATAGTACATGTATATTGTATTGATATGTACATAGTATAAGTATATGTATATAGTATATGCGTATAGTGTAGTCTATGTACATACATTATATATTATATGCACACAGAATATGTATATATTTAGCAATATATAATAATAAACATAATCCTTAATATATACCATGTCAATATCAAGGTTACTCTCCTATGTCAATGGGGCAAAAACATTACATTCCTTAGCCATGTTGTGTTAACTTCCACTGAAATGTTTTATTCATTTCTTACCACTGATTCTATGGATTAAAGATAGAAATGCAAGTATAAACATATACTTGGAATGACTGTTGAAAGGAACGCATAAACCCTATATGGTGCTTAAATTGTACAATTAATCCCTGGAACTGCTTAGAGAAGGGTTCTTCACCCACTTGAACTTAGCTGTTATGTTAAAAAAAAAAAAGCACAGAGCATTCATAAAAGGTGCAAGCATGATTTAGTGAGTGATCTTCCGGGTTAGAAGTACTCACAAGGCTTTCCTGGTTAAAGGTTGGCCTTTTGTCTCAAAATGCATCCTGGACATGTGGTTTTCCTATTCTAACCGTCCCCTTTGTTGTATGCTATTGATTTTGTAACTATCCAACAAGATTCTGAAATTCAAAACTGCATTTCAGATAGATGGTCTAAAACAAACTGGTGAGTTTGATCCCACATACCAAGGGATGAGACAATTGGTTTATGTAAAAAGCCGACTCCTGTCTCATCTGAAAGAATCCAGGATTGATCACAATCAGTAACAATGTGAAGCAGTCAGAAGTATGGAGTAAGAACCTGCATTTTCATCCCTTCTCCAAAAGATTTTGAAATCTACCACAGATACATCACTTGGGGAATTACCACAAACATGTTTTGAGTCCACAGATCTGCTTGGTGGCTGAGGCTAGGATGATGGGTCAAGTATATCATAATTGGATGCTTCTTTGCACTGAAACTAGACGCAGAAAATCTACCCATCATTTCCTAAGACAAATTATGTTTCTGCTGTGCCTAGCTTCATTTTGCACATTCGAAAACTTCACTGTCTACCATAGTGATTTGGGAGGGGATGGATCATGCCCACAAATGGAGCCTTTGGAATTGGGTCACTGGCAGCCTTTTTAGTAGCAAAGCAATCCTCTATCTTATACGTTGGCATCATGGAAGATTCTGCGTTGGGAAATAAATAAAGGAGAACATTAGATGACAACGAGTCCAGGAGCCTTCTTTCCCTTTTACTCTTTGCTTTTCTGTCCCTGAAAAGTACCAGCATTTTCTCTTTGCAACATACAGAAGAGAAAGATGCCGGTTTCAGCACTTGTTGATCCCATTAACAGGAAAGATTGACAAAAAGTAGACAATTGTACCTGACATGAATATGGGCATGGTGGGGATTGTTGAAATGGAGACCGTCGCTAATGGAAGAAAGATGACCCCAGCCTTTTGACAGATGTCAAGTAGATTGGAGTCTGGTAAAGTTATAACAATTTAATCTGCATTGCAAGGGAAGACAAAGTGTGTGACTGATAACCTCTTTATTTTTTATTCTATAATTTTGTACTCTACAGTGTAGAATGAGATAGGGCTCTCAACCCACTAATGTCGGTCAGTATTATTCGTCCAGAGTTTCAGTGACATTGGGGCTTTTGTTAGTTGGTAGCCTCTTCTCTGGGTCAAGGAAGAAAAGAAATAAGTGACGAAGAAGTGAATAAAGAAATGATATAAATCAATCCAAAAATCACAACTCTTCAATAAGATTTTGACCTCAGTTACAGAGATGCAATTTCTGACTCAGTCTGAGAGGCATTAAGTGACTTATTTAATGTATTATATGAAAGTAAGGTAAGTGGGAAAAATGTACTTGAACTTTATTTGGTTCTAAAATATAATAGAGACAGCATTTTTTTAATTCCAAAATAATCTTTTATCCTTTTGAGATGTGTGTGTGTGTGTGTGTGTGTGTATTTTTGAGTGAAAATTGTTTTAAAAAATAGTTGCTTTATTTCTCTAGTATTTAACATAGTCAAAGAGGCAGGGGAAAGAAGCCTTCATATGGGGCCCTTGCCCCCTTATGCAGCATGACTTTTATTCTTTTCCTTACCTAGAGAAGAATGTTCCCAGCAACCTGCCTTCTGCCCCCATGTTTAGAGCTTTTGAGTCCTATTCAAGGCCAGTTGAATTTGGTGAAATTTGGAATGTTCTTCCAATAGGAGAAATTTCCTCACACTAAAATTTGATGACACCCCCCAGGTGAAAAATGCATAAGAAATCCCCTCCACTGACGGTAAATGGTTTTCTCTTCAAGTTTCAAAGGAATTCACCCTGCAATTCAGAGATCTGTTCTCACTCCAAAGTGAATGAGGTTGGCCCGGGGAAGCACAGAACTATATTAGCAATTTCACACAATAAACCAGGTTATGCAGCCTTCCATTCTACCATTTTCTTTAAGATACCCAGATTACTAGTGATGCTCTTTAGATCACTGTGCATTTTTTGAGTGTCTATGTGGTGTCAGCCAGTGCAGTAGGTGCAAGATCTGCAAAGACAGGGGACTTGACCTCAAGTAACTTAGAGTATAGGGAGAATTTCACGGTTATATTCCTTCAGTGCAATGTAATAACATAAGGAGGTCAGTAAATGAGGAGCAGGTAAGATGTCATCCCTCTCTACAGCATCTGAATGTTTTCTGTTCAGCAAAGGCATACCTAGAAAGCTCAGCCTGAGTCAGATGAAGGAGTACCATAGGAAGTAGTGTGAGGACAGTCACATGGAAGTGAGCTGGCATGTATGATGAGCGAAGAGTACGTCTCAGGAAATTGTATGGGCCCAGTCCAGACCTTGCATGCCTTCACCTATCAGTCATATTCCAAATAATCCCTCCAGCCACAGCTCCAATACCACTTCGGCCATGTGATTGCTGTAAGCACCCACGTGTGGAAAGGGTTCCTCCCCTCTTTGAGCTTTGAAAAGTCTCAACTCACTCCTTTCTTTCCTTCTTGTTTTTCCTTCTTTCTTTTGATTTGTTTCAAATTTTCTTGAATTCTACTTACTCCCCTAACCATTCAATTGAACGTGTTTTGAGTGCTTTTGCTGAACCAGGATGCCCTAAGACTTTATATGTCCTGCCTCATGTAATCCTCACGATAATCCCTTAACATGAGTAATATCATTCAGCCAACTTTACTGATGTGGAAACTGAGACACAGCTGGGTTAAGTAACTGGCCCAGAGACTTAACTAATGAATTGTGGAGCAATCTGATTCCAGGACCCAAGCGATCTGATTCTACACTAAGCTGTTTTCTGTGTCTTATCTCCTGAACTAGATTTTAAACCTCCTGAGGGCAGAAGTCATAAACTTGTATTTGCAGTTTATACAGTGCCTACTCTCTTGACATTGTAGTTAGTAATCACAGCCTATTTATTGAAAGAGGGGGTAAATGAACAAATAAATGGATGCATGAGGGGTGCCTGGGTGGTTCAGTCAGTTAAGCATCTGCCTTCAGCTCAGGTCATGATCCCAGGGTCTTGGGATGGAGCCCCATGTCAGGCTCCCTGCTCAGTGGGAAGCCTGATTCTCCCTCTCCCTGGGCTTGCCACTCCCCCTGCTTTCTCTTTCTCTGTCAAATAAATAAATAAAATCTTTAAAAAAATAAAAAAATAAATGGATGCATGAACTCTACTTAGTAAAGGTTTGTTAAAAAAAAAAAAGTGGCCTATAGAAGATTGAGCAGGAGAGTGGAACATACTGGTATTTAAGGATCACAGGAAAAGCAGTAGAATGTAGATTTTTCACTCAGCCTCTGTAGTAGTCAAAATATTGGCATAAAGATTTGGGCCAGCATAGATTCTTGGGAATGAAATATGAGGGCCAAAACTTGGTGACTGTATTTGGAGACAAGGAGAAAGACATTATTGCAGGAGAAGAAATTTAATTGTCTTAATGGAAAATACGTAAGTACTTAAAAATAACAACAAAATCACTCATCATCTTACCATCTAATGGTAAACGGAATGAACATTTTTTTTATATCATCAACATTGGTCATTGCATGAAAATCAATTGAAAATATTAGCCACAGCAAGAAATAAAGTCATGTCAATTTCTCCTCAAAATTCTAGCCTTCAAATATTACACTGTGTAATATCCAGCTTTTGTTGTCAAATGACTGGTCCATGGGATTGTGTGGAAACTAAGCACCCTGTAACTCACTGAATTAACTCAGTTCGAGTCCAGTTTCATCACCATGGGCATCACTGCACACTGCACTTCAAGGATGGGAACATTGGGCACACCTAAGCCTGATCTTCTCAACAACGAAACATTCCAGCGAAACATCTTTTGGTTTGACTATTGATCAGCAACTCTGAGCCAGCTCATTCATTCTACTTAGAGAGATAATGCTTATGGGGCTTTTTATATGTCCCTTCTGCCGAGTTTCTTAAAAAAAAAAAAAAATTCACAGTCATTAATGTTGTAAACATCACCTATATTGTATCAATGCTGCCTTTGTCTCTGTAAAAAAATATAAATTAATTGAAAAGTTGCATTGCAGATGCCAATTAAGTAGAGCATATTTTTCTCAGCATAGTAATTTCAAATGCAGCTCACTATCAATGCATATGTAAGCATCGGAAATTACAAAACAAATATGTTGAGAAGAGAGCAGAGTTAGTGCTTTATATAACATTTCCTCTGGTATTTCTTTTTTCTTTTTTTTAATTTCTAAGTTTTTTTTAAAGATTTATTTATTTATTTATTTATTTGAAAGAGAGAGAGAATGAGAGAGAGAGAGAGCGAGCACATGAGATGGGGGAGGGTCAGAGGGAGAAGCAGACTCCCCGCCGAGCAGGGAGCCCGATGCGGGACTCAATCCCAGGACTCCAGGATCATGGCCTGAGCCGAAGGCAGTCGCTCAACCAACTGAGCCACCCAGGCGCCCCATCCTCTGGTATTTCTTAAAGAGGTAAGCCTCCCTAGTTCCAGTAAAATGAAATGTTTTAATATTGATTAGTAAGTTTAATACCATGCCTGTCCTCTGTGCCAGGAACTGTGCTAGGGATGACTTACCCGTGAACACATTTTTTTCCAGAAATGCATCTGGCCATACATATGACCAATGCACATATGTGCAGTTCTTATATTGGGGTAATTTATGAGGCAATAGCTATTGTCTGAGTCAATCAGCTTGACGAAGACTCTTGTCAGAGAAGTGTTTATTCAGTAGATATTTGCCCCAGCTTTGGCATTTTTCTCCACCTGTCTCCACCAACAGAGTTCATCTGTAGAACTTCAGGAAACATTTCTAGAACTTAAATTAGACTGTTACTATAGCAGAAAAAGAGACAATGTGGTTTGTATTTTAGGTCTCAAGTTATCTCCAAGATTTATTAAGTACCTATCATGGGCTCAGAAGAACTAATAGATATTAAGGGATCTTCAGTTGGAAAAATTTTTCCTGCAAACCTAGACACTGAATTTGGAACTTATATTTGCTGGTTGTTCTACTGCCTATAAATGGAAGACAAAGTCTGTCAAAAGTAATTTGATGATATTGTGATTATCGATTAGAGTTTTTGATTTTTCAATGAATCAAGAAGGAATTACAAAAATCTGCAAGTTGCATCTGTTAATGGTTCACTCACAACATCCAGCTTTGACCCTTGGTCTTTGGAGATACATGACCAAGCTGATTATATAACCTCTCAAAATGTCTGATTCCTCCACTCTAAAATGAGATTTTATCATGACAAAGATATTACTATAATATTGAGATAACAGATAGAATGTGCTTTGTAAATTCCGTACATGAAAAAATATGTTAAGAATATACTGTCTTAATAATCGTCCAATATAAAGCAATAAGTTGTATCTCATCTTAAATTGCCATCTTCTTTCCAAAATTCATGGTCCACACTTATGCATGATCAGAACAACTGCAAAAATTCTTATGAATGGTGTTCTCTCGCAGGTTACAATGTTGAAAGTAGAATTCTGTATTTCCAATATGCCAGCACGTGGCTGGTGGCTGATTGATTACTAGGGAAAGGTGAATATGTGCTGCTGACAACCGGACAGGACCTGGTTTTGCCTTCTTATGCAAGGACCCTAGGGTCAAGAGAGTAGCTGACGATGAAGGGCCAGAGTAAAACTTCCCAGCCCACCGGACGCTAAGCCACGTCTTCTTCTCCAACATGGTGCTTTCCCCCAAACATTTCAGTTTCTGAGGAACTTCCAGTTTGTAGCAACTTGAAGGAACTTCCAGAAGTTAACCACCTGTGGTGCTTACCTGCAGGCAGGTAGACAGCTCCAAGGGCCCCTTGGGATTAGCTGCTTCAGATAGCCCAGAAGTGTTGATGCAACAGAACCTTCCCTGGGAAAGCAAAACTCACCCCAGAGCCCCCCACATACAAATTATAGTCACCATTTAAACCATCATCACAGTATTTGAGGTTAGTAAAACATATTGCTTGGGCTATAAAACATTCTAAACTAGCGTTCCAAATGTCTAGCCTCAAGCCAGCACTTAAATTAAAGTCTCAGACAGCTGGTACTAGAATCATAATAACAGTTTTTACACAAAGGGATTGGCTAAACATGATTATTGATTTGATAATTTATTGTCAACCGGCATTATTGTACCCTGATCCCAACGCTTGGCTTTCTTTCTTCACTGTTGTCAAAGGTGATGACGAGGTGTGGATCAGGTTAGAGAGAAGGTACATCCAATGCCCTGGTCCTGGGTTGATTTCTCTCTTTCTCCCCCGCCCCGTCTCCCCCCCTCACACACACACAGAAAGCACATTAATTTCCATAATCCCATCATTTTTACTGCCTCCTTCCTATAAATTGCTTTGTTTATAAAGGGGAAGAATCTGAAAGGACGATTCTTAGGACCCTTGTTACAAAAGAAAAAATAAAGGTTGACTTGCTAAATACAATCTATCTTCCTTTGGAATATCTATCGAATATCTAATTTCCCGTACCTCCCTTTGTGAAACAGATAAAAGCAGAAAATGCCACAGGATTTCTTTTGTACTTGGAAGCACGTCGCCCCCAACACTAGTAGCCTTGTGTCTCTTTAGGCATTTGGGTACTTGTTCACCCAAGAGACAGACGATGCTGACGATAGCTATTTGCCCTTTAGCCAATTCTAAAACACAATATTTTTAAGCCTTATTAACATATTTTCAAGTATAACAGATTCTCTGTTCACTCCAACTTGGAACACTTTGAAAGATTTTATTTCCACCACAGGGAAGTACGCATGATTGACACTGTTGTTCTATTTTAATCAGACTGGACCCATTCACAGATTTTTCTAACAGAATTAGCAACCTAAAATTATATTTTCGTTATTAAAATTGAGTCCAACAAATTGTACTGGCAAATTTTGCTCTCAGTCTTTGTGAACTGTTGGAAACAGTGTAGGAACATCTTTTACCATTTTAATGAGAACGTAGACCCTGTTTGTCTTTGGGGGGGTGAGATGACTATATAAACGCAACAGGTTTTTCTGGTTTATGTCTCTCTGTGGACAAAACACACTAAAAAAAATTGGAAGAGTCAGAAACAGTATTCTTGGATCAGTCAAGAGGGAAATAAAAGGACACATTTGAGTACCTTTACTTTTTTTTTTCTGAACATGACTTTTCCGTTGACTTTAATTAAGGTTTCATTAAACCCTCAGTTTGGAAAGCTTTTAATTGAGAGAGAATTTGCTTACTGGGCATATTTTTTCCAGAATAGCTATAATAAATGGGTCTTCCAACTTTACAGTAAAATTCAACTTTGTTCTACCTTTGCAGAAATTGCTTATAGATCTACTCTTAAGAAATGAGCCATGCCACAATAATGATTTTTATCTCATAATCAAGTGGCACAAAGTTGGCTCCACTACACTTTATAAGTATATTGCTTGCTGACAAATTAATCCAATTAGCAAAGGTGAAGGTTTATAATTGGGGTTAACTAGAATTTAACTGGTCACTGATAATCAAACCCTCCCTCACCTCCTCTAGAGCATAGTTCCCTAAGTTATTTGAGTTCCTGTATCTCGTCCTCTGACCAAACCAAAAGTCTGACTTCAAAAATTCCTTTTCAGGAAAATCCAATAGAGCCATTTTTCCAAAGCCATGACAACAATGGAACTTCCTGGCATGGTATTTTCCTGCTGTTTGGGGGAGTGAATCTCCGCTCCACCCCCTTCCCACTCCCATACTACTGAGAGTATTTTTATATAGTTCAAGTCCCTATTGGTCTGCAGTTTGCAGTGCGGTTTAAAAAGTAATACATCTTTTCTTAGATGTACCCCAGTTTCTGCTTTTTAATAGACATGATAATGAGCTTCTGGGTCTTCATTTCCCAGTGTGCAGAGAGCTGGAATAAATCTTCAATTGTTCACAACCCAGGAGAAGGTTCCGGAGCACTGGGATCCATTGAGGTATCTCTAAACAACTATTGTTTTAAGCATTTTTTTTTCATGTTGGGCTTTCCTGGTGCCACTGATTTTTTTTTCCCCAATATATTCAGTAACATCTGCTTATAATGAGCTGAGACAGAGCGAAATTCCTTTTGCAGTGAATCAGAATGAATGAAAGTTCCCAACTGTTTTTGGAGTGGCATAGTATGTGAGCTATAATATTGGCTGTACAAAAGGTTTCCTGGTAGGTAAAAAGAAAGCTTTATTCTAGATTTTCACAAAAACACGTCTGCTTGGGCAGTCTGGGTTTTGCTTCCTAGATTTCAAAATTTTGGAAGATATTTCACTTGTGTGCAGACAAAAGCCAACGTGAAAATACCTTTGGCCAACTTGGGGATTATTTATTGTTTTTGAAGACTAACTGATTTCCATCTATCTAGCGTAATATAATTCCTTATGAACAAAATGTTTTCCCCCTCCAAAAAAAAAAAAAGCAAATTCAAATGCTAAAGAAACTTAGAAATATATAAATATATAGTTATGTATTTCTCTCAGTTTTTCAAGAAATCAAAATATCCTTTGAGCAATTTCTGTTTTCAGTTTTTTGACAACTTTGAAAATAGAAATCCTGATACTGCAAAAGCTTAGGGTTGCCAGGTTTTTCGTACATTTCAAGGAAAAAATACACTTCCTCTCTCCGTTTCTTTATTTGCAGGGAGAGACAACAGCATCAGGTATATATTTTGATATGACCTCAGGTTATGCTTAAAAGAACTTATATTACATTGACTAGAATTTTTGTTTATTATAGCTGAGGTGATTGATGATGCCTCCACTAATTCTAAAATAATCCATTGGAAATTATCTTCATATTACTACCAATATAACTCCATCTATTTCCCTAGCCAGCTGGATCTGGTGGGAGGTTGAGATATATTTTAGTTTATTTATTTTTTTATTCATGTCCTTATGAAAAAAGAAGAAGATGGTGGCTCGAGCCCATCCCCAAAGCTTTAACCAATTGACTATGATTGAATACTTTTTCTTATTACTGCTCACTGGGATCTTCTTATGAAATGCACATTTCATTTTTATCCAGGACCTGGGGATATGGGGCGACAGAGGAATATTACTTGAAATTCGGCACACCACAGTCTATAGAAAGCTACACACCAAGATTGTGGAAGAGTTATAATTTTAATTCTTTTTACAGTGACAAGGTTATTTCAAAGTTAAATCATCATTATCTGTTAAACCAAACAGCACTGTGGCAGTGTTACTGGATAGGCTGGCTTATTCTAATTGGTAGGCTCTGTAGATTCCTATGCTGAATTTTAGATCTAAGCATTTCCAAATTAATAGGGTAATTGAAGAGGAGGGATGTACTTGCAATCTGTTTGGGCTGAAATGGGTACTTGGTGCCACAAAAACCTTTTTTTTTTTTTTAAGATTTTATTTTTTATTTATTTGCGAGAGAGAGTGAGAGAGAGAGCACAAGAGCGGGGGTAGGGTCAGAGGGAGGAGCAGACTCCCTGCTGAGCAGGGAGCCTGATGCAGGACTCGATCCCGGGACTCCGGGATCATGACCTGAGCCGAAGGCGGTCACTTAACCAACTGAGCCACCCAGGCGCCCTGGTGCCACATATCCTAATGCAGCAAGCCATCATTATAATTATTACTGCTTCCATGATAGCCAGGTAGCTCACTCGCTCTCTGGCTGCTTCGGCTAAACACTAACAATCGATTAATTCCTGAAAAGCAGTAATGACCAGAAAAGATGTGAGCTTTCATGGTATCGAAGGAGGATGTGTTTGACCTTGGTCAGTACAAAGCTGAATTTTCAGAGTCCCAACTGTGTCACAGTATGGAGGCTTAGCTGAAATAAAGCCGAATTTCAGTTCCGTAATGTCCTGCTACTCAAGAGAATCGGCTGCAACTCTCTTTTTTGGTTTGAGCGTCAACTGTGTTACTCTCTGTTTACAGAGTCTGTGTCAACAGTAGGGCTTGATTATATGACTCATATGAAGACTTTGGGCTTCTAATTTTGTTAGCAATATTCTTCTGATTTTGCATAACAGGGAAAAATAAAACAGAGGAATGTGTTTTACCACAGATGATGGGGTATATATCAAGGGATAAATACCGAGCATACATATATTCAGGATTGAAAAAAAAAAAAAAACCACAAAAACTCAGAACCATGGCAGAATCAAAACTATAAATGTATTTTGTGTACACCGTTTGGCAGTTCATATTTCTAATGTGTAATATGTCCTCCTAAAGGTAATTGGTAATGAAATAGACCAAATTACTTGGACATTTTTCAAAGTAGAAAAATAAGAATTTTGTTCATGTTCCCCACAATAGCAACAAGGATTTCTCACAATCATTTTATATTGCCAGATCAAAAAATAAATACATGTAGATAAAACCAAATTAAATTAGAGCTCTGTAATGTCACCAAGAAGAATTGGGATAGACTCTTCTCTTCTTCTTTTCTTTAATGCACCTGTAGGGAAGAATCTGATATGTATTAGTGGCTGACATTTAAAACTTGAGAGTACAAATAAAAATAGCGATTTTTAAGTTTTTTTTGAAAATTCAGATCTGGGGCGCGTGGGTGGCTCAGTTGGTTGAGCGACTGCCTTCGGCTCAGGTCATGATCCTGGAGTCCCGGGATCGAGTCCCACATCGGGCTCCCAGCTCAGCAGGGAGTCTGCTTCTCCCTCTGACCCTCTTCCCTCTCGTGCTTTCAATCTCTCATTCTCTCTCTCGCAAATAAATAAATAAAATCTTTAAAAAAAAAAAAGAAAATTCAGATCTGGCAACACTGGACCTTCATTTCTACCTGTAAATAAAGGGCTTGGTTTGAGCAATGGCCCAGGGAGACCAACCATGTGCTCTCCTCCCATTTTCCTCAATCCCCACCTAGCCCAGGGACATGAGTCCCCACTGTGATCATCATGACCTTCCGGTTGGCAGCCAACCTGTGGCTTGAAATGGGAACAGCCGCACACTCTGACTCCTCACACCTCTCTATTCTTTGTCAGGAACCATCTTTGTTGGCCATGTCAACCAGTCTACCGTCTTCTCTCCTTCATTTGCTGGTTTCTATACCCACAGCTTTCCCCTACTCAGGAAAATTCACCTTGCTCCAATCCATGCACCTGAGACAAAACTTCCCTTTCATCAAATGTTTTCAGCCACTCTCGGCCATGTCCCAGTCCCGATTCTACTCCATATCCCTTCCACGCTTTGGTACACGATCCACTCAATGAATGCCTGTGGTATCAAAGAAAAATTAATATTGGCTGAAATAAATGTATCTTCAATGACATGATTCTCCACATCGATTTCTTACAATGACACAACAGGAGACATGCTACAGGCACTCATAACTTCCCTGTGAAACTAGACTTTAGTCCCTGCTATCAGATATCAATAGTAATTTGGTTTATGTTCCTCTACAAATATTTCTACATTTCAATCTTACCTCTACTCAATCCTTGAGGTCAAGGACAAAATCTTCCTGTTCTTGGTACCTATCTAAGAACAAGGGATACGATCCTATGACACAAATACTAGATATCATCTCTCTTGCATCAGAATTCACATCACATTTTATATCACTTGCAATGCATTTATCACATTTTATTTCATATTCGATAGTAATAGACTATACTCTTTTTAAGGGCAGAGATTGTACCTTATTCTACTTTGTATTCTCCTTAAATATAGTCACCCTTCTATGTGTTTGAGTTAATGAAAGGTAAGCAATCATCAAAGAATATTGACTGATTCAATGGACATAACAACATCAATTCCCAGTGCCTGAGATGGACATTTAAAGTCACCAAAAATTCATCTAAGATTCACACTCACAATTTGAAATGTCTGCAGGTTCTCCAGGACAGGGAATCACAGAAAGGAGCCCTCAGGAAGTGAACAAATGTACTTTCAGCTTACTCACAAGACAACACTCCTATTTCCTTCAAAATCATACTTATCTCCACATCCCTTTATTGCTGGAAATGTTGAATTGTAATTTGAAGGAAACTAAATGTAGACTAGGTGCATTCCACCAATAGTTCTTCCTTTGATTTAAGGCTTTTAATTTTCCTGATCAAATGGACACACATGCGAAAGGGTTATTTTTTGATAGCACTAGAGTGGGAACCAGTTTATCACTGTATCTAGCTTAGTCTAGTACCTTCAAGGGAAGGGGACACAAAATGGTTAAGTTTTGATCTATGAGTTGAGAATGAAAATAACAAGAAAAATTCTGGAATGGAGGATCTTGATGGGGTATCTGTGTTGAAGACCTTTATATTAGGGCAAAATAGGTACAGAGAGGTAATGTCTATTTTTGTAAAGGGCTGTCATATGGTCTTGAAAATAAGCTCATGTGATGGTTTTCAAAAACTGTTCTAAGGGTAATTGATTCAGGGTGCACTGGGCAACTCAAATGCTTCCCATAATTCTTTTGTATTTTTCCCAAAATAAAAAGAACATGATCGTAACATCATGTGTCAATCTTTTTCAAGTTGTATGACTTCAAAACAGGAATATGAATTAATAGAACCTCGCAACTCACATGTGCAAAATTCTTGGGGGAAATGGCAAGTCTTCAAGGTTGAGTAAATTATTCCTCCATAAGGGAAATAAGAGAAACAGAAGAAGAGCAACTGGGAAGGGGGAAGGGAAAACAGAGGAAGATGGTTTAAAATATTACCTTTAGCTTTCCTTGTTTCTAATTGCTAAGCCAAATTCCACCGATTCCAAAATATACCTTTTTTCTCAGTCTCCCATTATGTTTCTTGGTCTCTCGATACCAATAAATGTGTACACACATACACACAGAATTTAGTTCCTTATCCCATTTATTTCCAATAGCAGAAACATGAGGCAGTGACAAGATGACCAGAGCTTCCTACACAGACTGCAAACTCTTGCGTGATGTAGTTTCAAAATCACGTGGACCCAGTGGTTTACTGGAAGATACTGGCGTCTCTGTCTGTGTCCTTAGGATCTGTATTAAAGATTTCACATTTTCTATTTCTGAACAGGCCCCATTAAAAATTTTGAAGGAAATTAAAAAAAAAAAAACAATCCCCCCAAACACTGCCACTTTTCATTTTGGGGACCTTGATCAAGTATTTTTTGGACATTATTTTCCCCATGTTATTAACAAAGAAAAATGAGACTGCCTCGTGAGATTATTGCAAAGGTTGATAAAATGTGAATCATCAAATGGGGTGGCAGGCACGTAGTAGAGATGTAATAAATGGCTGTTTCCTGCCACTTTCCCAGCATTCCTTTACTTGGCTATAAATGAGTTCAGAGAGTCATTTGCGGAGATGTTAATAAAATTTGTATCTTTAACCAAGTCAGTGGAAGTTTTCACTTTTGTTGCAACCGGACTATGAAAGATTGGTAAAAGCAGAAGCACAATGAGGAAAAGGCATGGATTGCCACAGCTACCTTCTTGGAGAGGATGTCTTGGCAACAGAATGAGCAGGTTCTATGGTTGGGCAACTATGTCGTTCAGAAAAAAAAGGACCACAGAGGTCTCCAGAATTCTCTCCTGGGCAGCTTTTTCCTCACAGTATTGATATTTCGTGGATTCTTCCACCTAGATTATTAAAAGATCATAGAAGAAATGAAAAGCCACATAAGTATTCTTTTCCAAATATATTTCAATGTCCCTGTCAATATTCACTTGGGATACACCACTGATTCTGAGATCGTCAGAGGACATTTGGTCTAGATTAATAGCCTAAATTAATTAATTAGCTTCCTTGTCTCATTGACTTTCCTTCTTTTCCTCTGTCTTTCCTTCCCCCCATCCCAACTGCTTTCCCTCAGTGTCTTTTCTTTCCCTTCTGGAGGAATAATTTACTCATCCTTGAAGATTTACCATTCCCTCAAGAATATTGCATATATGAGCTGTGAGGTTCTACTAATTTACATTCCTATTTTGAAGTCATATATGACACATACAGCTAGAAAAAAATTGATATGGGATTTTACAATTATGTTCCTTTTATTCTGGGGAAAATGTAAAAAAAAATTATGGGGAGTATTTGAGATAACAATGAGAAATCCCAATGCACTCTGAATCAATTAGACGTGGTGCAATTTTTTGGGAGCGATCACATGAGGTAGGTCAAAGAATTTACTGTTGCAGGTTGAGAGAAGAATCCCCACACATTGAGATGGGAGGCACATAGAGTCAGTGAGTCAACAGTTATAATTTCTTCAAGATGACCGTTTTCGAATTTTCCCCAAATTCAGTCCTACTGCAGTAAGATCCAGACAGGACAGAATTTACCAGCTGTACCCATCGATTAATTACAGAAACAAGGAGTCCTCTGAAGTTCCAGAGAGGCATTAGTTTGGTTTATGTTTCAAGTAAGTCCTCCTATATAGGTAAAGATCTTCTTTGTCAGGCTTTAAGCTTTAATAAGAAATAATTCTATCAGTTATGTAGTATTAAAGTGAAGGGTAAAAGAATGAAGATAGAGAGGTGATTTGATAAATGGAAATTGAAAAATAGGGCTAGAAACCTTTCTTTCTTCCTTTTTGCCTGCATCCCTTCTCTGTCAACATGTCTCCTCCTACTTCTGATGGGAAGTCCACTGAGCAGAAGACAATCACCATGAAAGCAGCTAAACATGGGGGTTTTGCCAGTTAATCAGTATCTCTGTGGCTGACCGTTGTTTATAGAGGGAAGGGGCCCCAAGATTCTTCTTCTTCCATACAGGAGAGCTGCAAGGCAGGGCCCTCTCTCTCTAGCAAGCCGCCAAGCCTCAATTTAATTAACTGCCTATCCCTGCCCTGGTGTGACTTGCATGGCCGGGAAGGTGTTTCCCAAGGAAATCAGAATGGGGGGGGCAGAGCGGGAAAGAAGGAAAAAAAAAAAAAAGGTGAGTTCAGGAGGGCAATGAGGTGGGGGTTAACAACGCTGCTTAAGATCAAGGGCTGGAGTGCTGAGATGCTGCCAGACTTGAAAACTTTAATTTACTGTCACTGTTAGCCCCCTTTGAGGTTTATAGTGGTATTTATACACACAGCATCAATCACATGAAACAAGGAGGGGATTTATAGTTTGTTTTAAAGACTGCAAATGCAATGTAATGCAAATAGCTTGCCTCATGGGCATTTACGTTTAATGGGAAAATTACAGATGCAAAAGATTGGTAGAACAAATTTTAAATTGACTTTATTACATCTAGTGCTTTTCAGAGAATACTATTAAAAAAAAAAAGAAAGATATGGTAATGGAGTTCTACACTATAGCCTGACAACTTAAATTCCACTTAACTGACTTCCTTTCTTTTTTTTTTCTTTTCTTTCTTCTGTTTTTCGTTAGTGTTGTTTCTTGCATCTTCTTGCTTACACTACGCTTACAATAAGTTTGTCTGAAAATTCCCCATGTTCATAAACTGATTAGGAATTTGATTTTTCTTTATTTTGCTTCATATGTTTTTTTTCTAGGCCCAACCAAATAACATCCATATGAAATGTATTCATAAAATGGTATCATGGTTGCATATGCACTTTTCAGCTTCTGCGGTAAAATTACTACTTGGTATATTAACATGTGAATGCCTCTAATCAAAGATTGAAAAGTTTCAGAATAAATCAGTTCTCTTGTCCTCATTTCTTTAAAACATACATGTGCGTATTTGTGTGTGGGCATGCATGTGTGCACGTGTACATACGTGCACATCCCAAGGCATCAGTGGTTCTTTGACTTGGAACGTTTTTGGTGAAGATGTTTTCCTGAGCTGTGTGCACCAAAGGTTATCATGTGTTAGCTGTTGAATTGTTTGCATGGGATGAACTGGTGGTCTCAGCTTGTCCTCTGGCCAGTGCCTGGTGCCCCCTGCACAAAGCTGACATTTAAATTGGTACCACCTGATCAGAGGAAAGACCAGGGCTAAACAGGCAGGAGCGGGAGAGCTTTGCTCCATACTAGTGGTTGCAAAAGCTCCATCCTTACGTGGACAAAAAAAGCAAAACCTCCATATCAGTGAAGAACATTTTTAGGGATAAGCTGGCTAGCACCAATTAGATTTTGCCTCTCTGTATCTTCTCAAAGGGTTTCTGTTATGTTGATTGTTCTTTATTCCCTATCTCTTCCACAAAGGACTTCAGGGTGGTTTACAAAGATGCCTATGATTGTAAATACAAGAATTTAGGATTATATTCTCTTTTTATTAACTTTATAATTTTATCTCATAAACACTTAATTTTATATATATCTACTGCTCATACATATTCTAGTCTTCATATAAACCTCCTTCAATGAAAATTAAGTCACACATGATGTAGAACTGTCCTGTCTTTGTAACTGTCTGTATTTTAAACAATGAGCAACGAAAGTTGGAAAGAAGTACACCTTTTCAGGAAATTCATGGTTTCCTAAAAGTGACAAGGAAGTCTCTAAATGCCATGTCCTTATTTGACTTCCAAACACTTCTGCAATAAGACTAATATGTTAAGGTTGGGTTTCATTGTACGTAACAGAAAATTCCTGATAGCAGTGGTGAAAATAAGAAATTGCTACCTCTTGTCTTAGGCGAATCAAAGCTGCGGTGACCCTCTTCCATACAGTTGAGAGGAACTCACAATTTCTAGCATTTTCCTTTTGCATATACGTGACTTCTATTCTAGAAATTACCCACTATCCAAGATGGTGGCTCCATTTTTATCCATGTCTTCATTTTAACCAGAAAGGTGGAGGAGAGGACAAGGAAGGGCACAATGCCCCCAGTCCCTGCTTTATAAATACATTCCTCTGGAGTTGTATATATCACTTCTACTTTCATCTCATTAACCAGAAGTTTGTCACATGGCTACACTTTGCTTCACAGGAGGCGGAAAACGTTACCTTACTTTTTTTGACAGCTGTAAGTCCAGTTAAAATTTGGGGTTCTGTACTAAAATATAAAGTGGAGGATAAATACCAAGAAAAATAGTAATATATAACAGCAGTATATACCAGAGTCAACAAGATTATTTTTACCCATAGTTTGATTGATACTAATCCTTACACTCAAAAGAGTCAGATAATAATCTGTCTATTGATAAGACAACCAGAAGGACCAATTTAGCTATGTGATTATCGGATCATCAACTATATAGACCTGCCTCCATTCATGAGACTATTATTTTCATTTTTGGCATTAGTGATATGCTATGTTTGATTTTTTAAAATTTGACAGGCATAAGCATGACTTCAAGATTTACATTACTAACTACTTGGTAGTTAATATCTGGATGCAGTTGTTCAGGTATTTAAAGCAAAACAACATGCATGCATTTTTCTTGACACAGTAAATAATGGAAGACAATATATTTGGCCTGATATTTCAAAATCAAAGTTGTCTGAAGAGCTTCTGGTCCTTTATTCCTTTATGCAGAGCCAACTAGTATTTATTGAAGATCCCAGCATTTGCCAGACATTGGGCTTAATATGCTTGTTTCATTTAGTCTCATGTTGGGAGTAAGTAGTGGGAAGAAGGTACGATCCTCTGGCTCTCTATTCACAGATGAGACTCTGAGGTTTAGAGCAGTTAACAATACGCTAATTACTATCAGGACCAGTGTCACTGGATCAGAAGACCAAGTAGACTGAGAGTAAATGGGGGATACCTGAAAAATGCATTTGAACAGAAATTTTTAAAAAAGCCATGAAATTTATATTAACAGTAATGTAACTACCTTTAAATGATTAAGCAGCCTTTCAAATGCAAAGGCAAGTGACCAATTAAGGCTTAAACCTTTGATCTGTGAATTTGCTAGTAGCCTTGAATTATTAAATTAAAAGCTAAGAGACACAAATAACTTCATTAAGTTGATCTCTCAATAGATACCAATAGATCTATTAAGGATAAATTATGAGAGAGTAAAATGCCTTCCCACAAAAGTGCTTCCTGTTTTTGTTTCATTCTGTTCTCCTTGATAAAATCAAAGGAGCTTTCTCCAAAAAGAGTGCACAGTTTATGGGGAAAGATGTTGCAGTTTTTACCCTTCAAATTTTTTTATCTATAAATAGATAGACCAGAATTTTATCTAGATGGGACCCGAAGCATCGACAATTTAGGATAAGAAGGAGGGGACTTGGGGAAAAAAAATACAAAAATATATTACAGTTTTGCAAATTTTACAAAAGCTTATAACCATATGAACATTTTCCAAGCCTCTCCCAAGTCCTGGAAGGTATCATGAAGAGGAGGGCCGTGGATCATTCATTTGCTCGTGAATGTGCCCCTCATCCTGTCTCAGATAAAGAAGCGATGACCACTAGAGCATCATGACAGCATCCTTACCTTTGCCCCTACCAGTACCTGATTTTGTAATGAAAACAAACTGATGTGCTAGAGTCAGATTTCATTTTCTATATTTTGGGAGATACCCCTAAATGTTAAGACCTTTCAAGAGAAACAAGAACAAAGTAGTGTGGAGGGATGATGCTCAAGCTTCAATTGACATCAAATGAGGGGCCAGGAGAGAAATTCACCCTATTATTCTAAATACTTCCAATTTTTTCAATAAGCCTATATTATTTTTTCTAATTTTAAGTAGTTATAGGGGAAGTATTCATCGTAAGAGAACTGAATTACCATGCATTTTTTGTTGACTATCTAGTGGCACACTTTTTCCCCAATGTAAGTAGCTGTGGAAATAGCGTGGCCTAATAGGGATTCTTTCTGGAAGGGAGGCACTCTGGCAATATTGGCAGGGTAGAGAGTGAGGTACAGTGTAACTGCTGTTCACCCTCAACCTTCATCTTCTTGCCCACTATCAGAATCACCGTGGCCTTTCAGAAAATTCATGATAAAAGTCAACTGCCACCAATCCAAGGCCATCCTGATCTCTTAGGGACTGGTTCTTAAAGTAGGGTCCCCAGGTAATTACTAGCATCTCCTGGGGAGTTGTTAAGAATGCAGGTTCTCAGGCCTAACCCTTTACTTCCTGAGTCAGAAATGCTGATAGTGAACACCAGATCTGCATGAATCTGACACGCCCTCAAGTTTGAGAACCACTTCCTAAGAGAAAATCTTCTAGGGTGAAAGCAGGCATTTAAAATGTCTAGCTTGCCCCTCTTTTTTGGCAAGGTCTCTAATTCCTGTATTTTCTGTGATTAAGTTCCACATAAAAGTAGTAGAGGGGCTGTCTTTCCATTCTGTAACCTTTATGGAAAATCTGGGAGAACTACAGATTTACAAAAGGCAAGTCTGTGCGTGTTTTGTTTCCTTTACTTTTTTAATCTTTTTTTTTTAAGTGTGAAAAGGGAAATGAAATTAATTCCCACGTGCCAAAACTCATTACAAGAGAAGCTTGGGAAGGATAGACAGTCATTTAACCGATGACAGAAAGTAGGCCCATGGTACCCAGATGTTGGGGTTTCAGGAGAAACGACATTTTAAAAGAAATGTCAAGGCATTTCTTTTGCTTTCCTTTTTTAAAACATTTTTAAATGTCCATCTAACAATATCATCATTTTCTTTCTAAAATCATTGAAGACTTTAAAAAAAAGATGTGCTTCCGGTAAAATACAATAGTCCTGCCCCAGGAAATTTTTTTGGCAAGCTTTCACCAACATTTTGACCACAGATTGTAAAACTATACTTAGGGATGGTGCAGGTTCCTGGCTTAAAAGAGGACTTTGACAATTACAAGGACTATGTCCCAAGACGTCAACACATACCTACGTTTGCTAACATTCCTTGTTTAAGCACCCAAAGCCATTCATTCAACAAATATCTGGGTGCCTATTGTGGGCCAGGCAGTGGTCTCCATGCTGAAATAGTAACATGGCCCAGGGATCCAAGGCTCCCAGGCTTTATAAGGTTCAGGAGCTTTATAGTCCAGTGGAGGAAAGAGACAATTAAGCCAATGCAGATGTACTTTTAGGGGGTGGTAAATATGTGAGGAAGAATAAAGCAGAGATGGGGAGAGAGCATTACAGATTGAATTGTGTCCCTCCAAAACTCATACGTTGAATGTTGTAGTACTGGATTAAAATTTGTGCCTCACTAAAAATTCTAATTTCTGCTCACAACCCTCCTTCTGATTTGCTCAGGAAGAATTGTAATCTTAAAAGTTACAGCCAACTACGCCAAGATCTACTTTTGTACACAAAGTAGAGTGAGCACATTTTCAGCCATCTATTTTATTTGGTGGCAAATATATTATATTTATTTAAATTTTGTATAGGAAAGTTCTATGTCATTGTAGGTGATGAAGCAACAATTTTACTTTTTTATTATTTTTAATCTCATACATACTTGACTTGATAAAAAAAAAAAATCCCAATGTCTCACGGTGAGGCTTGTCATCTGATGCCAGTTTATTCTGGTTTCTTTTTTTAGTCTATAATTTATATTAAGAACTATATCCTTTAGTGGTACTATGGGTTCTTTAACAGACTGCTATTATGTGTGCTTCTTGCCATTTGGCATCAGAAGTTGTCAGTCTGCATTGCAGCACTATTTTGAAACTAATTCAAAGAGGCATTATTCCGCGCTTCTTCGGCACAGGCTGAAGGCCTGCTCTCATCTGGGAACGGTCCAGCAAGAGCTGCAGGCCAAATCTGGCTTGAATTTATCCAAAGAGTGGCCTTAGTGTTCACATTTCAGCACTGAATGGGCTATTGAATTCCACTACCACCCCCAGCCTCTTTCCCTCTTGAAAGTTGACTGTCTCTCATAAAGGAACGTGTAGATTTTTCATTAACTTGTTAAAATCTTTGTCATGGATTACGATTAGGTGTCTTCTCTTCTGCATCGAGTGATAGAGCATTGAGTAGCAGTGAAGATACAAGAGACTGGTATCTACCAGAAGCAAGAATAAAAGAAACAAGTTTCTGTGTGATTTTTTGGATGGCCAGTCTAACTTTGAGATATAAATAGGGTCTCATTTATTCATTCATGAGGTGACCCAATTTTAAGTCCACTTTGGGCTAGACCAGAATGCTTTTGATATTGCTCAAATGTGTACCGGGACCTGGTTCTTCTGCAAAATCTTCTTGAGAGATTTCAATCCACGTGGGCTCCTCCTTATCAATATGGCTATTGAAATCACAGTTGTCATTGAGGATTTAGTATTTAAATGTTCTGTGATTGCTTCCTGAACATGCATTCTGCCTTCCCTGGTTGGCAGAGAGATGTTTAAAATCAGGGAACTGTGTGTTAGGTGCCTTCTATACCATCCTGATTTTTAAGAGGTTGCTGGTCAGTAGTAAAGCAGCTAGAAACTCTTGGTTGGTAAATAAATGAATCATTGTCTTCCCCGAGGGCCTTAGCAAACATTCATCATGGTGGTTTTTCTGCCTTGATTTCAGGTTCCACCACTATTATGTCCCATGGAGACTGATATATACACTTCCCTTTTTTAAAAAAAAATAACTTATAAAAACTCTAAGGAAAGATTCTTATGATGACTTTAGAAAAATAAGGTGGGAAGAGCAGATGAGCTCCATAAGGACAGGAGTGCACTCACTTTTGAGTGCCCAGGGCTGAACACAGGGCCTGGAAGATAGTAGATGCTTAAAAATATTTGCTGAATAAACACACGTGTGTGTAGAAGATTTTGATACAATTTTAAACCATGATGACTACAGCTATTTCCTCTCTCTGTGGAATAATACCCACGTACTTCTTTCTAGAACAAATTCCCTCATTTGCTTATATTTAAAGCAAAGTATTTTGCCGAAATGCTTTGGGCTAAAAGAGCAAATCCCCCTAAAGGCATAGTAGGAGGGAAGCAGAAAACAAGAGAATTGGCAAAAGTGTAGGTGAGGAAAAAAAAAATCAAGAATTTTTAGGATTGGGAACAGCATGTAGAGGGTCAAGATATAAAAGAGCCTGGTGAAGGGCAATCCAAGCAATGCAGCTGTAAGGTGACATCCCCGAGGGACCCAGGCCAGGACTACGCAGGGGAGAGTGGGAGAAGGAGCTTCAGTGAGAAACTCATCTAATTGTTTCAGTGGTTTTCTTTGTGATGCTGTGAAGTGATTTCTCCCATCACCCCGGTCACTCCCAAACGTTCAGTAAAGTCTGTGCGTTCCTAAAAGCCTACTGTTAATACTGTTTATGGAAATAAAGCAAGGAAAAGAGACGGGGGTCCTGTGTGTGGAGTAACAGCCATCGTGGCTGAGATCTAGTGTTCTGTGGGCATTGAAAGTAGGATCGAAAAAAGTTAACCTCTGGGGAATACACAGACATCTCGAAAACAGTCGATGTATACACCTTTCATGTGTATAATTTTAGGAAAGGGTTTTCAAGTTAGTTTTGCTAAACTCTCAAACTAGAAGATCACCACAGCTGATACTCAGGTTACAAATGAATTGATGTTTTATTTTATACTAGGAAGTGTATTTCCCAAATAATCAATGTGTTTTAAAGTATACTCTTTCTGATTATAATAGTCAAGTTCAAGGTACAAAATTCATAAAACATTAGCAAAAAGGAGAAAATTTTAAATAGCCATAGTCCCTTTCCCCAAATACAACGACCATTTGTATTTTGTTAGCTATTCTTCAAGGCATTTTGCTCAAATCCTTGAATTTTGGCTAGCTTTGTGACTTACATACAATGAAAATGACAGAATTTCAGTTGCAAACCTAGTCTTAAAGAAGTTTTGCACTCTTCCACTCTTCTCTTAAAATTTTTCTTTGCCAGGAAAATAAGCTCAAGGCTTGTTATGACATAGAGGAAATGCCAGTTGTCCTAAGCAAAGCCAATCTAAATGAGACTGCAGCTAGTCAGTTCACACACGTGTGACAGAGCCTGGACAAAATCAGCAGAGCCACGTCCCCCAAACTACACCTGGCCTCAGACACATGAGTAATCCCAGTCTTGTCCAGAAGGATCACCTAGCTGACCTTCAGACTCACAAGAATACTAAATAAATGCTCATGATTTCGAGCCAATAAATCTTGGAAGAATTTTGTTATACACCAATAGCTAACTGATGCATCTTATTTTGGAGAGAACAAAGCAAGTTTATTAAGATCAAATGACTTGCTCAAGTAACATACCACATAAAAACAGATCTAGAACTTCAATCCATGTCTTCTGTGTCCCAACACAGTGAGTGATTTTTTTCCCCTGATATTCATCTTTCTAAAAACAGTTTTCATATATTCCTGTTTTCTTAAATTTTAGATACTGTATCTATTTAAATCTTCCTCTCTATTTATTCTGATAGCTTCCGTATGGGAGATGATTTTTCCTATATATTAAATGTTTAAACTGCTTCTCTCTCCAACTTTTATAGTTTATATTCAGGTAAGCTCAGATATTCCCTTAGATACTGATGTTCTCTGAAGAGTTCCATGTTAACTTGAACTCAAAATTTATAAAATAGTGTTTATTACCTGCTTGAACTTATATTATTTTACACAGACACACACACACACACACACACACACACACACACACACACATCATTGCTCCTTGACTCTGTATCTGGTTCCATGGCAGCCCCAACCTAGTAGTCACGCATGGCAAAAATCTTGAGGCCATCTTTCACTTCCCACTCTCCATGGTAAACCATATACACCATATACCATAGCATGGATTTCTCCTTCTAGATGTCTCCTGTAGTCTTTCTACTTCAGGACCACTGCCACACCCTTAATACATATTGCTTCTACCTGTACATTGCTGCCTTCAAATTCTACCCCATCGTGCTTCTAGTGGGAGAGACTAGAAAGCTACAAGTTATCACCTTCACGTTCCTTTTCAGTTCTAGACATGGATTAGTCCTGTCACTGAGATGCACTCATACAGGATTTGGAAGGCAGAAGGAAGCTGTTATCGCTATCAGATCTCTGACTCCTGTTGGCTGGTTCTCTCTGTAAATTAGACCGCAGAAGCTGAGGTGTGGTGGTGGCAGTGTCCTAGCTCCCATTGTCTCCAGCTTCCTGATTGTCAAAAGGCAGTTACAGCTGAAACAGTGGCCTCAGAAATAGTAGCTTCCCTGCTGGGTCCATTCTTTGGTATTCTGGGAGCTTCTCTGAAAAGGGCCACCTGTGTCCCATCCCTTTAGCACTTTCAGTGATCTCATAAACACTTAACTTTTGTATTAAATTCCATTTCCCTTATAATGTCTAAAGTCATTTCTAAGAATTTGAAAAATATAATTAAAACCCATTATGGGATATGGAACTCTGCCCCTCCCCCCCCCCAAATGGACAATATGGGTTTTATTCAGGTGTCACTCCATCATTTATAGTTGCATTTCTCTGAATATAGCTATACCAGAATCAACTACCTATTGGTGAAAAATTAAAATCCTCAGCCTTAACAAATCATAATCTCCAGAGAGGACCTAGATACATGCGTGTCAGTAAACAGTTCAGGGATTCTTATGTACCCTGAAATAGGGGATCGCTGATTTACAATAATCGTGCAAGAGGGGTGCCTGGAAAAAATATGAAGTCAAATCAAGAAGTCAGAAAGAGAACAACACAATGAAAACAAAGAAATTAGGAGAAAAAGACTAATAAAACTAAGGTAATAAATTAATAAATGAGAATAACAAAACTAAGTGGAACTGAAAAATAAATACTAAGAATTGATATTTGAGAGGAATATACTGACAATTGTCAAGTCTAGTTACAATAAGAAAAAGATAAGTACAAAAATTTAAATACAAAAGTTTTTTAATGAACGCATTAAATAATACAGAAAAATTTTGATACTTTGAAAATATAAAAAGATTAGAAACTTTTCTGATCTATCAATCATCAAAATCAATTCAAAAAGTTTTGAATATGTGTACATGAACAGACAAAAGATAAAAGAAATCACAAAATTCCAGTGATTAACCTCCAAGTAAGATGTCTATATAATTTTATAGATGCATATTTTGCCCATACTATATAAGCTTTTTAGAGCATGTAA
This sequence comes from Callorhinus ursinus, assembly GCF_003265705.2. Taxonomy (NCBI): domain Eukaryota; kingdom Metazoa; phylum Chordata; class Mammalia; order Carnivora; family Otariidae; genus Callorhinus; species Callorhinus ursinus. The sequence goes on from NW_027397109.1 coordinate 1,805,876, forward strand.
AAAGATGAAATGTTTTTCAATTCATTTTTAAAGGCAATAATTCCTAATACCTTGAAGAGTAACAAAGATAACACTAAAAGAAAGTTCCAAGTGCATCTTAATTATTAATGTTAAGAAAAAATATTATTATATAAAATCTCATTAAATCAAATATATCATTACAGCAAAAGACAAAAATCAAGAATGATTTAGTCTATAAGCATGGTTTAACATAGAACAACATACTCATATTCATAAGACCAATTAATCAAGGAAGGGAAAGTATGTGATTACTGCAATAGGCTTTGAAAAATCACTTGGAGAATCAACATACTTTTTTTAATGCAACTTATTGTTATTTTGTTTTGAAGCTTCTTTCAATTCCCAGTTTTCTATGCCAAATGATAGCAAAGCTCACACTTATTGGTACAACATTTGAGGTATGCTTCTTAGTTTCAAGTGAAAGATTAGAATGTCCCCATATCACTACTGTCATTTTGAATCATTTTGCAAGTTTTCACCAATTCCACATTATTTTAGTAGGAGGCAACAAAATTATTTAAAGATAACGCAACAACCACTTTGGAACCTGCCAAAAGTTCAATAAAATATCCTTACACCTAATAAAAGAATTGTATCAACAAAATAAATATGGAGGACATACCATTGTTTACAAATATCCCATTCTCCTTTACTTCTGAGTGCCTGGCTTCCTAATTACTTTATAGGTAGTCACGTCCATATGACTAGTGCTAGCCAATGAAATGTGAGAAGTGACCCATGTCCATTTTAAGCCAAAGCATTTTCTTGCCAGTTCTCAATTCTGTAATGTCCCCTTCCCTGGGCTAAGGCAATTGTGAAAACATTTCTTTTCTATAAAGGTGTCCCAAGGTAAATTCAATCTGGGTCACTCAGTCAACACATGGAGGTAACTCCCCTGATGAACTGTCCAGCCCTGTTAAGGTGCTTTGCCTGATGAAGAAATAAATGTTATTGTGTCAAACTAAGATTTGGGGATGGTTACTGAAAGATGATCTGTCCCAGATAATGCAATAAATATTCAAAGATGAACAACTTTCCTGCAAAATAGTTGGGCTAGAAATACAGTTAGAAAATGCAGTGGGAAAAATCTTTGTTACATTATAATAAATACTGAAATATTTAAGTATTAACAAAAATATTATATGACTATATTAAGAACCTAAAACTTTATTTAAAATATGAGTTTAGGGTACCTGGGTGGCTCAGTTGGTTAAGTGTCTGCCTTAGACTCAGGTCATGATCCTGGAGTCCCAGGACCAAGCCCTGCATCAGGCTCCCTGCTCGGCAGGAAGCCTGCCTCTTCCTCTCCCTCTGCCTGCTGCTCTGCCTATTTGCGCTCTCTCTTTATCAGATAAATAAATAAAATCTTAAAAAATAAAATAAGATAAAATATGAGTTTAATAAATGGGAAATCATACTGGACTTCTAGTCATAGGACTGGGATGGAAGACAATATTATAAATTTGTTTAGCATCCTTGAAGTTCATTTAATCATCTCAATGAAATTTAATAATTTTTAATTAAATTTTAAAGTAAATTGTTTCTAACCTTAACAAAATCAGGATACATCTGAAGGAATAGACAGTTGAAAATAACAGAGTTTTTTTTTAAATAATGATGAGGATTTATGCTATTAGATACTTGGAAGAAATACTTGCTATGTATCCAACATTCATTAAAAAAAAAAGAAAGAAAGAAAAAACCTCTTATGACTTAATAATGAAAAAACGACCCCACTTGAAAATGGACAATAATTTGAACAAATAGCTCACAAAAGCACCTGTGTAATAATGAAAATGAAAAGATGTTCAAGAGCAGTTATCATCCAGTAAATGTAAATCAAGACCACAATGAGATACCACTACGCACATACTAGAATAGTTAAAATTTTAAAAGGCTGACAATAACAAGTGTTTGCAAATACATGGAACAACTTGATTTGGTGTGTAAGAGAGTAAAGTGACTCTGGGAAAGAAATGGCAGTTGCTTATGAAGTCAAACGTATTCTCACTCACATATGACCCTGTAATTCCAATGCTAGATTATTTGCCCAAAAGAAATACAAACAAATTGCACACAAAGACTTGAATAGGAATGTCCGTGGCAGCTCTGTTCATGATAGCTTAAAACAACACAGATATCCATCAACAGGTAAGTGCATGGACAGATCAGACAGATTTCATACAATGAAATACTGCTCAGCAATAAGAAAGAACGAATTACTGACAAATGCAACAGCATGCATGAATCTCAAAACATGCGGAGTCAGAGACACCAGACACAACAGAACACATATTCTATAATACCACTTCCAGAAAATCCTAGGAAGGGTACTGAGAGAAATTTGAGGGGGGTGATTGCAATGTTATGTATCTTGATTGTTTACGTTAATCACAGTGCATCACACTGAACACTTAATACATTTGTAAATTAGACCTATGTAGAGTTGATTTTTTAAAAAATGAAATGGTCTACCAAGATCATGTCCGCTTTCTTGACCCTAACATTCTATGGTGTATGTTCAATAATTTGTGATAAAGCAAGTTTTAAAAATACTACCTCTCCCAGAGGAATTGTAATGTCTCCAGTTTTAGAAGAAATGAAGTCTTACGAACAAATCTCCAGCGGTGGAATTTGGGAAAATAGAATAGAAATTCTGTCTCTCCTGTCTCTCCTGTGTGTTTCATTTACTCCAGGATTTCTAGTTAGTGAACTTGCTACTGACGCACTGAAGGGGTAAGTGAATCAGTCCTATTTTGTAGTATTAGCAGAGAAATACCTTCTGCTTTCAGACTTCAGTTGATACTTAAAAACTTCTGATTGAAACAAAAGTCAGGTGCATATGACAAAGAAAGAGCAATCAGAATCAGATACCAAAAAAAGAAAAGGGGGGGGTGGAAGGGAAAAGGAGGGGAAGGAGGGAAGAGAGGGTTGGAGGGAGGAGGGGCAGGAGGGAGGGGGAGGAAGGAGAGGCAGGAAGGAGCAAAGAAGAGAAGAAGAGGGAGGGAGGGAGGTAAAAGGGGAAGGGAGGGAGGGAGAGAGGGAGAAAGGAAGGACTAGGGCAGCATTTGGTTAAGTCAGAAAAAGATAAGGCAGATAAGACAGGACAGCCCTTGTCCAGAACATTTCTGTTTGACTAGCTTAAGGCTACACTTTGCTATCATTGTTTATCTGTGAACTTTTATGATGACATCAGTCAGAGGCCACTGAGAGGAACCAATTCTTCACTGAAGATGCAAAATTGCCAACTAATTTCTTTAAAGTTTAATATTAAAAAAAAAAAACAAAACAGCATTAGGAAGCAGGAAGCCCAGAATCCAAAGCCAGATTATTTTGAGGTTTTCTTAACCCTTTCTGACTTAACAGAATGTTAAGATGTTCTATCTTCACAAAATTTGATAGGGCATCATTAATATGAAGTCTCTTTTAATTAAAGAAAAAATCAAATGTTTTACATATTATTTGTTAGCTACAGTCAAGGCCAAAGTACCTACAAGTCATTCAGGGGTCACTCTGTACTTGCTCTTTGTGCAAACTAGAAACTAATGGGAACTGTTCTCCCAAATTTGGGCAATGTTTCTACCATAAGGAACAAGTTAAGAGTGGATGCAGTTGGGGTGAATGCACTTGATGGACAGGTCAGAATTAAGTTTCTTGTAATAGCCAAGTACGATTTCTAAGGGCAATGCTGGATTCCTGTGTCCATCACACCTCGGCTCAGGCTGAGGCCTGCAGCATCATAAAGCAAACCTGTGGATATGTCTTGAGCCAATTAGGAGATCAAACACACGTGGGAGAAGCAAGGGGCTCTGGCTGGTCTGCAATTGAAACATAGGCCGTAAAGTTCTGGAAATGAGGGTTTTTTGGCTATCAAGCCAATGATTGCCACATGCCAAAACATAAACCAGATTGCATAATGAGTAGGTTTTTCATAATTTCCTCAAATTAGGTTTTTATTAATGCCTGTCAACAGCAAATGATAGGCATGCACTGCATTAGCAGCTGCTATGGACCATTCCAGCTCTGATATCACAGCTCATCTAAAGCCTACAGTAAGCCAAGGAACCCCGGGCTGTCTTTGAAGGAGACCTCAAATTGTTTGTCATAAAGAAAAAAAATAGTTGAGTCAGCAGTTCACCATTAATAGTGAATAATTGATGTTGAATGTGGTTTTAAATAAATTAAGTTGATTTTCATCCCCAAAGTGAATGTGCTCACTTTTCTCCATTGTGTGCAGACAACTTGATTTAGTGCAGGGCCTCTGGCATCTTTCTGGAATATTTCAAGGGTTCTGGTCTATTTAAATTCCACCCTCCTTCAGCTTCTCACTCGTAATCGTGAAAGACTTGTTGCCTCCAAAGGGGGTTACTGATGATGTGGTTGATTTCAGAGGCAACCTCATGCTGGGCTTCTAGAGAGAGGAGTTAGAAAGCAACCATTTTGAAGCAAGGTATTGGACAGTAAGTGAACTTAGCCGATTACTTTCACTTTAATGGAAAGCACAGTGAAACAGAGACAAAGTTGCTATTTTTACCATAAGCTAAAACACTGGTTTAATACCATGTTTATGTAAATGTAAATGTAAATGTAAAGCCCATAATGACGGGAAACTTTTTCATTAGGGGAAACAGTTCCATGCAAAGGATTCAACTTAGCAAAACCTAGCCACCCATGGGGACGAGAGAGCTATGAGGAAGCCAAGCCTCTAAGTGAAGAAATCCTTCTTACAGGGGTGAGGTCAGAAGACCAGACAATGGAAGAACGGGCTTGGATCTCAGAGTAAGCAAGGTGGATTTAAAGCAACGTACCACAAAAGTAAATCTCCAAATATCCCCTATCATGGTGGTAACAGAATTTTTTTAGCCAGTTGTTTGAAAGAATAATGTCTTCTTCAGCGTGGGTTATTATAACAAAAGATGATAGCCTGGGTGTGATGTGCTTATACAGCAGACATTTATTTCTGAAAGTTCTGGAGGCTGTGAAGTCCAAGGTCAGGGTGCCAACCCACTGGGCTCCTGGGGAAAGAGCTCTGTTCCTGGCTTACAGATGGCCATTTTCCCATGGCAGAGAGAGAGAGAGATCATGCAGAGAAGAAGTGAAAACAGCCTGAATTCGAGTAGTGGTGGAAATGGGGCGCAGGGGGGAGATCAATCTATGTGACATTTTACAACAACTATGAGGTGTAGTGGCTAAGGGACAAGGAATTATGAATCAAGATGGTTATGAATAACTGAGATGTTGAACCCAAGACCTGAAGCAATGATCACATGTTTGTGCTGGTTCTGTTTTTCTTTTTGTAGGAATGGAAAAGGTAGAGAGATTTGCCTGGTTAAAGGTACATGGATGGTCAGTTCCCCTCTGGGAATATTTTAAGCTGAGAATATAGGTGAGAGAGCCAACTTTGTAACATACACTTTAGGATGAACGTTCCTGCGTTCAGGGATCCCTTCCACTACAAGGAATGGTTCCCCTGCATGTGTGTCTGTGAAACACACTCCAATGGCCACAGTTAATGGAGTCACCTAAGGGTTCACGTTCGAGATCCAGCAATTCAAGTTCATCTTGGTGGGTAGCTTGAACTGGGGGTGGATAAACCCCAAAGTCTTAAAAGACACAGAGAAACAAAGGAAGCTTGTCATGAGACAGAAGGATACACAGATATGAAAATGAAATAGATCCTCAGAGGCTGTCCTCTGTGGTGAGCAATGACTAGAGCCAGTGAGAGAGAGAGAGAAACCGAGAGAGAGGCCATCTTGGATCCTATCTTCCCAAGATCTACCATCCTTCTTCACTTTTCTCCCCTTCTCTTCTTTGCTGTTTTTTGTTCTGTTTTGTTTTGTTTTTTTGTGAAGGTAGCTTCAGCTTATTTCTGCTTCTAGAAAGAAGAGAACTTGACCGAAGCAAGCCTGTAGATTGGCCATGTTTTGAGATGTCACCAGCTGACGGGTTGTAGGTAAGGAAGTGAGTAATTCCAGAAACAGAACAGAAAGGCACTCGTGAGAACAAAGAAATATTCGAGGTGAGCAAGGTCTGTAGAAAAAAATCAGGTAAACCAAGAAGCAGGAGACCCAGCAGAAGTTGTGTTTCAGGAAGCCAAGAAAGTGGCAGTTGGAGCAAAAAGGCTGGGATAAAATCCAGTGGGAAAAGTTTGTAACTATAGTGAACGTGAGTGTTATCAAATACTTCTTCTTTTCTTGTTGGTGCTGATAGAACACATATATAGCACTTGGAAGGGTGGATTTATTCCCCAAGTAGTGCAGAATTCCAAATGTTGACATAAGTCCTCACTTCTCCATCAAAACAGAATCCTGCAAAGGCTTTGTCGGCTCAGCAGCCAGATTCCATTTCTTTCTCAGCCAATGTTTGTATGTCCCATTATTATTCAGGGAATAATTCCCAGTAGGTCCTTATTTCCCTCAGTGCCCCTCTGCCTTCCTCACTGCTGATCCTGGTCACAGCTCTATTAGCAACTCTCCAGGCAGGTAAAGGTAGAAATCTGAAATCAGTTAGATTCTTAAAAACTTCCGGCAGGAAAGTATGTTGAAATGATTGGCTAACAAAGTTACTTATTCACTCTTTGCCTGTGTTCCAGTAATACAGAAAATCATGCGTTGGCTGTAATAGGCATGACAACAGCATTTAAAAATATAGAAAACCATATTTGTATGCTTTATAAATAACTTCAATTCAATATCAAATTTAATTTTTCCACATGAATGAAGTTGGCATATTTTCAACTGCCAATTATTCACGTAAGCACATTCTTACCTCACTGGAAAGCAGGGGGAAAAAATGCAAAACTCTCTGAAGGCGGGATTGGGTCATTTTAATAGATCCAGCAGCTTATTGATCATTTGTGTCCTCAGTAAGTACTTGCTAAACTGAAAGGGAAATGCATTCCTTGCTTCACAAAGCTGCCAGCATTCTCCATCTTCCCACAAAATATCAAATATTTTAGAAGGCTAACCTATCTGAAGGTGGATGACCCAAGGTTAGGTTTCAAGCCCTGTGAGCAAGAGTTAACGTGTATCGTCCAGATTATTTCCTCCCGATTTTTAAAATCCTTTGCAGGAAACCTTGTACGTTTTTCAGTGTTAAGCAAGTATCTATAACAATTGTTAGCTTTGTGCCCATGACCGCAGCTCTTTTAATTGATGAAACTAATCCAATTTGCTAACAAGTAAGTAAACTTGGGGAGAAGAAGGGGGGAGAGATAACTAATAAGTTTTTAAGTGCCTGGAAGAAAATAGATTTTCTTTTTAAATAGGGTTTCTTTTTTAAATGAACGAGGCACGTGTGGCATTTGGATATAATAACAAATTAGAACTGAAATGTAGGCAATTCAGAATGTTTGGGGGAAGAGGGAGTTTGCAAAGGGGAGAGCCTTTTTAGTCTCCTATCTTAGAAAAGTAAAAAGTCCAAAACCTTTTCAAAGTGCTGAAATAATCAGCCCAGCTTTGTGCAGTGGTAGGGAAATAAGTTTCCAGGAATCCTCAAACCTCTCAAAATTCCCTTGCATTTTCTTTTTCCAAAGGGAAATTTAAAAGCGAAGTCTTGATCTTGGCTTAATTGTTCTTCTGTGGCAGGTCTTCTCTCAGCCTCCAGGCCAGGATTGACGTGGCCCCAAGAAATTTAATAAGGTGACTAAAATCGTGGCTGTTAAGTGGACTCTGGGTGATGTTTAAGTAATAATAAAGATGCCCAGATTTTGAATGTTCACGCACACACACACACGCACACACACACACACATCTATACACACAAAGACAGAAGCAAGTTTCTTCCTAGAGCACTAGCACTCTGTCCCACTGGCTCGGGGACATGTGTTCCTATGTATGGGGGGGCATGTACGGCACCCCAGCCAGCAGCCAGAAACTACCTTTCCTAAGAACCCATGGGAAAACATAACTTGCTTGTGTGTTACTGCCAAAAAAGAAGTTTCATCAGACCGAATTCAAACCAAGAATTTTCTCTGGGGAAGCTTGAGCTGTAACTTGACCCCATTGAGCACCATACTTGGGGCAGAATAGCCTGAGATGGAGTGCAGCTGGGCCTTAAAACAATAGTTCCTGTTACCTACAAATAATCATTTATCAAGTGGATCTTATATACAGGGCCTTTGGTCTGACACAGGACAACATGGACGAATATTTCATCACAAAAAACCTTGGACTGGGTTAAAAAAAAAAAAAAAAGTCTAGCTCTTCTTTGTGTCTGGTACCAAGCCTGAAATGGTGCCTACTCTATCTCTAATGCTCATTTCACCCTTGAAAGGGATGGCATTGCCCTAATTGATAACAGGAAATTGAAGTTGAGGTAAATTAATGTTATGCAGCCTGCAAACCGCCAACTTGAGGTTGGGGCCCCAGCTGTGAGAAAAGCTGATGGTATTTCCACTGCCTCATGCCACCCTCCAAATGAGATCTGGGACACACTCCTCTGTAACAAATCCATCTCAAAGCATCATAGAATTCTACAGGTGACAAGATTTTAGGGGTCATCTCATCATCATCCTCTTTGATAAGTCAAATTCCCCCTCAAACTCTTGTGTCCTGAGCCAAATTCATGATCATTTCCTGCAGATTCGGTCCCTTTGCAGTGTTCCCAGTCCACCAATGATCTCACCATCCAATGGATCATTCCATCCAAAGGCCCATTCTTGAGGACATGCTTTCGTTAAATTTTAAGCCTAACTCATCACCAAGTGCTGCCGGTGGTGTCTCTTCAGTATCTCTTCATTTTGTCCACCAAGTGTGGGCAACCATCAAGTCTTGACCAGTCAAGTTTAAGAACTACCTACCTGCTTGACTTGTTTCCATTCTTGGTCTTCTCCTCCAAGTTTCCACAGATTTTTTTCCCAACTCAGATCTGACCATACCCCATCCTCTTGCTACCTACCTACCTCTGCAAACTTATCTTGCTGCCCTTGCTCCCTCGTTGTGCATCTTCCAATCCTGGGCAACTCCTCGCTTCTCCCCTGCACATTCTGTTTGCTCTACCTGGACGATAATTCATCACACCTCAGCTCAAGACTTACTTCCTCCCTGAAGCGTCAGATCCCCCCTCACCACCACCCCCGATGCACTCAGATTGCCATCTAGTCCTGGCTGTTGCCATTTTGCTGCATTGGTGTGGGGATCTGATTAATGTCTTTCTCTCCCCATGAACTCAAAGCCCAGTGAAGGGCATGTACCCCCTCTCTGGGCTCACTTTTGAATCCTCAGAATCTACCAGAGTTCATGCTATACGGTAGATGTTCAATAAATATTAATTGAATAAATCCTCCCTCTCCATTTTATAGATCATAAAATCGGGTCCTTTTGAGGTTAAGTAAATCTCTCAAAGTGCACAGCTGGTTAGTGGCAGGATTGGAACTTAAACCCACATCTCCTCACTCCGGCTTCACTGTCCCTTCCCCTGTGTACCCCATATCCTTCCACCCCCAACACACACACGTCTGCTCTCCCCCACTCTTCCTGTCCCTTGTCACCCACTGACACACGCATACTCTAGCTATATTTAGAAGACACAATGCAGCCAGTTCTTCATAGAACAAAGATGGCGAAGACTGAAGGGCTCCATCCTCAAAGTCACAAGCACAATAAACAACTCCAACTTCAAAAATGAATCCTCAGTGATGCCCTCAGTCCAGGCCTTCCTTCGTCTTGGCAGGAGGAGGATTTTATCAACCTGTCACTATCCAATCAATTCTTGGCTTCAGTAGGGAGGGAGATGATAAGTGTGTCCTTCTAACACACAATGGAAATTGAAATTAATCTAATTAGTTTGAAGGAGCACTTCAAGGCCATCGTGGTAGGCACTAGAGGCAGAGATGAAAGACAGAAATACAGATGAAAATTGATGGTTATTTTCCATCCAGTCTGAGGTTGGAGGTAATTTCCAGAGATTTGTTTTATCATTAAAATTCCATACACTGATGAGACCCAACTGCTTAACTCTTTAAATACCCCCACACCCACACCCACCCACCCACCCACACAGCTTGATAACAGGTAGGTAAAAGGTTATAAAAGTTTACAAACAAATCAGGTCCAGCTTCCTTATTTCTTCTTTGACTTTGGTGATGGTACAAGATGTCTTCTTCTTTTTTCATTTTTTTCTCCAGTGTAAAACATGCAACCAGGATGGCCAAGTTCAGTTTGTGTGGTGGCTTGTGATGAATACTTGGGATTACACAAATACTATTTCTGTCAAAACTCTCACCTTCTCAGTGAATTACCCAACGCTCCAACACCTCGCTCTGCCTTATGCATCTCCTCTCAATGTATTAAAAAAAATCATAAGCATTTGGCCTCTAATTAATATGGCACTTTCCAGTATTTCAGGGGGAAGCTGATGAGGCATTATTAAGAAATAGTGAATGCATTCTAAACAACTGAAGTGGAGCTCAAGAGAGAATATGTCAGCAGCTGCTGAATAATAGTTTGTATAATAAAATATTCATACCATCATATATTTCCCATCTTAGAGGATGGATCATAATGTCATTTTAATATTTTTCTGACTAAAATAAAATTTTAATTAAGGCTAAAGATATATTGCCTAAGGAAAGCTAAACTGTTTAAAATTATGAACTGCTCGAATACTTGTTGCTATACTACAAGCTGCCATAAAAGAAAAGAAATTAAGCACTCGAGAGATTAACGCAATTTTGAAAGCTGCACCCCCTCCTCCCTTCTCCTTTTTAGATACGCCTAGCTGAGCCATAACTATTTTTCTCCACTCAGCCAGACTCCAGCTTTGTGGCTTTTTTAATAACCTGGCTTTTCAAGGCCCTGCTCCTGAGAGCCTTTTCATTTCTGCCGCACTACCTACAAGCAAATTTCTTCCAGTTGCCCTACAGTCCAATGGCCTTCCATTCTTCGGCGCTGAAGCATTTCATTGCAGTTTCATTGACGGGGTGGTGTTCTGTTACAGTGCAATCAATAGCTCAGGGCTTCCCAGCACACCGATTAGCTTGTCAGTCAGGACCTGGGGGGAGGTAGTGTAAATCCCAGAATACCAGGGGCCAGGAGTTTGCAAACGGAGGAATGCAGGCAGCCCCCGTGGTTGCCTACCACCTGTTGCTTTGCAACATGTGCAAAGTGAATTAACTTTTTTGCCGCAACATGCCTTAAAGGTCAACGGCAATGGGAGCCTTAAGCTTTTGGAATATTTTACCTCCTTACAAAAAATCCACCTCTCCTGAGTAGTTGCCCAGTCTATGACAAAAAGAGAATTTATTTCTGATAAGCCAAGTTTGACAAACAGGTCCGGGAGGGGGGGGGGGGGGGGGGGGGGGGCCGTGGGGATGGTGAGTCATCATCCTCAGAAAGACCATATAGGGAGGGAGAAGGGTTTATTTTATTTTTCAAGGTAAATGGGCTGCCTGCTTCTTGATTACACATTAATGGAAACCAGTTTCCACAGTTAATGTGAGCATGCTGTGGGTTTCCATGTGGTGTGTGTGTGTGTATGTTTCTTTCTCGAACTCCTAACGGGACTCTGGTCAAACTGAGGAGCGACAGGGTTGTATTTTCCTGCTCTAAAAGTTGGAGACACAAGATAATGAAAGGATAAAGAAAGAAATACAAAATGATGATGCACGCTTTTTTGGTCCACGAACCGAAAAGCAGTGTGGAGTAGTAGAACTAATAAGGGGATTAGATAATTATTGTCTGTTAGGACATGATTAGGAAGTGATGTGATATATATATATATATATACATACATATATATATATATATATATATATATATATATATTTAAAAGGCCTCAAATTCCATTGTGGAAAGCCATGCAATCAACTACTTAAAAGTGTCAATGATGCCTTGCAGTCAACCTCAGGAAATCTTTTTACAGATATTTATTATCCAAAGCCACATCACCTCAGACCACAAAAGGAAATTCTGTACTTAGTACATAAAGGCACTACGGTCTGAGAAAGGTTTGCTTTCAGCACTTGGAGTTTTCTCGCAAAACCTCCATAAACTCACCACAAACCACAATGTAAACCAGCGCACTTCAGATATGACTTGTTAACCTAATTCTTCCAAATTAATTCGCCCATTTTAAAAGGGATTTCTGACTAATGATGCAAACAGAAGCTCCAAAGCCATGAGAACACCCGTTTGAATTCAAAGGTTGGCAGGGAAAAATATTAATCTTTGTGGAAAAAAAAGACATAAGGAAAACACTGAATCTTACAGTGCCAAATGTAATATTTTTAAAAGGTTAACTTAATTCGATCTGAGAAATAAATATCTCCATTTCAGAACAGAGAACGTATGTGGCATCCCCAGTCCATTTCCCTAAAGGGAAAAAAGAATGTAGATTCTGTTTTCAATTGCTTGGTTGCTGATCTTTCTGCTATTCTATACGTAAGGTTGCTAGAAATATCCCCACGTCTTACTGATTTTGTTTAAATGTGAGTATTTTATTTTGCTCCCTCCCTTCTTTGTTTAGTCCATATATTTCATTCCATGGGTATTTCCCGCACACACACCTCTGTAACTGGCAATGTGGAATGTAGGGATACAGATATGACCTGAAGAAATCCAGTACCTTGTCTTTGGACTCCAATATTCTCAGTTCAGCAACAGGCCAAGCCATGCATTGTTCCGTAGCAGAAACTCATTCCCAGTAGATAGTAAACACTGCGATTCTCCTAGGCGTGACTCAGTGTTGCATTTTTCCGAAACTATGTTACCTTCCTCCTTCTCTAGAAGCAATACATTCTAACTTCCCACATGTTCTCAGAAAAACACTTGGTGAGGTAAAATAAAACGCAGCTTCACACTTTGACAAAATGACAACCCCGCTGGGTACGGGGCATTGTTTCTCCTGCAAGTGTTCAATTGCTGTTAATAGCTGCTTTTTCTGGAATCCGCAGCAAACTTTAGCAAATGAATTCAGGAGCTGCTACCAGGAACAACTTAAAACTTGTGTCATTAAAAAAAAAAAATACTAAAGACACAAAGAAGAGTGATTTGCTGCAGCATTGTGATTTCCTCTGGGGGAATTTTCCCTAGAAGTTGCCAGATCCACCCACAGCCCTCTGGGCCCAAAGTGTCTAAGTGATGTACCTTGTGTAGACAGATACATGCATAGACTTTAGAGCTTAAAACTATGTTTAGAAGGAATGGGGAACAATATGTGAAATTTCTTTATCAACATTCTGTTGAAATTTCCGTTTTCAATCAAAACTATCTAGCTGTGTGAATTGCAGTCAGCTTGGCCCTTTATAATCGCTACCGCTCTGGGTGAGCATACATTTGTTTTATTTCACAAGTATGTGTGAATAGCTGTTTTTGACATCTTCTAACGGGGCCGATAGTCAACTCTTACAAAATAAGAATCCTCTGAGGTCACACTATAAATGATTATACTTCACTGTGGTATTTCAAGCCATGTTTGACCCGCTCCCTGCTGCCTAGTGCCTATTATGCACTCCAGCCAAAGGTTGATCCAGTTATGGCCCATGCTCCTGGTGGCCCTTCCTTAGCAGCTGTGCCAAGAAGTATGCATATTTGTAGATAAGCAAGCTCCTGGGAACGTCCAGACCCGCCCAAGATCAAGTAAAGTTACAAAAAGCTCTGAAGGAAAAGTTCTAATGATGCTACTATCAAGTACACTTGTGACATTGTTTGGAAAAAACAAGGCAAGGATACAGGTGTTGGTTGCACAGGGCACTTTCCTGCCCAAAACTTGACATCGTTAATTTCTTATTCAATTTTAAATTTTTAATATTAAAATATAAGTATAAATTTTAATCTTTAATTTTTTAAAGTTTTAAATTATTTTGTTTAGTTCAAAGACTACTAAATTTGAAACTTGTATTATTATTACATATCTTTCCAAGTGTATTAACACTGCATAAATTTTGGAATCATCTCAGTTGTTTCTCCAAACTTGGGCCCAATTGACCATTTTAAATAGGAGTAGCTACCAATAGATGCATCTGGAACATATAGAATTCTCCAATATTTTCTCATTTCCATGAGTATACCAGGGCCTGAGAAATTTAAGAAATGAGGTGATTCAACTCAATTATTCTTTAGCTTTTTAACTACCACGGGAAACCAGACACGCTGGAGACATCCAGAGCTCAAGTACCTTGTTCAGAACTTATCACAGGGTCTATTACAGTATATATTTTTTATTTTACTCTATGAAAGACTCAAAGAAAGTTAATAGGAATTATTGCTACAATACACCCAGATAGCATAACAATGTGGTAAATAGGCAAACAGAACAAAGGAAGAAATCAAAAGGGAAGATAGTAAGGCAAATGCATTCCAGGGCCAAGTGGGGGAGGGTTCAACTTGGAATTCAGGCCCAGGTGACTGCCGAGTTGTCTCACTTGCTGCCCACAATGGTTCCAGGATGACATTGTTTGTACTGTCAAACAAGGAATATAGAAATAATTATTTGGGAAGTTGTGGCAGATGAGTTGTACTTGAGATGAAATTTTATTTTACCACCCCAGGCCCACAGGCGCCTGGGTGACTCAGTCGGTTAAGGGTCTGCCTTTACATTCTGCGTGGAGCACTGGGTGTTATGCACAAACAGTGAATCATGGAACACTACATCAAAAACTAATGATCTAATGTATGGTGATTAACATAACAATAAAAAATTATTTTAAAAAAAAGGGGTCTGCCTTTGCTCAGGTCATGATCCCAGGGTCCTGGGATCAAGTCCCACATCGGGCTCCCTGCTCTTCGGGGAGCCTGCTTCTCCCTCTCCCTGCTTGTGCTCTCTCTCTCTCTCTCTCTCTGTCAAATAAATAAATAAAATCTTTACCACCCCAGGCCCATATGGAAAGAAAGTGGACAGTAAATTTCTTTATATTTTTTAGAAATTGTGATACAGAAATGTGCTAAGTAGACCTTATTAAATATAACTTCTATTTATCTAATTATCTGAATGACTTAAGGCTGAATTTATCTTAATTTCATATTATAATTGGCTTTACATTAAGCATTGCAAATGTGAATTCCTCATCCCACGCAACATCCTTCTTTTCATTAACAAACTTGCAGGAACTTTCTTTTATATTGTAGTTTTTCAGGAACCAGATACAAATATACACAAAATCCTAATTCTACAGTTCTGTTAATTCAGGTAAAGGCTCTTAATTCTTGGAGAATCATTTCCCAATCTTCCAACAAATGACACACACCCAATTTCTACATGTAAAGCTGAACTTTCTTCTCATTTTTATTATTTCGTTTCATCATCTGTCCTCTGGTAGAAAGAAGAAGCAAGAATGACTGGAGAGGAGAATGGGAAGGATAAAAAGAGGAGCAAAGACTTAAGTCAAGACTTAAGTCAAGACTTACTGTCAGGACGCCTTATTGTCAGTATTCATGAGTGCCAGCACCTTCAGAGTTTTCCGCTTAAATATCAAACATTCCAGGCAGCACCTAAATTAGCAATTCACTCTAATATCAGGAGTGATGACAGGAAGGAGAAAAAAAGTTGGGGTCAGGTGGACCTGGTGTTAAATTCTATCCTTGCTATTTATGAACTTTACTTGAGACCTCGGGTCAGTTACTTAACCTCTCTGAACCTCCGTTTAGGCTCAATTGTAAAAAAGAGATGATACAGTAGTCCTCCCTTATCAGGGGTTTCACTTAGCCGTGGTCAGCAGCAATCCAGAAGCAGATGATCTTCCTTCTGACGTATGGACATATGGTCAGAAGGTCAATAGTAGCCCAATGCTGTGTCACAATGCCTCTGTCAGTCACCTCACTTCGTCTCATCATGCAGGAATTTTATCATTTCCCATCATCACAGGAAGGGTGAGTACAGTTCAGTAAGATACTTTAAGAGAGAGAGACCACATTCACAGAACTCTTGTTACAATATTCTTCGAATTGATCGCTTTTATTATTAGTTATTGTTGTTAATCCCTTATTGTACCTACTTTGTAAGTTAAACTTTATCATGTGTATGTATGTATGTATAGGAAAAACTATATATAGGGTTTGGTACTATTCACCGTTTCAGGCATCCCCTTGGATCTTGGAATGTGTCCCCCGTGGATAAGGCGGGACTACTGTAACATGAATTTTCAGGATCGTTACCAGGATTAGCGATGTACATGAGCGCCTAATAGCACACAGTCTGGCACACATTTGGCACTCAGTAAAACATAGATGATGTTATTAAGTATCCTGCTCAGAAATAAATATGTTGTATCCCCAGAAATGAACTGCAGCATAACAGATTCTAAATCAAGTGGCTAATTCACATGATTTTCAGTGTTGTGCATTGAGTCCAGTGCTTTTAAAGATGGTCCTAACTAAAGTATCTTAAAGACATTACAAAGTCACATTATCCAGGCCTCATCAGGGGACCTAGGAGGGATTATGGGGTTGTCAGTTCAAGGAAACTAGAATGCAGAGAGAGAGGTGTGATTTTTTAAAGTACTTCTTATTGAGCGTTTAAACACTAGGCAAAGTAATTTATAAACATTACCTTCTTTAATACAAATCTATAAGGCAGGTACGATGTACACGTGTACTCTAAAGTAGAGAAAACTGAGGCACAGGGAATAAATTCCCTCCAGGTCCCAAAGCTTGTAAGTGGAATTGATGGGATTTTAACTCTCACAGTTGGACTCTGGAGCACGTGCAGTTAACTTCTATGTCAGGATAAATATAAGGAACAAAGCTACAGATCAAGGTTGTGATGGAAGAGGTACTAAAGGATTGGACAGAGGGAAGAGGAGAGAACACAAATCTTAGCTACAAAAGTCAAGAGACATGGCAAGGCACCAGCAGGTAGAACTATTTGTTTCAAGGCCAATGGCAGTCTCTCCAAGGGACCAGGCTGAGCTCGAAAAATCAGCACATTTCCATGTAATTTACCATGTCTTTTTCTGAAACTACAAAGCACTTTCTCCAAAAGAAAGCTTTTATACAGATATACAAATGGCCAAAAGCATATGAAAAGATGTTCAACGTCATTAACCAGTAGGGAACTGTAATTCACAGCCATAGTGAGATAGTACTTCACACATACGAGGATGGCTATCAAAGAGCTAGACAATAACAAGTGTTGACAGGATGTGAAGAAATCAGAACTTTCATACATTGCTGGTAGGAATGTGAAATGGTACAGCCATCATGAAAGCAGTTTGAGGATTCCTCAATACATTAAACAGAGAATTACCATATGACCTAGCAACTCCACCCCTAGATATATATCTGAAAGAATTGAAAACAAATGTTCAAAGAAAAACATGTACACAACTGTTACGGCACAGTTTATAAGAGCCAAAAGGTGGAAACATCCCAAATGTCCATCGACTGATGAGTAGGTAAACAACATGAGGCATATCCATATACAATGGAATGTTATTCGGCCATAAAAAAAGGATGACGTTCTAATGCATACTACAACATGAATGAGCCTTAAAAACATCATGCCACGTGAAAAAAGCCAGACACAAAAAGTTACATGCTATATAATTTCATTTATATGAAATATAAAAATCTAGTCAAAAATCCCTAGAGACAAAAAGCAGATACATGGTTGTTGCCAAGGCTTGGGGACTTAAGGGAGATGGGAAGTTACAGCTTAATGGGAATGGGGTTTCCTTTTGGGGTGATTAAAATGTCTTCCTAGTGATGATGATCCAACACTGTCACTAATAGCACTAAATGTCACTAATGGTAAAGTTGGTATTATATGTATGTTACCACAATATGAAGAAAGAAAAAGAGAACCTTTATGGAAACCCAATATGTAAAATAAATCAAAAACCCTGATGGAATCTGGCATAGATAGGGGACCTGGAACCAGTGACCCCTAGCCTTGCTAGAAACACTGTCATTGAAACAGAGAAAGCCAAGTTTACTCCTACAACCCATACCCTGACACTCTGAGGAAGAGCAGAGTGAAAGTTTCTCTGTTGCCCACATGGAAGTGCCAACAAAACTGAGCCCAATGCTAAGGAAGAGTTCTTACTAGCTGGAACTTAGAGAATCCACACTGAGAACTTTAGCTTGCATGGAAAAAGAAAAGCTAGCTCTTCCTCAAACAAACAAACAAAACTGGGGATTTTTAGAGTGATTTTTAAGTTTTTACAGATAGAAAACAGGAGCCAAAGTACCAGAACTTTTCTCTGTTAACTGTCCTGGAAAAAGAAAACCTAAAAAGCGGTCTTACTTTATAGCTCGCATTACCATTCCTCAATTATTCTTGTATAACCAGGCTCTACCTGTTCATTTAAGTGCAAGGACATGTCTCCCAAGGGGAACCCAACATTTTAAGGTCACTTCATTCATTGCTTTAAAACTCCCTTCAACAGGTGGTGAAATCTCTTTGTCCACTTGTTTGTAGAGAAGTATTCCACTTGCTGTCCTAAGGCAGGACTCAGGATTTAGCCTTTCTCCCAGTGCTCAAATGAATTATGGGTGACAATCCTGCCACTTTAGAACCACCCTTGAACTTGCTAACTTCCTTGAGTTCTAATCTCTTCTGTCTTTTCTCCCTCTGGACAGTTTCCTACAAACTGATTATGAGGTTCCATGTGTTCACATCTCCACTTGGCCAGGGGGGTGTGGGATAAGACCCTTTCTTCATTGTGAGCAGGAGAGTTTCTCAAGAGTGACACCGGCAAGTGCTAAAGTGAATGTTGAAACTGGGCTTTCTTGCCACTGTTTGTGTTTGGTGCGGGAAACGGGCTCTCGACATGTCGGTAAGAAGCCTTAAACCCAGATTACAGCACCCCTTTCTACCGAGTGCTCTTTTTTGGGTAGGAGGTGAAAGGTCATCCTCTCAGACTGGATAGTTGTACTCAAGCAATTACAAGAATCCAGTGTTTCTACAAAGGAAATCTTTGAAAGTCCATCAAGAGATTTTTTTTTTGCAACTGATTTACAAAAAGCACAATTAAGCAAATGGCAGCGTCATTCAAGACCATTTGGTGGACGAGGCCATGGATTTTAAGTTCCAGTATAATTATTAACAGCAAAAAATACAGATTTTTAAAACTTGTGAATAATAAACCGTGCACTATCTGTCCATTTGTGTCATCAAGGTCCAAATATAAAAAGAGGTGAACATCAAACTATTGAAATGCGAGAACACATGAAATCTGAGCAGATGCCGAGGTAATACTCAGTAGAAAACCGTGGGTGGCCTTGGACTCCCAGTTACACATCTTTACTTTCTCTGCTGAACTTGAGGAATTAAAACTGCTTAAATGAAAAGGAAATTCAATTTTTTTTTCTTTTCTCTGGGCATCATTTAACCAAGGACAGTGACTTGCTAGGATTTTCTCTGTTCTTGTAGGGCAATTGTGGAATGTGAATCTCCCACATAAGAAGGTGTTGAGTCAGTGTGATTCTGTGTCAAAGATTGCAGAACCTACTGCAGGTCTAAAATGCCCTCCTTTGGCCTTAATATAATCAGAGGGAATTTAGGTCAACACTTGGGGCATAATGGGTCAGTTTATCCATAGCTAATACTCGGTTTACCTGTGTTTCTTTAGGGTGCTGTTCACATATTTTTTTTTTTTTTTTGCCAGATCCCTGCTCTTTTATTCCTAAACAGAAAAATGTAACTTGTTGAGAAGAAAAACCATTTTGACAAAGAGAATTTCAAAAGGGAAACTCAATGGTTCATTTTAGGAAATACATTCACCCTATTATCTTTGCTATTTCATCCCACACAAAAGCAATCACATTCTTCAAAAACATGTCCTAGCAACTTTAAGAAATTCAGAATGGTAATAAAGCAGTGCCTTGCCATCCCGAAATCGAGGGCTGGAAGTTAGCAAGTTCACCCTACTGTGCTTTAAAATGGAGGCCATTTGACCATTCACTTGGTTTGCAAATATCGACTGGGATCTTACGTTGAGGTTTCCTTGTCTTCACAGCAAAGCAGAGCAATGAGGAATCAGCCTGGAATCAACCTCAGAGTGCAGTCGTGAAGTACAAAGTGCGAAAGATTCTTACAGAGTGTGACCAATAAAGGAAAGTGAAAAAAAGGAAAAGCATTTAAATTTGTCACGTTTTTCAAATTAAAAAAATCAGATTATATTTACAGGGTCAAAAAAATAATGCTTGAATGAGAAATTTCCAGGGTAGAGGTCACGCATCTGATGCCCTCCTGGGCCCAGAAGGGCAAATGAATGGAGGTTGGGCAGGGACAGAAATGTTCTCAGGCTTCCTTCTAGGCTCAGCTCTTGAAAAAAAAAAAAAAAAAAAAAAACATTAAAGCATCACTTCAGATGATAGAGATGAAGTGTCTCTATTATTCAGTTTTTTTGAGATATAATTGGCATATAACATTATATTAGTTTCAGGTGTACAACATAATGATTCATATTTCAAAATGACCACCACAATAAGTCGAGTTAACATCCGTCACTACACATAATTACAATTTCTTTTCTCGTGCTGAGAACTTTTAAAAGATCTACTTTCTTAACTTTCAAATATGTAATACAGTAGTATTAACTATAGTCACTATGTTGTGCATTATACCCCCAGGATTGTTATTCATTTTTTTTTTTTTTAATGAGGTCGTTACTCTTTCCAAAGAAACAGCAAAAAGGCAAAGTCCTTAATTCCCTCCTAATCATTGAATGTTTGCTCCAAACTCCTTGGGAAATAGCTCACACCATTTCTCACCTAATTCTATTTCTTTAAGATTTTATTACTTATTTATTTGAGAGAGAGAGAGCACAAGCAAGGCGGGGGGGCAGAGGGAGAGGGAGAAGCAGACTCCCCAATGAGCAGGGAGCCTGATGCGGGGCTCGATCCCAGGACCCTGGGATCATGACCCGAACCCAAGGCAGCCGTTTAACTGACTAAGCCACCCAGGCGCCCCTATTTCTCCCCTAATTCTTTAGGAAAAGAACCACTGTGAGCGGAAGGGGACAGGAGTCCCACTGATGTCCATAGAGGATGAGCAGATCTTTCATAAACTGCATAAAAACATAAGCATAACAATATTGTTAATAAAGGGCCCAACTTGTATGAGGTAGACTTCTAGGCCATGGATATTCAGCAAGAAACAAAACAGACACCAACCTTGCCCACACGGTGTTTAGATTCTAGCAGGGAAGGACAGGCAGGATCAATTAAGCAAATCATTATTTGCTCTGTCAGGCGGCAACAGGAAATAGTGAGCAGGAGAAAAGTAAATCAGGAAGTGGTGGAAGCACTGATATTTCACCCAGCATGGAAATAAAGGTTTTTCCAAAAAGGGAGCCCTAGGGGGCAGAGACCTGAATGAAATATGTCAGGGCCATGGGCACATCCGGAGAAGAATGTTTTGGACACAAAGACCAACAGAGGCAAACCCTCCCCCACCCGTCCACCTGCTCATCCAGGCAGGAGTGTGCAAAGAGTGTCTGAGTAACAGAACAGTCTGGCTGGGACAGAGTAAACAAGGCAGGAGAGCAGGGGGGCAGGAAGGTGAAATACAACTGCATCCCAGAGAAGCAGAAAAAAGACTCAGAAGCTACCGAAAAGATTTGCCTGGTCAAGATTTGTTGTTCTGGTGAGCTGAGCACTGGAAGGTTTCTGGTACAGGAGCACCATGAGTCCAGAGCAAATCATCAGAAAGGATGATGGGAGAACCAGCATGGGAGGTTAGTTTGTGCTGGTGACTTGGCCTGAAGTTTCCTCCTTGTCTACGAAATGCCCTTTAAAAGAACAGAAGGAGTTGCATAGGGCGAATCCGAACTGTGGTAGGCATTTTGGAATCTTGTCTACACAATGCCAGCCCCACAGGTTCCCCCACTATCCCAGCCCAGTGCAGTGACCCCACACAGGACTGGGAAAGTGGGCAAGCAGCTCGGCTCCAAATTCCGGGTGTAGGAAGATTACGATTACATGAGTCAATGAATCTTCACCTCTCGAATTTGCCACAAAAGAAAGAACTTCCTCTGCCCCCTCAAAACATCTGGAGGCTGCCTGCCCGCTGAGCCTTAAGTGCAAGTGGAAACATCTGGGTATCGCCAGAGAGGGGGAACGGGATGGCATCTAAATATGATTTTGAACAGTTGAGTAGAAGCATCAAAAACAGTTTTGACTTTTATTATGTAAAGTTACAGTAGACTTAGATATTGCTTGTTTCTTTTTCCTTCCGCCGCCCGCCCCGCACCATGGGAAAGAGACATGGCTTGATGATCGAGAAGTGTAACTCTGTGGCCAAGCAGACCTTTCCCAGTTGATCTGCCTCTTAACTACTGAACATGCAGTCTCTTTTGTTCTTTCTCCTTTGGCTAGTGAAGTTCCCCGCTGCGGCTCTGGAAATCTGAAATTCCTGGGTAATTTTGGCCCTGCGGATCTCAACTCCCACTCCACATGCTTTTTGTATGACTGGCGTTCACTCAGGAGGTTCAAGGGGAAAATAGAAGCGGTGTGTATGAGAGGGAGAGATGTGTGCATTCGTCATTTTATTCAGTGTATACTACATTGTCATTGCTGTCAAACACAATAAACGTGCCGCTAAAACACTTAACCACGTATTGATCTGCTCCCACATCTCCTGTTGAGAACTCAGAGTAACAAAGCCTCCTCCGTATCCACCCCCCAAGCTATATGCAGAGGGGAGTGAGCTTCCTGTAACTGTTTATTTTGGAAACAGTTGAGGAAGCATCTGACCTCACATTTTCCCATTGTTCAGCCATGGCCATATAATTCTTTGTATGAACTGAAATCTTAAAGAAATGTTAAGATGAACTTGGGTGGCTTGGGTAGAGGCTGGTTTGTTACTAGCAGGATTATTGTTATCCTTATTATTATCATTAACATAGGATTTTTGGTAGTGAGGGGATCCCCCCCTTTTCAAACCATATACCTGCAGCCTTCTTACTAGTAATTGGAATGACAACCACCAGATACTGAATGTTCACTGCGTTATAAAAAACTATACTAAGGGTTTTACACAGATGTTCATTTAAATTCTTATCACATACCTGGAAAGGTACATGGTAGTAAGTATATTCTGCAGATAAGGAAGTTGAGGCACAGAGGAGAAAGAAAGAGATAGGAAGTAACTTCTCAGAGTCACTCAGAAAGCTGGAGGCAGGGCCGGGATTTGAACCCATGTCTGACTGATTCTGAAGCCCAGGTAGTCAACCACTTGGCTAGGCTGCAAGCTCATGTCTAGAAGTGGGAAGACATATTCCTGCTGAATAAATGTGTATGCTGGATCGCAAGACCAGAGAATCTATACTGTGACGCCCCAAACCCCAATGTCAAAATCAGCTCTCAAATCCACAGCCTCCCTTGCATCTCCCATGGTGCCGCCTGCATGGGACACACGGCCATGAGCATTTGATTCAACCTCCTGGTGGAGCTTCCATTTACTGGGTATGTGTGGCAACAGAAGCCCCAGCCTTGGGTTGCAGTTGAGTTCGCTGTGCAAGTTTGGCATCCATCACTGGAGGCCACAGCAGGGTTGCCAAAGTTCTGAGAGTCCTCTGCTCATGAAGGAGCAATGACAACTGTCTGGTCATGCTGCAGTTTTGTGGCCTGATGTGGGATATGTTTCTGGAAACTTAGCCTCAAATCTGTTTCTGCAGCAACCCCCCCCCCCCCCCCCGCCGCCGCCACGGTGATTCTATGAGCTACCAATTTCCTTTACTAAATCCCTTTTCTGCCTAAACTGACTTGAGTGGATTCTGTTGTTTGCAATAATACACGCAGAGGAAAGACAATTGGACAGAAGGAATATACTTTCCCTTTCCTTGAGATTGTTTCTCTGGTGGACTGTCATTCTATACCACCACCACCAGCAGCCCCCATAGAAACTGTCTGACTTCCCCCAGAAAGCACTGTGGTTATCCTATGGAAAATACACCCAACATCTCCCATTATGGCATGGGAGTCAGAAAATAGAAGCTTGGAACTGTGAAGGGCTTCTCTAGCTGGCAAAAAAGGAATGAGAGCTTCGACTCTCCCAATGGAAGCCTCATCCACAATGAATAAAGATCTGTTCTGTTATTGGCAGGTTTGAAAACATGGTTCTTTACAATAATGCCCAAATGCCCGCTGGGAGTGAAAAACACGAAATCGTACACAATGGTTTTCCACTTCCCTAGACTTGTGTTTACCACTCTCTGCTGATTCCACACATTTCCCGATAAATTCAGGCTCCACTTCATTTCATTAAAGCAAAATCTGTTCAACTATGTCCGTAGTTGAGTAGAAAAGCTTCCCACTCCAATGTTATTTGTATTCAAGTGCAAGGCATTCGGGCCAGAACTGAAGAGGTGGAGAGTGTATGGTGGCTTTGACCAAGGCCAAGCAGAAAGCTGAGAGTACCCATCCATAACGGATACAAAGGAATACAGACAGGTCGTTTGGGATGCCAGGCTCCCTGGGAGCATCCAGCACACTGTTGGCCAGGCAGAGAGATGGCGTAACAGGTGGGCACACCACAGGAAGAGCTAGAGTCCGGTATAGATAAGCAAGTGGTAGGGGGTGAGCCAGGAGCTCTGAGGACAAATAATGGCTTCTTTATCTCCCAACCTGAAAGAAGTCATATTGAACACTGTCAAACATAACTTCCATTTAAAGTAGCAATGCAGGGACGCCTGGGTGCGTCAGTCGGTTAAGCGTCTGCCCTCAGCTCAGGTCATGATCCCATGATCGGGCTCTTTGCTCAGCGAGGAGCCTGCTTCTTCCTCTGCCTGCTTGTGCACTCTCTCTCTCTGACAAATAAATAAATAAAATCTTTTTAAAAAATTAAAAAAAAATAAAGTGGCAATGCAATTCACTTAGCCATGAAGCAAGACAAAGTTAAACGCCTCAGAAATTCATAATGTCTCTTTGGGGCCATAAAGGTACCACTTAATAGCTTATAAATCCAGAGTTTATAAATTCTGGTGAAAGTTTTTGTTTTTTTTTTTAATAGCAACCTTCTGCTGTTCCTAGCCTGTGTTCTTGAAAAATACAAAAGAGACTAGATACTTGACAAACTAGCATTTCTAAATTCCCTTAGAGAAATTCCAAACCATGGTGGGTTATGTTAAGTTCTAGCATCTCCACTATGTTTTTTTTTTCCTTCCCTGTTAACATCCAAAAGGCAGAAACCCAACCTTAAAGGAAGCAACATATGATACAAAGGAAGTCTCAGAGTGGAATACAGAAGGCAATCCAGCGTAAATTTTAGGTTTAGGAAAAAATGTGCATATATATATGTATATATTAATTTTTTACAGAAGTCACCAAGTATAGCATCAAAATTTGTGGGCACTTCAACTTTCAAATCTTATCCTATCCCCTATAAACTCACTCGTGTGTCAGGCATGTTCATATTCCGGATGAGACAGCAAAATTGCACGATTTTTGATCTAATAGCTTCACTTCTAAGCAATCCATGTGAGCAAGGGAAAATCATATAGGCAGCCAAAATATATGTGCAAGATTATTTCTAACAGCAACAATAGAAATGACCTACACATCCAGGAATGGGGGATTATTAATCTGTATTATGTAAAACTATAATAAATCCTTATAATGAATATTATATAATCATTGAAAATACGAATTTTAAAGAATATGTGATAGTGAAACATGTTTATGAAGTAAAAAAGTAGCATCCAAAACCGCATGACAGTGATCCTCATTTTTCTTCACAAAATTTATGTGAAAAAAGACTGGAAGAGAAAAATGCCTAAGTAATTTCAGCCATGGAATTTTCAATGAGCTTCTCTTTTCTTTTTTATAGTTTTCCCAATTTTCTTTACTATTATATAATACTATTCTTTTTGTAATTGGAAAAATCAATAGATCTGACTTATAAGCACTGAAACAAAACCAAACACTAACCAGACACTTCATTTCCTAACATGATTTGAGGGTCAGAGAAGTGGGCTGCTCTTCTGACCCAAGGTAGATTTACTAGGGGTTGGGGGTGGGGGGGAGTACGAGGGCCATGTTTGCATCAGTAGGACAAAGTGGAGGATGAAGGTAACAGTGGTGAGTAATCTAAGAAAAAAAAATACTTTATTGTGAAGTAATTTGCTTCATATTCTGAGAGCAGCTTCTACAAAGTAACAAATCTATTTGCCCTAAAGAAGGGCTACTTTCGTATTAGCTAGAAATTACCTCTTATATTCCTGACAACCCCAGTTCTCCACTATCCTTCCCTTTTGCAATTTCTGCTTTAATATCTCTGCAAAGCCCCCTTCTACTATAAAGATGTCCATGTCTTCATGGGCCTGTCTTGCTTCCTGGGTGTTTACCATGACAGTCTCCGCGCCTTATATTTCTAAGTGAAAAGTCTGGGAATTTGGTCTTACAGTGGAGAAGAATATTCAAAGTTTTTTCCTGTTCCAGAAAACCCGATACTTCTAAGTACTCTTTGGATTTAGTTGCAATAAGTTTATCGGATGTGATGAAGATGACATTGATGATGCTGACCATGGTGATGATGAATGGCCCAGTTCCCCTAACTATGAAATGAGGAAATACCTAATTTATAGGGTTATTGGGGGACAAGATAATGGGGGGATTGTAGAAAAAGCCCACAGTAGTGTCTGGCAATGAGTAATTTTTAAGTATGTGTTCCATTTCGATAACTAGTTCCTAGAAAATAGATTGTTTGGAAGGAAGAAAGTAATATACGGCTATGTCCATACGATGCCCACAGAATCATCCAGGGACAGCATAATAGCGTGGGCTCAAACCAGACTGCTTGGGTTTGCATTTCCCCATTGCCATTGTGAAACATTGGCCAAATGACTGGGTTCCTCCACACCTCACTTTCCCCACATGTAAAGTGGAGTTGATAACAGTTCCTGCTTTGTGGGGCTGTTAGAAGGATTAGGCCAAGTATTGAGAATGCCTGGCAAACAGTAATCACCATAGGTAATCGCTAAGGTAAATATCTTCCTATTCTGACTTATTTCACAATAACTCACATGAAATTGCCCAGGGTGAAGCACTTCTAGCTCCGTGAAGTTTGCTTGGACGCCCAGAGTTATGAGCCCTAAGCTCTGGGACCCTCCCCCCATAAGAGGTTTCTTATATATACGTTCAGTCCCTCTGTAATTCCATAACTAATC
The DNA here is from genome assembly GCF_003265705.2 of Callorhinus ursinus. NCBI lineage: Eukaryota > Metazoa > Chordata > Mammalia > Carnivora > Otariidae > Callorhinus > Callorhinus ursinus. The sequence goes on from NW_027397109.1 coordinate 1,832,943, forward strand.
AAGCTCCTGATTGCGCCTTGTTCACTTCTGTGTCCCCGAAAACCTAGCACCCTGTATGTCCACACTAAATGTTTAATGCCATTAGACACAGACTGAGAAATGCCCTTACTGAGTATGGACAATGGATTTTATTAATATTAGGTTGTTTAATCCCCCCTGCCTCCGCCACACACACATGTAATGTACTCTTTAGGGAAATTTTGGAAGAGGGGACACATTTTACCTCAGGCAACGAAAGGCATTAAGAAATCTGAATTCAGACTTCTTTTTAAATAAAATTTATATAAAATTGTTAGAATTCTAGCAATGAAAATTATATCACTTACTAGAATTACTTTACTCTGTCTTATTAGAGAGACATTTCCATTATTGGAATTTGGACTTCTGAGAAAACCTTACCCAGAAGCCACTTAACCAGTGACTTTTATGCTGCTAAGAACAAAAACAAATTTCCAACGGCTCTGGCTCACACTATACGTTCTGGGTAGAGAGAGCAGGGACTGCGTGGGAACACCTAAAAAACTGCATTCGACTTGCAGGTCTGGGGACTTGGATTCTGGATCAGGTGACCCTAGGGAAGGCACCGCCCCTCTCCGGATCTGATTTCCTTCTTTGCATAACAATAAGGCTGCCAAACCGGTCTAGAATTTAGGCTAAGGTGGAAGGCGAATACTCCTGAATAATTCCGCCCTACTTGGGGGTAGGAGGCAGGGGGAGGTTGGCAAATAGTAAGGAGGGAGTGCGGAGGTGCCTTTCATTCGACGGGGAACTAAAGTGTCTTTTGCTTGAAATTTCTGGACGAAGTTTCTAGATGCATCCAAAGCTGTGCTCTGTGTCTGAATTTTCCTACTCGACTCCGAGCCATCCTTCAACACTGCAGTGGACGTCCCCGAGCAAAGTCTTTCAAGCCGCTCAGCTCCGCACCACCGCCTTCAAAGGGGACTTCCTGCCGAGTTTGTTTACACCATTAAATTTCCTCACATGTAAAGCCGGGAGAATTTTTCCAGGTGTTCAAATTCCTGGAGGGTGGGGAAAGTGCCGAGGCCTACATTAGATCAATACCACGCTAGAGTGAAACACAAAGGACCTTTTTCACGGTGTTGCCCCCTCTGGAGATCTCTATTTTGGAGGCAGCCTTGGCAGGGCCCACAGGGTCGTCTGTCACTCTCCGATGACACCGACTGCCCGAGCGGGGCGGTCCCGGGGCTCCAGGGCTGGCGGCCGCCGCGCAGACTCCGGGCACCGCCTGGAGCCGACCTGCGCGACGGGCAAGGGGGTCGGACCAGCCTCACCTGAAGCGCGCACCTGTACCTCCGTGGGGGCGGGTCGCCGGAGGCGGGGTCAGAGCGCGCGGGAGCGGACAACTCCCCCTCTTTAAATAAGAAGGGGAGGCGATCCCGTCCCGAGCTACAGGTAGAAATCAGAGCAAGATCCTGGACTTCTCCGAGCTAGGTGTAGAGAGCTGGCAAGGTCACCCATTCAGTCACCAGGTGGTGCATTTAATTTAAAAGGACTGTTAACCTTGTTTATACAAAATAACACCAATATGCAGAGAAGCAGTAAATCCATTGTCGTTAAACAGCGGGGAGCCGCTGGTGCTGGCTGCCTGCCCACCGACGACGTGAACTCGGCTGGTACCGAGCGGGGAGAGACGCGGGCCGACTCGGGCCCGCGATCCCCGCCGGCCGCGCAAGAGAAGGCCCGAGCGGTGCCCTCCGTGCCCTCCAGATGACTCTGCATTCTTGTCAAATATATTTAGAACAAGAGGTGTCCACTTAAAGGGAAACATTTGTTAATCACTTAAATGCAAGCGCTTGGCAGCCCTCCAGTTTCACCTTTATAAATATGTAGGATCGGTTTCCAGCTAAGCAGGGAACTCCTGAGCAACTTGTCTTTCTCTCCGTGTCTCCTCGAACTGACCTAAGGTGAATGTCCCTAGCACCTTATTAATTTTCTATCCCAGCGGGTTTTCCTGAGTCAATGCCAGCCTTCTATCGGAACGTTGACGGAGATAAATTAATGATGCGCGGTACCGAGAGAAAGCGAATGGTGTTTCTTTAAGCAAAGGGACAGATTACAGTTAAGTTCCTGTTGACTGAGGAGCTGGTGTCGACATCCTCCTTGTTTACCAGCAGCTGTCCCCCCCGTTAATGACACTCTGATAACTCGCCGAGGCTGCCCTGCGGTAGGGGGTGAAGCCGATAAAGGGGCCTCTGTTTAAATAGCCTAGTCCTCGACCGCGCGCCTTGTAACTTCCCTGCATTTAAACAATCGCTGAAACTGTTCGGGAAAAGGCAAACCCCGGATGCGGAGGTTTTCACTCTCCGACTTGCAGAGTTCACAGCGTCCACCCCGCGGCCAGTGAGGCCAACCCTCCGCGGGGCTGAGGAGTATCCCAGCGTGGGGGCCGGGGGAGGGGTGCGGGGAGGGGAGGGGCGGGTAGTGGGCCAGGTTGAGGGGTCAGCGCTAGGTGTCTTGGAGAACTCTTCATTTTGTTTGAGAAACACTGACGCGTTCCCACCCCCAACCGGGCTTCGTAAGCGACAGGGCAGGGACAAGGGTACCTACTGACTGTGCTTTGAGGGTCCATCCAGCACGAGGGTTAACCATGGGAGAATTGCTTTTAATACTTGGAACAACCTCCCTCCCTCTTCAGATCGTGATGTTGTAGGGGACCTTGTCGGGCACCCAAGCTGATATTCTGATCTCACAGCTGAGAAAACAGGTGCCCAGGAAGCAAAGGGGCCTGCCTAAAGTCCACTAGCAAGCTGAGTGGTAGGATGGGGCGGGGGGGGGGGGGCAGTTCCCTGCCCACCATTCTTGTCAGACAAAGGGATACAAAATATTATACACATTTGGTAATATATCTACACAAAATATTCCTATAATATATCATACCTATCTACATCAGGATAGGAAGAATAAATTTAAATATTACATATATTTAATGCATGTATGCATTATATATAATGTACATAAATTTATATAAAGGTAGGCACATATCTTTAAATTTCCTCTTCCTAGCCTGATGTAATGGGCAGACAGTGGCTATGCCCGCTCAGAGAAAGCCACAACCCTCACCTGGCTCGGATCCCATCCTGGTAGATCCCTGGGCTGCCCTCCAGACCCGCCCCCACCCTGATTATTTCATAAATACAATCCATTTAAAGATCAACAGTCCTGGAATGCCATAATCTTTGTCATGCTCTAACTAGTCAAGCAGACATACCTCCAATAAAGCAAATGCAGAGAACAAATTTATTTCTGCGTTTAGAAAGGGAAGATGATGTGAAGCAAATGATCTAATTTCCATTCACCTGTTTTCTCACTTATGGGATGTCCCATATCCAACCCGAGAGATTTTGAGAGGGGAAAAAACAAATTTTAAAGACAGGCAAAGTATTTTGAGATGCTCAGAAGAAAGATGTTCACATTTTTATCTATGTGATTTCCTCAGGAAAGTTCTTTTCCATATCTTTAAGGATAAACCACTATAATGTATTTTCCAGTAGCCCACAATAACATGACGTTTATCACTCATATTTCCAAACTGTAGTGACTCCACAATTTTCTCTTTATAATAAGGTATTATAAAATTATTCTTTGTATAAAATTTAAATGTAGTTCATAATCTATGGCATTTCTTTAATTATCAGCTGTGATGGATAGAAGTGTACCCCCTCAATGAATATGTTGAAGTCCTAATGCCCCGTACCTCTGAAAAAAGGGCCTTATTTGGGGACAGGGTCTTTACAGAGGTAATCAAGTTAAAATGAGTTCCTCAGGATGGGCCCTAATCTAATATGACTGGTGTCCTTATACAAAAGGGAAATTCGGACACAGGCTCTGCGTCTCTGCGGCTCACCTAACCTGCCTCCTCAGAGTGGGGGTGGCACAGGAAGGAAGACCACTAGCAGGTGACTACAATCATCCAGGCAGAAGGTGACTGCTCAGACCCGGGTGGTTGCAGGGGGAGAAGTGAGAATTGACTGGATTCTGGTTGCATTTGGAAAGTATGGAATCAAAGTGGAATCAAGGATGATTCTAGGTGCCGACTCCAGCAAAGCATGCACCGGAGAGCACAAGGATCTTGATCACCCCCTGGCCCAGCAGCCCACTCCCAGGGTAAGACCCCGGCCAAACTTGGGACAGCCATACTTAGGGAGTCTCCAGCTTGACTGAGACCCCAACTTCCCGTCATTTTCCATCATGATTCTGTGGGCCTGGAATTTGGACAAGACTCAGCGACTCCACGTTGCATGGACTGGGTCACTCAGTGCTCAGTATTTTCCAGGCACCTACTCTGTGCAAGGCACTATAGAGATGTTGGGGATCAAGCAGTGAACAAGAGAGACCCAAGTCCCTAATCTTGTACAGCTTACATTCTGGTTGTGGGAAGCATGTAACCAACAGGAAATTACAGCCTTGAAGGATGGCTGAAGATCACTGGTATCCCATTTCATCTGAACCACTAGAGTGTAGCTTTCAAAAGCATGTGGATGTTTTTAAAAACTAATAAAAAGGAACTTGAGAGAAGTGGTCTTGCTACCTCTTCGGAAGAGCAACTTGAATAAGTTTAAAAAAAAAAAAAAGATACATGTAGACCAAAGAAGATGTCTCCCAATGGCCAAGGAAGGGGGTCCTGGAACAGAACCTTCCTCATGGCCCTCACAAGGAACCAGAGCTGCCAACACCTTGATTTTGGACTTCCAGCCTCCAGAGCTGTGAGACTATAACTTTCTGTCATTTAAGCCACCCAGTCTTTGGTGCTTTGTTACAGAATCCTGCAAAACTAACATACCAACCAATTTTATTTTATTTTTGAGAGAAAGAGAGAGTGCATGTGCATAGGTACAGGTGGGGGGGAGGGCAGAGGGAGAAGGACAAGCAGCTGAGCAGGGACCCAACGCAGGGGCTCAATCCCAGGACCCCAGGATCATGACCTGAGCTGAAGGCAGATGTGTAACCAACTGAGCCACCCAGGTGCCCCTATACTAACCAATTTTAACCATCTCAGTAACTTTAAAAATCCCCTAGAATCGATACTTTAAAAACTTATAAAATAATTTAAATGGCTTAATATAATTGTTGAAGTGTTATCTGTAATGGAAGGCAAACAGAACTAATAGTTATTATATATTATATATATATCTACTCGATCCTGAGCAAGATTTGGAGAACTTTATATATCTTTGTTCATTTTAATTGTTTAACCATGCTTTCAATAATAAAATTTTATCTAATTCAATAGAAGCATATTTTTTACAGTAAACATTTACAGTAAACATGTGTAATTTCAATGAGTACCAATTATAGGGATTGTACTCTGCTTAGCATATTTCATCAAATTACATATCATAGAAGGTAGAATCTTCTCTAATTATGAGCAATGCTATTTGTTGAATTCTTCTCCATCATTTCACCCACATTTTTGATGTATAATATAATTGACAGTTGAGAAGTTTATAGTAGGTTTTGTCAAGGACCCAATTGTGAGCAGAGATTACAAATAAGCACAGTCAGTCAAGAAGGTTTATCAAGTAGGTATTCTGTATAAAGTCCTAGAAGGAGAAGGGAAAGATACAGAGGCTGCACCTCCTATCTTTGGGTAGCTAAGAGTCTAACCAGTGAAAAAGGCCTCACAACAAGTCAAGAAAGCAAATTATAATGATATTTACAAATAATACCTCATCAATCTAAAAGAAAACAAACTCAAGATAGGGAACCACAGATCACATATACCTGCAATACTAAGTCCCAGGTTACACCTGCTATCTAAGCTTCATTGTTAAGAGCACAATCTTTCACTCCCCAGAATGTCCAGCGTTGATGGAAAAAGCCTGTAGTTACCCTACCTCAGAGTTTCTCAATCTCGGGGTTTTCAACAGTTTAAGTTGGCTAGGTCTTTGTTATGGAGGGCACTCCTGCGCTTTCCAGTACGTTTCCTGGCCTCTTCCAATTGATGCCATTAGCACTGTTCTCATCCAGTCGTGACAACCAGAACTGTCCTCAGATATGGCCAAATGTCCCCTGGAGGTTAGAATCACTGTTCTAGGGGTGGCTGGGTGGCTCAGTTGGTTAAGCATCTGCCTTCAACTCAGGTCATGATCCTGGGGTCCTAGGATGGAACCCCACACCGGGCTCCCTGCTCAGTGGGGAGTCTGCTTCTCCCTCTCCCTCTGCTGCTCCCCCTGCTTGTGCTCTCTCTCTCTCTCTCTTTGACAAATAAATAAATAAAATATTTAAAAAAAAGAATCACTCTTCCAGCCAAAGATTATATAAAGGTTAGAAGAGGGTATGTGTAGGAATGATGCAGGAATGATTCTCTATTTTGCTAGAGAATCACTGTTCTAGCCCAGGATTACATAAAGGTTAGAAGAGGGTATGTGCAGGAATGATGATTAAACAAAACTACGTTAAAAAGTTTCAATTTCAGGTGCCTGGGTGGCTCAGTGGGTTAAGCGTCTGCCTTTGGCTCAGGTCATGATCCTGGAGTCCTGGGATGGAGCCCCGCATCGGGCTCCCTGCTCAGCGGGGAGTCTGCTTCTCCCTCTGACCCTCCTCCCTCTCATGCTCTCTGTCTGTCATTCTCTCTCTCAAATAAATAAATAAAATCTTTAAAAAAATAGTTTCCATTTCAACATGAATTGGCTGATGACTGAGGAGGACATTCTGTATGTATAAGGATGTCCATGAAGTGGAGCAAGCTGAAAGAAGTACAAGTGAAGGCAGTAACCAGGAGTACAGATGGGGGCATTAAACAAGTGCACAAACCTGCTTACCAAGCACAGCTCTGTCCAAGTACAAGATTGTTTAAAAAAAAACAGTATGTTGTTAAAACCTCTTCATTCATGGCATTCACAGAGGCTTTGAAAAATGGGGAAAGGGGTTAAGACTCACTCCTCTTTACTTCAAATTCAACTTTAATTAGTGTGGGTATCTTCATCAAAATGAAGTGATCTTCATCTGGTTTCTTTCATTTAGTTGTTAGGCAGTCCTGTTGGATAAGGGCTTTCTAGACCGGTTGATGTTTAATGGAGGTCTATCAGTATGATTCTGAATATCAGCTGTGGTGAAATCCCTCAAAATGAAGACTTTACATTTTTAGTTTTTGTTTAAGTCTCTCCCAGGGAAGGATATTCAATATCTAGAGGCAGGCTTTCTTCCCATCTCATTTTATTCTTACTTCTTTGCTGACTAGGTAAATTTAGCTCACACATGCAGCTAGAAGGAAGTTATCTGGTTACAAGAAGATTGCCATGAAGACATGAGTGCTACCGGTTATTAAAATCACTTACTTTTCTTTGCCCTCTACCTCACTCAGCCCACTGGAGAAACACAAAATCCTCACAGCTCTGGGCTTGTGGAAGAGAATGTTCATTTCAACGTAATCACCTGTGAGTTGTACGAAGGAGAATTAATATGTCCGCACAGAAAGTAGGAGGCAAGCTATAGCAGAAAGCACGCTTTTTGCCTGTCCAGGATGGACCAGCGTGATGCCTTACATCTACTATTTCAATGTATCAAGCCCCAAAACCCAGAGGTAGGAGATGTTTTATAACTCCATCACTTAGGTGAAGAAAGAGAAAGAAGATCAAGAGAAAGGAAACAACTTGTCCAATGTCACACGTCTAGGAAGTAATATGGCTACAACACATACCCCGGTCTACCTTATCCCAGAGCCTGTATTCTTCCCACTGACACAAGTAAGTAAAAGAAAATTTAGCTATGTAACTTAAGAAAACGAAGAGATCACATTCCCACGCTACTCCCGAGAAGACAAGGTGAACCCTAGGTCAAAGAAGAGGTACCAAGGCTTTCAGGTTCCCAGGATGCAAGCTTGCAGCAGCACCCTGCAGTGTGTTAAATGACGCTCCCTCCTAGAAAAGCAGTAGTTGAACATTACCTTGTTGTTTGAGAGACTTAATGACTCCAGTTCCAACCCTCGGGATGTAAACATTATGCTAGACTGTGGCTTTAAATGATCATTTCCAGCATAGATGATACTGCAAAAAGTTCAAGGAGAAGCAGACGAGTTCACTGGGATCTGAGCACAGGATTTTTTGTCTTGCTCATGCTTCCCTGCGTGTCCTCAGAGGACACAGCCAGCTCTCCCCCACTGGGCACAGTCTTATTCCTGGATGGGTCCCTTGTCCTTGTGCAGAGCACCTCGTGGAAGGTCCCAGGAAAGCAAGCTGCAAGGGAGTAAGGAGGCTGGAGGGTGTCACAGGCTGCCTCTTGCCCCTCATGCTTCTGCTCATCCAGGGTTCTGGGAGAGGGTTTACAGTAGGAAGGAAGATCTGCCCAGTCTGTTTCCACAGGAAAACATGAATGTGAGGAAGCACTTAAATCCCCTGAAGGGGCCCGTAAACATCGAAATGTATACAAATATCTATGTATTGCTTCAACAAATACTTACCCACTGTCCCCTGAGTGACAGATGCCCTCCCAGAAACAGAATCTAATTTTGTAGGGCAAAGAGAAGCCCCTGGTGCAAATATAGGAGCTCAAAGGATGATCCAGGTCGGGGAGGTGTGATGTTTCATAGCGTGTTCACCCAAGGTCTTCCCAAGGAGGTAACATGAGAGCAGAAAACCAGGTAAAGCACGGAGAGAGGGAACCACAAATAAAAAAAAAAAAAAAAAAAATCCCCACCGAAGGAGGCCAGTGGTGGAAGAATGGAGGGTATAGTCAATGAATGAACTACTGGGATAGCTACATCATTAATTTTAACTGCTATATAGTATTCCTTGTGGGAATAAACTGTGTTCATGAATTCCTCTGCTGACAGACGTTCAGGTTGTTTCCAGTTATCCAGTGTCACAAGCTATGATGTACAGGGTGCTGCTTCTCTCTAACGTAATAGATCAGGAGGTGGAATCGCTGGTCATAGTGAATGAGATTCTTCCGCTTCGATACATATTATAAAATTATTCTCTACAGTGTTCTAATTACAGCCCCTACAACAGTATATGAAAACTCCCTTTTCCTCACATTTTCTCCAATATTTGCTGTTACTAGATTTCATTTTTTTGGGCAATCTGTTGAGTTTGAAACAATCTGTCTTTTTCATTTTAATCCGTATCCCCCTCATCACAGAGCAAGGGGAAGGGGTGCATTTTCTCCAAATGTTTCTGGTTGATTCAGTTTGACGTTCATAGGCTTTGCTCATTTTTCCAGGGACTACTTATCTTTGATTAATTTGGAAGACTTTTTAGTATGTCTTTGATAGGAATTAGAAGTATTAAAATCTATAATCTTAGAATGTAGGATTTTAAAAATATTATGGGGTGTCTGTAAACAGAGAAGAGTTTTCATAGAAGAATTTTAATTTAATCTGATCAAATTCATTAATCTTTTTCAGATTTGCACTTTTCATGTTTAAAAAATTATTTCCTCTCGTGACATCATAAATATATTCTCTTTCATTTTTGTCCAAGAATTTCAGGGTATCTGGGTGGCTCAGTCGGTTAAGCGTCTGCCTTCAGCTCAGGTCATGATTCCAGGGTCCTGGGATCGAGCCCCGCATCAGGCTCCCTGCTTAGCTCCCCCTGCTTGTGCTCTCTCTCCCTCACTGTCAAATAAATAAATAAAATCTTAAAAAAAAAAAAGAATTCTAAAACTTTGCTTACTGATTTTAGCATCTGAAGTTTATTTTTGTATATGTATATCCATATCTATTTCCTTTCACAAGCAAGCCTGTTCTCTCCCCATTGGTGTGTAAGACCACCTCTTATCCACTCCCCATGTCTATGTGGGTCTATCTCAGGCATCTTTAGCCTAGCACCAGAACATTATTTTGAGTATGATAGCTTTAAAATAATTGCATCCCTAACTGGGTGTGTGCTGCTTATTATTCTTTCTCTTAAAAAGCACCTGAGCTATTTTGGGCCCTGACTCTTTAAGATGCATGAATTAGTTCCATACGAACTGACCAGCTCTGTGGGAAAAAAAAAAATAGTTGAGATTTTAATGAAAATTTTAGATTAGTTTTGGGATAATTGATCTCTTTAGGAAAATAGATCTTCTCATCTATGCATCTCCACTTACTTAAGTCCTTTTTTGTGTCTTTTCAATACTATTGTACAATAATCTCCACTCAGATCATCCATTTCTTTTCTTAGATTTATTCTTCCATATTTGTTGGTATTGGGCATGGAATCCTTGAAAGATTATATTTTCTGATCAGTTATGCTGGTATTTAACCACACAATTAATTTCATGTATTGATATTTAAATTTTGACCTTGTATCTGTCAAATTTCCATAATTCTTTTACACTATCAAAAAAATGAAACTGTCTGTAATCATAATTTTTTCATTCCAATAATATTGTTCATATTTCTTTTACTTGTATAATGTGCTGTCTAGGACCTAGAGACAGTAATAAGGAACCTCATTGTCTTATTCTGCACTTTGAAGGGACTAATCCTGATACTTTTGCATCAAACATGATTTTTCTTTTAAGTGTTTGAAGATAAATTTATCAAATTAAGAAAGTTCCTTTTGTTTCCAAAAAGCTCAAGGAATTCTGATAATTCTTGTGGAAATTCAATTATCATTCCTGGACTGGTATCAGGCATGAAATGAATGTGGTCCATTCTCCATCAATAGAATGATAAATAGTAACAATATAAATGTCTAAATGTTCATACTTTTTATAGATGACATACTTGCTTATTGCTCTTCTGTGGGCTAATATTTGGGATTTAGCAGTGGAAGAATGTAACATTTTCTATAAAAACAGTCTCTTTGGGTTTAGAATAGTCTCTTTTGAGCATCATCACTAATGTTTAGCTTTAGATCCCTAGAGAGATGAAACTCTATCTCTTGTTTCACAAAAGCAATGCTGAGAGCTCAAAATGCAGGAAAGTATATATTAGAAAATTCTCACAAAAAGTATGAAACTAGCAGACTATACTAAGTTCTGTTTTCAAATCTCTTATTCTAACAGCAGCTCAGAAATTACTTGGGGGTTCAAGAGGCCTATCAAAGTAACATCCACATTTCTAGATTAATTTACTTGAAATGAGTATATTTTTCAATAACTTTGTTGACAGGTCCAAAAATATTTACAAGGCTTTATTTCGTTTGGATTTTACTACTAATCACGCTCACTTCTTTAAGGATGGAAAATGACATATTTTTAACTAAATATAACTGAAATTGGAAAATGATATAGTAATTTAAAAACTTTCAGGAATGCAGTATAAACTGTTTGAAGGAAAGTGAGAGAGAGAGAAAGACTGGATTACTGGAAATATACTGGGGTAATTCACAGATTCAAAGAAATAACTAAATGAATAAGGTACCTCGAAGGGTCTCAAGGATTAGAACCAGACACACAATACTATTCTCTCTCATCCTCAACTCTTCCATTTATCTATCCTATTTCTCATCTCTGCTTCTCTCTCTGAGCCTTTCACCTGTATGGTGGAGAATTTTCTCCAGTAATGGAGAACACAGATGTCCTGGATAATGCCTGAGAGTTTCCCCAAAACCACCCTCAGGTTCAATAATTCACTAGTAGAAGACTCACAAGTCATTATACTTGTTATAGATTAAAATCAACAAAAGGAAGAGGCACATAGGGCAGGACCCAACACATGCTGAAGCACAGAGCTTCCAATCATTCTCTCCCAGTGGAATGGTGTGGCTAGCACATACTACTCTCAGTGACAATATGTGGCAACATGTACATAATACTGTCAACCAGGAAAGCTCACCCAAGCTTTGGTATCCAGAGTTTTTATTAGGAGTTGGCTATGTAGACAGGCTGATCGCTCATGTGAATAACTTTAGTCTCCACCCCCTCTAAAGCTTGGATTGGTAGGTACCACATGGCCCAAGGCTTTCCACCAAAACATTACATTATTAGCATCAAATATCTGGCCTGGCTCAAGACCCTTAGGTAAACAGAGACACTCTTATCAGGCAGGACGCTCCAAGGGTTTAGAGATTACCTCCTTGGAGCTGGGGGCAAATGGTCTAACCTTTCCGTAGGCAAGGCTAGTCCTTCATTGCACATCCTGAGTCATGGAGTCACATCTTTATCAACCCAGGAAAAAAGAACTGTATTCTCTGCTAGTTGCAGTAAAACAAATCCCAGGAAAGAATTCTGACAGGTCCAGCTTGGGCCACATGCCCCTTTCAGTGCCAGCAACTCTGGTTTCAGGGAAAGGGGAATATGATCCTCCCAGATTGTGCCACGTGTTCTGCTTTGAAGTCAGGGAACTGGACCAGTTACCAGAACAATCTCAAGTTTGTCAATGAAGATAACTACAACAATTATTACAACAACAACCGTGGATATTAAAAAGGGGGAAAAGCATAAAGTATAATCTGATTCTTCTTTCTTTTTTAAGATTTTATTTATTTGAGAGAGCGAGAGCGAGAGCGAGAGAGGGAACACAAGCAGGGGGAGTGGGAGAGGGAGAAGCAGACTCCCCACTGAGCAGGGAACCCAATGTGGGGCTCGATCCCAGGACCCCGGGACCATGACCTGAGCCGAAGGCAGACATTTAACTGATTGAGCCACCCAGGCGCCCCTGGTTCTTCTTATTTTAGATTAAGTCTTGTTTGTGCAATCCAGGGATCCGTAGATATAAGGCAAGTAGGTATTCTGTTAAGTTAGGCAATTGTCTGTATGAGATCAGACATATCCCAGTCAATTCTTTCGTATTTGTGTTATCAGCAGGAGAAAATATGTCAAAACAGCCAAGTGATGGAGATTTTTATTTTTTCACAATTTTGCTGCTCTGACCATAACTCAGAGTGTTTTCAAAATTTTTGTTCTGTGCTCTATGATTCCTCTTTGAGATACCATTACTTGTGGTTAGAACGAAAATTCCAGTTTGATTATTATAAGTCAAAAGTATTATGAGTTTTAAAACAACAGGAAATTATTAGAAATTTGGATTTTAAAAAATGTCACATTTTTCATAGCAATCATTTAAATTATTACCTTATGGTTTAATTCTGTGCTTATTAATGCTTTTAGAGAGAATAAATCTTAATATGGAAAACTCTGCGTACTGAGTACTGAAAAGTTATATCAAACTGCAAAGAAATATGTCTTTAAAAGCATTCTCTCAAACCCATTTCCTGTAAACAAAATCACCCCAGATATTCCTTGAAGTGATTATCCAATTAAACTCTGGTAATAGAGGTTCCTGAGATTAAAAAAAAAAAATTATTTCTGACTCAAAAAAAGTGTCCTAGATTTAATACAGAATCATAAGACAGGTCTGTGGCACCTGTGATTTTAGCTGAGTTCATGAAGAAACTAGACTCAAAGTAAGTATTAGTACATAAATAAAGCTACCTATTAGGGCAATGTAGTTGGCTGACTGCAAGCTAAAAAAATAATAACGATAATTATAACAATAATAAATCACATAGCCTCACAATAATCCAACTTTCACATACTTATTTTACAAATGTGAAAGATGCCAGTCGAAGAGCAGCACACATGTGGCCCCAGGGCCATGGGTCACAGGTGGCGATGGAGAGATTTGAATTCAAGGCTCACTCCGGGGCTCTGTGCTTAATCAGGTAACCTGAGGAAGACAAGGTCACCTCAAGAAATCATCATCGGTCTCAGGCTCTCCCTCAATACTGGTTTTGTACCACACTCAAGTCAGGGCTTTCAGAGGTCAAGCTGGTTTTTCCTATGATCCCCCATCTGCCATGATTTTCCATGGGTTCCAACCTTCATGCCTCTAAGCACGTGGTTCTGTGGAGAAGGTGGAGAGAAGGAAGGAAGGAAAATTGTTGCCTCTGGATGGGGATTGTATAACCCTGTCTTACCATTCCTTAAGCCTCAGTTCAAATCTTACGTTCTCCCCAAGCCTTCCCGATTGTCTTAGGGTAAGAGTCGTCAACCACCTTGCCAAAGATCTGCCAGGTTCTGGTTGGCAGACAGCTGGAGTCTCTCCAACCATGGCTCCCAAGGCCTGTGAATGCTAAGCTTCATCTACTCCCCGACTGGACAACGCCCTGTCAGGACCGTCACAAGGCAAGAAACAAACATTATCTATGGCCACAGTTTCATTTAGACCTTGTTAGCGGTAAAGACAGTTCTGATAACATTTTTTAAACCATCTAGTTATTTGTACATTTTCAAGACATTGTATGTTTATTTTTCTTAGTGGCTTAAGTTCAATTGTTGCTATTTATCTTGAAGTAAGACTAAATATTTTTAAAGTTGGAATGACAAGCTGATACGGCCCAAATTCTTTTGCCTCGCCAAATTCCAATTTTTTTTAATAAGGATACAGTTTGCAAATTTATTTTGGAAAGGCCAGTTGACCCAGAAAGTCATTCTCAAGCTAAGTGGATTTATAAAGCCTATATATATATATATATATATATATATATATATATATATTTAGGCTATTAATCCTTTTTCCAAATCCGTAATGCTCATAACGTATTAAAAAAAAATACAGAAAAAGTAAGCAGGCCCAAGACATGCCAAAAATAAAAACTTAAGGTTTCAAGTCTTTACAGATTGTCTCTCCCTTCACTGGTGTTTTGAAAAAGTTTTAATTTGAGAAGGAAAAATAATTCTATCACCAGTGATATCTTGAGTTGATACAGGGACTTTTTTGTAAAGTGCCCAAATTAACTTTTCTTTTAGTTTCAAGGTAAGTAAGTAAAATAAACAGACGACAATAATAACATTAGCATGCTTCTCCAACACTCGCTGTGTGTCACATACCTGACACCTACCATCTCATTTAATCCCCACGAAAAGGCATTTTTAATTACCTGCTTACAAAGAAAGAAACTGAAATTTGGAGAAATGGCGTGCCTGGTTAAAAGGACACAGAGGTGATTAGGATTTAAAGCCAGGTTGTGCATCTCTAAGCTTAAATTCTGTGCTGTGGTGATTCTGCCAACAGGGGCTTATGGTCAGGGCTGTCCTGAGGAGTACAGCCTGGATCAAATCCTCCCTCCCTCTCCACCTGACCTCACACCATCAAAGGCTAAGGGTCACCAGCCTGTTGCCCATCTGGTTCATGTCCATCCAGGAGAGGATTAGAGATGTGTTGCTCTTCATGTAAACCTTTCTTTGGATACTAGATTCGCCTATGATAGCAATAAAACTACACTTATTATTTTAGTTTAAGTAATTAGAATTAGAATTTCTTTTCCAAGACATGAATTGAGCATGAGACGTTGTATCTTAGGGCCAAAACTGATTCACTCGTAGCAAGGACTATACACTGCTCCATATCCCATTTAACATTTTCTTAATTTGGTCTTCATAGAATCGTGGAATTTAGAGTTTTAGAGTTTTGAAAAAGACCCGTGAGATTCATTCTGTTAACTCCACGAGAAGTGATGCAACTAGTTAAGAATTTACTATAATTTTAAAAGATGGTTTCCCACTAGATTTCAATTGGGTTATTTTTATCATGATCTCTGTCACCAATGTCATTCTTAACGTACACACACACCCACCACCTGGAATCAGATTTTCACCACATCCATATCCACTCAATAGTTGTTTATTTCTACCCCAGACAAAAATCACCCTATACGTTAAGTACATGGCATACATGTCCCAGATTTTTCCAAGTTTGTGCATTTCTCTGGCTTCTGACATGAGGCACGCTCAGGTGAAATCTTTCCCCTAAGTGTAATCTTGTAAATGAGTGGGAGAATTATCAGCTTCATCTCTAAACACCAGTTTTATAGTTTAGGCTTGCAGACACCAGCTGCTCCCTAAATACAAGTTTGTTGAAATGATGGAAGCCACCAGTAAATATCCAAATCTATTGTTTCCAAAATATCTTTGGAATGTAACGTGTTTTTAGTTTAATAATAATTAAGCAGACTCTTGGACTCAACACCATGTTTGAAGAAAGACTTAAGTAGTGATAACAGGGATCATACACCCACAACACAGCCCCACACCCTGAGTTGTCTTTGATGTCATCAAGTTCAGAGGCATTTAATCTCGGAGAGCTCTTCGAGGGAGAAATGTGCATTGCTGGTCATTCATGCTTCCCAAGCAGAAGATCAAATTTCTGACCCTCGGTTCCCTCCTGCACACCTCTGGGATCTCCTTCAGGATTTTCCAGGGTTCTTCTGCTGGTTTGCACACGTGGAATGAGGAAAGAGCTACACACTCCCCATCAGAAGAAGCTCTGGCTGGAGAGAGAGCTAGAGATGGCCCCAAGATAGGTAGATATCTGCCCACTCGTCCCCCAGGGCACAGATCCAGGAGAGGCAAAACCGTGGGTCCAGAAGGGGCCTTACCTAAAACTGCATCTGTACTTCACTTTACGGAGGAGAAAAGAAAGATTCTGGGCCCAGGTCCTGAGCAGTGGATCAACCAGAGTCCACGTCTCTGGGTGTCCTGTCCAAGAAACCATCTCATACAACAGGGGCCCCCAAATTGGGGTCCTCGTAGCTCTTAAGAACTCCCAGAGGGAGCAGTGGAAATCCTACATTTTTTTCCTACATTCGGAAACGCCTAGGAAACCCCACATTTATCAAGAAAGCCACAACAGTGTACTTAACAAATGCAGTGGGGTATTTTTCAATTAATGATATTCATGGGGAGTCAGAAGCAGATAATTAAAGTAGCCCTTGAACTAGAGCATATAACGCGCGCTGAAGAGCCGTGGGAGAACATGAGCTTGCGTGCACATATTTCACACAGCACGTGGGGGGATATGCACATATATGGGCCAGCTTCACGGAGGATCAGTAACCATTCACCTTGGAGGTCTCTGTGGCTGCAGCTACCCCCCGTGGGAGAATACCTGCATTGGACTGAGGTCAGGGGCTCCCAGATTTCCATAAAATGAACTCAGCAGATATCAACAGAAAGGGAGGGGAGGCAAAAGAGGAGACAAGGAGAGAACACACAAAGGCAGGTCCACGAATTTCTCAAGCATCCACTTGTTTCTCTTTAGCTTTATGACACCCGACCTCACCTGATCATACACCAAGATTCAATTGCAAAATAAAGAGATTTGCTCCAGGACCGGCTGCAATGGTTTCCCTGCATGGCACATAGGGAAGAAAAAGGACACCAGTTGTTCTTTTTCAAAGGGGATATAGGCAAACAGGGAAGTCTCCAGTACCCCCTCCCACCCCCAGTCAGCCAATTCCCAGAAGAGAGGTGAACTGGGAAATGGGGCACAGGATCTGGATGTTTGCTGCTCGTTCTTTCTCTACAGTATCCACAAATGTGATCTCTTGTCATCAGTCTGTGCCCTGACGCAGGGACTGCTGCAGGAGCGGGGTCCTAGCGCTGACTCAGGCCTCAGTCCCTGCACCACTGGCTCTCCTGCATGGCCCCGTCCGGTTGGCACGTCACTCCCGAGCAGATGGGCAAGAAAGCATCCTGCCAGGAAAACAGTGTGTGCCTCGTGTTAGTAGTTTAGAGGGAGGCTCACCAGCCCCGAATTCCAGCTGAGAAGTTAGATCCTATAGTTCTGTGCCGGGGTGGGGGGGGGGGGGCGCAATGTGGCTGCTCTAACTCTTCGCATCTTTTTACTTTTCGAGGATTTATTCATGAGCAGGAAAAAAACCCACGACTTTCACAGGAAGTGGAGATTAAAAATAATTGATGCTTAAATTTAATTTTTCAGATAACTTTCCTCAGTGCCAAAGAACCCCGCTTTTCAAAGGAAATATGATTCAGAGCCTCAGTGAATAGCAAAAATAAACAGCCAGGGTGGTTTATGGAGGGGTGCTGGGCGAAAGGAGAAGGATGTGCCCTCACCCTTCCTCTTTCAGCTTTCTGGGGCTTGGAGGAACACTTTCCTTTAAAAAAAAAAAGGGGGGGGCGCCTGGGTGGCTCAGTTGGTTAAGAGACTGCCTTCGGCTCAGGTCATGATCCTGGAGTCCCGGGATCAAGTCCCGCATCGGGCTCCCTGCTCAGCGAGGAGCCTGCTTCTCCCTCTAATCCTCCCCCCTCTCATGTGCTCTCTCTCTCTCTCATTCTCACTCTCTCAAATAAATAAATAAATCTTAAAAAAAAGATTTTATTTATTTATTTGACAGAGAGAGATTGAGAGAGAGCACAAGCAGGGGGAGGGGCAGAACAGACTCCCTTTGATCAGGGAACCCAACCTGGGGGCTCCATGTGGGCCTCCATCCCGGACTCTGAGATCATGACCTGAGCTGAAGGCAGACACTTAACTGACTGAGCCACCTGGGTGCCCCAGAGAAGAACACCTTTTAAAAGCTACTAAAAGGCACCAATCCCTGTCAACTTGAAAGTGTCCCCTTTAAGGATACCCATTTGTATTCTTATTAAGCATTTATACCTAGTGTGAATAAATACATAGATAGTGAGGCTTACATATTACATAAATAATTAGTTCTTGAGCTGGGTCAGGTGTTCCCATGAGGATCGGAAGTAGAGAAGAGCATTGTGTGGTCCCCATTTCCCTGTGAGCAGGCCCAGCCTGAGGTTCAGTTTTAACAGCATTCACTGAGCCCCTAATATTGCAATAAACCCGAGAGATACACAGGTGAAGCCCAGCAGAGCATTATTTAGCTGGCAACTAGCTTTTAGGCCAATCCAGGCCCTCATGGAACAAAGAAATGAAGAGCCAGATGCCCTTTCATATAACAGCTCCCCCAACTCTAAGGCTCTTCTTACCAACCCGGAACAGACTGTACACCTTATGCCCCAGAGGTTGCCTACTGAGTTCAGAAGCAGCCCACAAATGTGCCTGGTTTGGCTCTCACAGAGTATGATATGATACGATATGTAAAATAAAGTATGCATATAAAATAAAATGTACATCCAAACTACAGCATATATAAAGTAACATGCATATATAACAATAATATGCATATCTAATATATGTGTATATACACATATGCATGATGTGTGTATATATATACATATATATCCAATATTTTTTAAATCTAGAGATTCCATCTTTAAAGTTACAGATAATGTGCCACGTCAGAACCCCCTTTTTCACATGGAAACGGTAGATAGAGGCATGGCTTTTCCTTCAGAGGTAGAAACATTCTTGGGTTTGCCTCACCCAGGCTGTTTCACTCATTGCTTTTGGAAAGACTAAATGAAATAATATGTGTAAATAACATCAAAATGTTCCTGGCACATAGTAGGTGTGCAATACATGGTAGCCATGATCATTTATTTATATGCCTGGTCAGATGAGGCGTTTTGAGTTTTCACCCCTGTTTTACATACAGAGTCATGTAGGAACCCCTGGAGAATCTACCTTACCTGCATAATCAACACAATATATGGCTGGGGTGTGTTGTTTAGTTCCATTAATGCCCCACAGAGGAAAGCAGAACATAAGGGGACACAATGGTGAGGAGGTAGGGAGGGGTTATAAGCTCTTAGGAAACTGGGAAGAAAACTCAAGTTGGACTCAACTTGGACCCCCCTTCTCGGGGCCCAGCCCCCTCTCACCATGGCCTTGACCACCACCCAACCGAATGCAGCAGCTTCCTTCCTCCTCCCCCTAAGAACATTAGGCATCTTCATGGTCTCTCAGAAATGTCCAAGTTACTCGCGCCGCACGTCTTCAGGTGACTGTGATCTCAGCTTGGTGAAGTCTGGGAAAGAGGAAGAGTCAATCGATGTCCCCGTTGGAGTTGTCTTTGCTAAGATACCAGGCAACAAGTTGCAGTATTACAGGTCTAAAGAAGAAAAGGAAAGAAAGCAAGCTACTAAACTGTACTGCAAACATTTATGTTTCCATCTTTCTTTCCCATAGGTGGTTGAGTCTGAATAATTTTTATATCCCAAATCTACTTTAGTGCTATTCCAGTGCTATTGAGCAAATACAATTTGGGGGCCACTGGGCACCTTCTTTTCAAAAGCACAAAGGTATATCCTACTGGCCACTCCTTCTCAGCCCCCTACTCTACATCCATTTCTCTCTCTCTCTTTTTTAAGATTTTATTTATTTATTTGACAGACGGAACACAAGTAGGGGGGCGGGGCAGAGGCAGAGGGAGAAGCAGGCTCCCCGCTGAGCAGGGAGCCCAGTGCGGGGCTAGATCTCAGGATCCTGGGATCATGACCTGAGCCAAAGGCAGATGCTTAACTACTGAGCCATCCAGGGGCCCCTCTCATTCCATTTCTTGGCTTTAAACACCATCTATTTGTTCTTGACTAGCAAAGTTCTCTCTAGATTTTGCCTTTCTACTGAGCTCCAGACTCAGGAATCCAACAGTCTACTGGACACCTTTACTTAGATCTTAAATATATACCTTAAACTTAATGTGGCCAAATCAGATCT
Source organism: Callorhinus ursinus (assembly GCF_003265705.2). Taxonomy (NCBI): domain Eukaryota; kingdom Metazoa; phylum Chordata; class Mammalia; order Carnivora; family Otariidae; genus Callorhinus; species Callorhinus ursinus. Next base: position 1,853,203 of record NW_027397109.1, read on the forward strand.
TATGGTTTCCCCACCCCTCAGATTTCCATTCTCGCGTTTCTTAGTACATGACAGCACACTCTGTATACTTAGTATATGACTCTAGCCCCAGACTCAGGTATTGCTGATTTTCTTCTTTCCCAAACTGCCAACATTAAATCCACCAAAGAATCCTTCTGTTTTCATCACAACTTCTTCTGACTCTGCTGCTATAATCCTGGTCCATAGCACTCGCATTGCTTGCCTCCTAACTGGTCTCCCTGCTGCTACTTCCATTATTCTAGAATCCATTCTCCACATGGAGAGTGATCTTTAAGCAATGTAAGTAAGACTATGTCACTCCCCAGTTTAAAAATATCCCTCAACTTCTTAATGCATTTACCATGAAATCCAAACTTTATCCTGGTTTATCTGGTCCTACATGGTGCCTACCTCATCTCATGCTGTTGTCCCCCTTTTCACTATGATCCAGCTACCATAATTGTTTCTATGTTCTTTAGACACAACAAGTTTACTTCCACCTTATGGTCCTACAACCTCCTTAGAATTTCCCCATGCTTTCACACCAGCTCTTTTATATAATCCAGGTTTCAGCTCAAATACCACATCATCAGAGACAACATCCTGGTCACCTAAATAATACACCCCACCTCCCCACAAATATCTATCTTACCACTCAAGGTTTTTTTCTTTTGAATTACCAAACTCTTACCACTGTCTGAGATTACCTCATTTTTTTTTTTTGCATGCTTGTTTATTTCACACCCTTCCCCTTTAGAATATGAGCTTCCTATTCTACAGGATCCTAGCCCATCTTATTAACCAGTATGTCCCCACAGCCTAGCACAATGTCTGTCCCAGAACAGGTGGCCTGTTGAGTGACTACTCCATGTATCATTATCACATTGATTCTAAGCTTAAGACAATACCACTGGTAGAGGCAACGTAACGTTCTTACCCTGCTCTTCACAGTCTGCTTGACCTTGGGCAAGGTACTTGACTTTTTTCAGACCATAAACTAGCATTTTAGGAAAGAGGCTGACTCTAACACTTTTGATGAGTTTGGAAAGGAAACTCTTCAAATGGAAGAAAGAGAAGACAAAGGGACCGGAATGTCGGTAAGGAGAAAGGTGGAAGAGATTAGGGTCTGATATCTTGGGAGGAAACTGTCCGGTGTATAGGTGATGAAAAAGCCCTATGAAAATTAAAATCATTTTAGCTTAAGGAATGGTAGAACCTGCAGTTATGGTAGAAGATGGAATTTACCCCTGATATTTGGAAATGCTTTTTGTGACCCTCTCTCTTCCATCAGGATGGACTACCCTTACCTACCACACCACTGAAGTGGAACATAATGACCTAACCCACAACAAGCACCAAAAGATCATGTATCATCTGTATCAGTTGTCTTGAGACTGAGGAAATGGCCCCACAAGGTGAATAGTGACAGAATATTAGAACTCTTATGAATATTGATTTTGTCCTATTCTTTTTTATTACAATTTTTGTCTATGTTTAATGCACATATTATTTCACTAGAGTAACACATGTAAAACACATATGAGAACATATACCCAAAGCAAGGCTACATACAGCTGCAGCTCTTTCTTTTGCCTTCCTGATAAGAGTTTTTGGTCAAAGGGGTAGATATGACTAGTTTTGATGATGCATATAACTCTATATTCCACCATACATTTCAATCATATTCTTTAAATGTGTGGATAATGTTTCTGCAACCAGATGATGCATTCATTAAGAAGAGAGCCCATGTGAAGCGTCCAACTCTTGATTTCAGCTCAGGTCATGATCTCAGGGTCGTGAGATCTGGCCCCGCATTGGGATCTGCACTGGGCATGGAGCCTGCTTAAGATTCCCTCTTTCCAAATGTTCATCATCATTAGCCATCAGGGAAATTCAAATCAAAACCACATTGAGATACCACCTTACACCAGTTAGAATGGCAAAAAATGGACAGGGAAAAAACAACAAATGTCGGAGAGGTTGTGGAGAAAGGGGAACCCTCTTACACTGTTGGTGGGAATGCAAGCTGGTACAGCCACTTTGGAAAACAGTGTGGAGGTTCCTCAAATAATTAAAAATAGAGCTACCCTATGACCCAGCAATTGCACTCCAAAGACACAGATGTAGTGAAAAGAAGGGCCATATGCACCCCAATGTTCATAGCAGCAACGTGTGTAATAGCCAAACTGTGGAAAGAGCCGAGATGCCCTTCAACAGATGAATGGGTAAAGAAGATGTGGTCCATACATACAATGGAATATTACTCAGCCATCAGAAAGGATGAATACCCAACTTTTACATCAACATGGATGGGACTGGAGGAGATTATGCTGAGTGAAATAAGTCAAGCAGAGAAAATCAATTATCATATGGTTTCACTTATTTGTGGAACATAAGGAATAGCGTGGAGGACATTAGGAGAAGGAAGGGAAAAATGAAGGGGGGAAATCGGAGGGAGAGATGAACCATGAGAGACTACGGACTCTGAGAAACAAACAGGGTTTTAGAGGGGAGGGGGGTGGGGGGATGGGTTAGCCTGGTGATAGGTATTAAGGAGGGCACGTACTGCATGGAGCACAGGGTGTTATACGAAAACAATGGATCGTGGATCACCACATCAAAAACTAATCATGTATTGTATGGTGACTAACATAACATAAAAAAAAAAAAAAGATTCCCTCTTTCACTCTGCCCCTTCTGCCCTGCTCTCTCTCTCTCTCTATATATATATATACATATATATAAAAAGAGAGAGAGCCCATGTGTCGCACATCCACCATCAGCCTGGTTTCCACAGAGACCAGCAGAGGTCTTACAGAGTGACCTCCAGCATTCCAGAAGTTATGGTTGACTGATGGATGGAGAGTAAGCAAATCCCTCTCCGACCACACTCTGAGAGGGAGAAATAGAGCGGGAAAGTTTATTCTCCAGCATCTTTCTTCAAGAAAAGTGGAGGAGTGCCCTTTCTTAAGTTGAGTTTGGATATGCTTCACTGTTTCCAAAATCTCATGAGGAAATTATGTAATTTTGGTCTCCCAAAATGAAGGAAACCAAGAATGAGTCCCAGAGGAACTAAAATGTTTGCCAGCCATAAAATCATTGTCATTATCATCACCACCATATGCATATGTGTGTGTATATGTTTGGTTTATACAACATGTATATCCTTCCTTCTGTATACACCTTATATGTCATATATATGTACATATACGCACATACATATATGTATATATAATATACACATCTCTTCCACATATAAGACATACACATATATTACACACACACATGACTGTCAGTTTGAATATCTTTCAGAGTCACAATGATACATGATTTTTAAGTCAACATAAAAGGCAAATGTGATGTCACTATAGCTTTGATATTAGAAAAGATGCTATGAAAGCTTTTTACCCACCTTCCTCTGTGCTCCAGGTATTGCTAATTTAATTGCTAGAAATGTAAATATAAATTAATGAATACTTTTTCCGATTGTCATTTTATGGATTGGAAAAATGGTAAGCATTTCTTTTGCACATCTATAATTATTTAATGATATCTACATAAAGGCTTTTAATTGTATGGGAATAGTAATAATAATTATAAAGGCCCGCACTCAGCTGATAAAATATATATTGCTCAAGAAAAATTATGTCCATTAAAAATGAATTATTTCTGCCAGCGAATGGCTCACATGACATTTTTCAACAATTAAAATATATGCAGTGTTCAGTTTTTATACTTATTGAAGAAAAAATTGCTGGTTTGTGAAATCCAAAATTCTTTGTTGTTGTTCATTTCTGTAACCCCTCTTAAAACTTTTACTTATTTTCTTCTTCTGTTGGTGCCAAGGATGTGCCAACCGAATCTAAAAAGAATTGTACAAAGGAAAATTGGGGTTGATCTTGCACGTTGAAATTTAGTTTCAAATTAATATTGTGGAATAGTGGAATTGAGTGTTGCTATCTTTGTGTGCATATCATTGTGTGCTTAAGAGCAACCAAACCACAACTATCTGTGGAAGAAGTCATCACATCTCTTTTCTCTTAACCAAAATGGTGACATCCAGACTGTTATAATTTTCATATATATTCACCAATATTTGTAAAATCAAGATGAAATAAAAATCTAATATTTCTGTATGTGGTAACTTCTAAAATAGTGGTCTTTTTCTGATATATAACTTGTGCTAAAATTACACTAAATAATTCAACAGAGGAAACCATTATCTTTTAAAACAGACTTAAATTGAGAATTTAGTGTCCTTAGGTGAAGCTGGCAGCTAACCGAACGACATTAAAGAATTATTGTGATGCCAATAGCGAGTCTTACTATCATTTCTTTTTTTCTGAAAACTTGAAAAGGAACTATTTTTTTTTACAAAAACGTTTACCTTTTTTGACCAAATACAAAAAAATAATACTGAAAATAACCTCCTGAAATGAGAATATTTCTATACTGCATTTCAAAATTCGGGTTCGAAGAGTGGGGGGGGATGAAGGAATTAAGCTGGTCAATGCAATTGGTGTTTCAAAAATAAAAAAAAGAGAGAGAGAGTCCAATTAGAAGTATCCTGGGGTTATTAGCGATAACACTGCTCATATCCAATTAAGATGAAAACCATTTTACCAGCTTAATGTGCCACCTCTGGCAATGTGGCTTTATTAGTTTTATCAGATTTGAGAACTGAAACTTAAAATGATACGTACATTGGGTACCAAAGAGACACTGTTAAGACTTCGAGAGATAATTGGAATAAAATGAGATGCCTCAAAAGTTGTTGATTAACAAGTACTGGGGATTTGGGACAGGGGAAGCCATTGGTCACTCAGTGTGCTTGAAAGGACAAGACCCCCTGGGCTATGCCATGGGATTCTGAAGACGAGAAGGTACTTTGATGTCCAAAAATGCAATAAGAAGGCATATTTGTTTAAGACAAGATGGCCTTTGAAATCCATGATGCACCTTCTCCATAAAAATTCGAGGGAACAAAAGCAATTGTTTGTGATGAATGTCAGGTTTCTTATTTTCCCTTCCAGATTAAAGGATATAATAACTAATGATTGGTATTAATAATTAATAAGACAATCTCTTGTATTATCCTCATGCTTTCCAAGACAGAACTACACAACAATGAAACTTATTTTTGTTAATTTTTATTCCTTTATGTTTTTAAACAACAGCATGAGCCTTTCAACAACATTATCTTTACATTTCTATACCACCCATCTGAGTACCACAGAATGATTAAAAGCAAACAAATACATACACAATAAAGCTTCCCATTTAGGCAGCAATAAAATCACTGTTGCATTGCTTCAATAGACATCTCCTTGACTAATAAAATTCTTGTCACTCATTTCTGAAGCTGGTGGGGGAAAGCCTTTATTATGCAGGCATCATGTTCTGGATGCTTGTCTTTGGTAAAATATTCTGTGCACGGCAAGGAATGTGTCATGAAATTGTTGGTGAGATGGCCCTGTGGAAGGCTGCACTGGTGACCAGTGGTCTCATGCAAATGGATCTTCTGGGAAACACATCAGTATTCCTCTGCTGGAGTGTCTGAGCCCACTTAACGAAAGATCCCTTCCATGATCCTAAGGAATAAACATGAGAGGCTGGGGGTAAGTGTGGCCCATTCTCAGAGAGGGAGGGTGGTGTAATCGAGTAAAGAAACTCGGGCCATGTCTGTTAGATCTAGAGATTCTGGAATATTAATAAGGTGAACCGTGTTTTGATAGTTAATTTATGATGCAATTTCTAATCATGTCCATTTCCTGTGAGTCTTTCAACTTCATAAAGGAGTGAATGTACTATAGTGTTGGCTGTGTGTAGGTTTGTTTCTGCCAACTAGAAAGCCAAGGACTCTGGATATACCTTATGTTGGCACAGGTCACATGGAACTCTTCTAGAAAACAAAGCAAAATGAACATTAAAGAAAAAGTCATGAAGTTTTTTTCATGTGTATGACACATTTCCCAGACTTTTTAAATCAATGAGCCTTAAAAGCCAAAAGCAATGATAACCAGTTGGTATTTTTCAAAGGGGGACATTTGTGTGGCTTGTTGAATAGCAAGTATTTACATTGTTTCTAAAGTTTTAGGTACTTGGTGCAGTAGCCAACTTGCTGAACTAGTATTAGTCACCTTCTAGATGAACATTATGATCAAGATGGTATGAACATTACTGAAAATAAGTCTTTTTTTTTTTTAAGATTCCATCTATTTATTTGACAGAGAGAGAGACACAGCGAGAGCAGGAACACAAGCAGGGGGAGTGGGAGAGGGAGAAGCAGGCTTCCCGCGGAGCAGGGAGCCCGATGTGGGGCTTGATCCCAGGACCCCAGGATCATGACCTGAGCCGAAGGCAAACGCTTAATGACTGAGCCACCCAGGCGCAAATAAGTCTTAATGAATCAATAGAGTAACTTTAATTTACATAAAAGGATCATACATATTTGGGCTTTCCATTATTTAACAACTAAAAATTTACTTCCAGAAAAATACTAGGAGTTAGACATGTGTTTTAGATGATAGAAAAATTGGAATAGCTATATGATAAAGTAGGAATAACATTGGAGGTAATACTCATTAGCTGTCAAAATCATTTGATGTCATCAGTAAATTTAAGCTTTATTAAAGTTAAAGTGGATTCCTAAGTTCCATAAAAGCTAGTAAGGGAGTATGGTTTGATATTCCTGTATTTTCCTCTTCTCAAATGAAATGAAGACAGGTGGGGAAAAAATGAAACTGAATTTATTCATTATAAAAAAAAGAAAAGGCACCATACTGAGAAGTATTTCACACAACCATACTTGAGACAATGAGGATAGTCCTGGAAGTTGGACTGGAATATATTTTAAGTCCTATAGGTGACAGTCTCACTTCACCTCAAGCTATGAACATAATAAAAGCCTTGAAACATTCATTTCGGGACATATCCATTGCAGAAAATAAAGAAAACCCAGGTAGTTTATCATTGTTTATCTGATTTTATCCATCCAAAGGAAAAAAAAAATAGCATTATCATAAACATTCTTCCAGAAATTTCTCTGCTTAAAAAAGAAAAACCGGGGTGCCTGGGTGGCGCAGTTGGTCAAGCGGCCTACTCTTGGCTTTGACTGTGGTTGCAATCTCAGGTTGGGGAGCTCGAGCCCCGAGCCGGACTCCGTGCTTAGTGGGGAGTCTGCTTGAGATTCTCTCTCTCTCCCTCTCTGCCCCTCCTCCCATATGCTCTCTCTCTAAAATAAATAAAAATCTTAAAAAAAAAGAAAAACCTAACCCAAAAAGCAAAGACCATAAAAGCAAAAATAAACTGGTGAGACTACATCAAATTAAAAAGCTTCTGCATATCAAAGGAAACCATCAATACAGTGAAAAGATAGCCTATGGAATGGGAGAAAATATTTGCAAATCATGTATCTGATTATGGGTTAATATTCAAAAAGTGTTATATATCAAGTGTTACATATCTAAGTGTTATATATCAATAACTCGTATAACTCAATAACAACAAAAAAACCCGAACAATCTGATTTAAGAATGGGCAGAGGAACTAGACAGACATTATTTTTTTCCAAAGAAGGCATATAGATGGCTAACAGGTACATGAAAAGGTGCTCAACATCACTAATCATCAGGAAAATGCAAACCAAAACCACAATGAGATACCATCTCACATCTGTTACAATGGCCATCATCAAAAAGACAAGAGATCACAAGTGTTGGAGTGGATGTGTAGACGAGGGAACACTTGTTCACTGTTGGTGAGAAACAGTATGGAGGTTCCTCAAAAAATTAAAAATAGAACTACTATATGATCCAGCAATCCCACTTTGGGTATATATTCAAAGTAAATGAACACAGGATCTTGAAGAGATGCACTTCCATGTTCATAGCAGCACTATTCAAAATAACCAAGACATGGGAACAACCTAAGTGTTCATCACTGAATGAATGGATAAAAAAGATGATATACACCTACACTGAATACTGTTCAGCCATAAGAAAGAAAGAAATTTGCAACAACATGAGTGATTCTTGAGGGGATTATGCTAAGTGAATTCAAGTCAGACAGAGAAAGACAAATACTGTATGATATCACTTATATGTAGCATCTGGAAAAAGCCAAATGCATAGAATCATACTAGAATGATGGTTGCCAGAAGCTTGTGGATGGAGGAAAATGGGGATGCTGGCCAAAGAGTACAAACTTCCAGCTACAGGATGAGTAAGTTCTGGAGATCTACTGTACAGTATAGTGATTATAGTTAATAATACTGCATTATATAGTTGAAAGTTGCTAAGATGGTAGATCTTAAGTGTTCTCACCACAAAAAAATATTAATTGTGTAATGTGGCACAGGTGTTAGCTCATACTATGGTGATAATCATTTTTGCAACATATATCAAATTAATACACTGTACACCTTAAACTTACACAATTATTTAAAAAACCAAATTGTGTCCATTTGTGAGTGTGTGTGTGTCTGCCTTCATTAGTTACCTGTTGCTACAAAACCAATGGCCACAAATTTAGTAGTTTATTTTTTAATTTTTTTTTAAGATTTCATTTATTTATTTGACAGAGAGAGACACAGCGAGAGAGGGAACACAAGCAGGGGGAGTGGGAGAGGCAGAAGCCGGCTTCCCGCTCAGCTGGGAGCCTGATGCGGGGCTCGATCCCAGGACGCAGGGATCATGACCTGAGCCGAAGGCAGACGCCTAACGACGGAGCCACTCAGGCGCCCAAATTTAGTGGTTAAAACAATACATATTTGGGCGCCTCGGTGGCTCAGATGGTTAAGCGGCTGCCTTCAGCTCAGGTCATGATCCCAGGGTCCTGGGATCGAGTCCCGCATCGGGCTCCCTGCTCCTTGGGAGCCTGCTTCTCCCTCTGCTTCTCTCTCTCTCTCTCTCTTCCTCTCTCTCTCCCTCTTTCTCTCATGAATAAATAAATAAAATCTTTAAAAAAAATAAATAAACAATACATATTTACTATCTCTTTTCGGTGAATTAGGAATCTGGACACAGCTTAGCTAAGTCCTCTGCTTCAGGGTCTCTTACAAGTTTACAATTGAGATGTTGGCATCTTGATCTCATATTTTCTGAAAGGTCATCTCATCTGAAGGGTGATTGGGAAGGAGTGACTTCAAAGATCACTTATGTGGCTGTCAGATACCGTCATTCAATTTCTCTTGGGTTGTTGGGATGAAAGATTTAGTTCCTACCTGGCTGTTGGCCAAAGGCTGTTCTCAGGTTTTTGCCAAAAAGATCTGGCCAACATGGCACTTCGCTTCATCAAAGCCAGCAAGGAAGAGTTGGCTTGGAAGACAGAGTTATCATCTTACATATTATAATCACAGAAATGATATTCCATCACCTTTGCTCTATCCTTTTCGGTTAGAAGTAAGACACAGGCCCACACTCAAGAGGAGGAGATTATGCAAGAGTATGAATATCAGCAGGCAAGGATCGCTGGGGTCCGTCTTATAGTCTGCCTCAGACTGCGGGTCTAAGATTGAAGGTGTTAAAATAATCTGAGAATGCTGTTGTAGGTGTATTTACATAGAAAAGATATTTCTGGCCATGATAGGAGACATTTAATTCAGCTCTGCAAAGTTATAAGAGAAAAAAGTTCATCTTTAATGACCCTCAGTTTTTAATTATTTATTTTTTTTTTTAGTTTTAGAAAGTGATCTGATTTGGATATTTCTATAATTATCAAAAAACATTTAAATTTGTTAGATGTTGAAAAGAATCTTTGTGCTGCCCCTTGTGGTTTTCATAATTTAAAATTTAATTGAATTTAAAACGTCTTAATTGGTAGACAGCCAGTGTGTACGTACTTAAACTAACCACCTTATTTATTTTTTTGAAAATAAAAAATCTACTAAAATGCGGCTTTTACCGCAAGTCAACTTGACGTTTGCCTCACAATAGTAATTATGGGATAGAACTGTTCTATTATTGGTAACAAATGGTACTTATTTGAAAAATATCTCTATTAATCTCATTCAAGATTGCATTTAAAACGAGCATTGCTTGGGACGCCTGGGTGGCTCAGTTGGTTAAGTGTCTGCCTTCCGCTCAGGTCATGATCCTACGGTCTTGTGATTGAGCCCCTCACTGGGGGGTCCCTGCTCCGCGGGGAGCCTGCTTCTCCCTCTCCCACTGCCCCTGCTTGTGTTCCCTCTCTCTCTCTCTCTGTCATATAAGCAAATAAAATCTTTAAAAATGAATAAATAAATAAATAAAATGATCATTGCTTAATGTACAGAAATGTCGAATCACCATGTCGTACACCTAAAACTAATATAACATTATATGTCAACTACACTTCAATGATAAAAACAATTTTAAAAATAAAATAAAATCAAATGCATGTACAGAAAGATGCAATCACAAGGAGGAGGGACTGATGACAAAAGACTGTGGCTATCAATGTCCCAGTTTGCTAATATCTGCACAATATTTTCCCCATTTCACCAATGATTTGGGGTTCCCACAGCTGAAAGTCCATCCTTGTGTAGCCCAGGGCTGTCCACCTTTTGCCAGATTGGCCTTTAATTGCCATAATCAGCAGCTCGAATTATTGGCTCAACTGATGGAAATGTGTTCCATCTTCTCGCCAATAAGAGCTTCTTTCCATTGTATCCCCCCCCTTTTTTAAGACGATAAGAAAAAAGGGCAATAAATTAATCACTTTTTAAAAGTCTAAACTAAAACATTTGTGACTAAAATGGAATTTAATGATAAGGCACAGACTGCCCAGCTTCATTCTCATTAAAGACGAAAGTATTTATGTATCTAGTAAAGGTTTAAAAATAGCTAAGCAGCCAGCAGCACCAACTTAAAGTTGGGAAATAATTAATCTGCAAATCATTATTGATTAAGCTGTGAATTCAAGATCGCTTCTTAAGAACATTTCCTGACACATACTTTTTTTTTATTTTATTTTGTCAAATGAGTTCAATTCAGTTAGTAGTATTGAACACTTATCCGAGGCCTGGTACTCTAGGAAGGTGAAAAATACTCAGATTCAGTCTTCCGCCTGCTTGCCAGGAACATAGTTTGCCTAAGTAATGTCAGGGCTTTCTTCCAATCCAACTCCCCTTGCTCCTCAAGGCAAAAGTCTAGGTCATTCACTTATAGAACATTCTGTCCTATGTCCTGTGCACACGCACTATGTTTAGATCCTTAGCAGAATCCCTTGGTTCCATCAGGAGAGTAGCCTTCCTCGAGACAGTGAAGTAGTAGGTGTAGTTTCCATGTGGACGGCATGGGTAAGATCAGTCATAGAACAGTGGTGGAAACCAGGAGGCTCCATTTACAAAGCAGCTAATGAGAGCAGAGGGTCCAAGCCCACCAGCATCTCTTAGGACCTCCTGGATGTCAGGCTTTGGGCGAACCAAATGGAAGAAGACCGAAATACTGTCTCCATGTTCCATGAAGAAGATATGGAGACAGGGAGCCTTGAGGTTTCAATTCTGGCTTTGCCACTTACTCATCAGCTCGATGCCCTTGGACACGTTTTAATCTGTTTCTTCATCTGTTAAAATAAAAACCGAGACTAATATTCTACATAAACTTCAAGAGGATTGAATGAGGTAACAATAGGTAAAAAGTAAACTATATAAATCCTGCTTCTTTTTCACAATGAATGGCGTCTCAATCAATGTATGATGAAGAGATGAGTTCACATTAATTAATTTACTTTCCACTTTTTTTTTTTTACTTTTTACATCTTTTTAATAAAATTCAGCTGCAGGCATATGGGCTAAGGAAAATACTTTGGCTAGAAGATCAAAAATTTATTAACACTTGCATTTCTTGAATTAAACTGATGCATATTACTTTAATATATGGAAGCATATATTTTCAAAGGAAGAGAGTCTAAGTTTTCTAATGCATTTTCTATATGTTTGGCATTCTGCAATATATACGTTTAAGCCAGGCGCTGAGCCACTTATGGACCATATTACTGTATCTTCCTAGCGACCCTTTGAATTAGTACAGTTCTCACTTCACAGATGGACAAACTTTGATTTAGGAACACTAGGGGCCCTGCCCAAAGTCGCATAGTGAGCACCTACAGAGTCTGCCAAACTTCAGGTCTCTGGTCTTTGCTTTTGTTTTTATTTTTACCACTAGTGTATCATGATAAAGTAGGGTTTGATGCGCTCTCTGAGAATCTTCATACTAACCTATAGTTCAGGCTTAGGGATTCTCACTGAATATAAATAAGAGAAGAGAAGCGAGTCATACTATTGGTAAGTGCCACAATCCTGACCTCAAAAGTCCTTCCTTTTTCATGATGCTTCTCATGGAAATAAAATATTAATCAAATCCTGTTTGAAATACTAGCTCCTAATATTTCAACCTATAATAGTAGGTCTTTGACCACGTTTCAAGGGCTTTTATTTATTTAGCATTCATATTTTCTCCCTTTCAAATTCTTTGTCTTTCCAGTGTTTCCAGATGGCTCTTTGAACTCATCCAAATCCAAATCACCTCAACCCTACCCTCTTTTTCTTCTAGCTCTGATGATTACGACCACTCCAACACATGCTCATTCACACACCCCCAGAGCCGTGCTTGTCCACCTTCGACCCCTTGAGGGCTGCAACCAGAGCTCAGGGTCTTCTGAGCCAAGATTCCTGGAACACCATAGGAACACAAAAGGGATCATGGAAGGCGAAACACACACACACACATTCATGAGTTGCGGTTGATTCCGCTTCAAACACACTTAAAAAAAAATCTTTCCCTGTCTTTTTTTTTTCAATTTTGGTAAGGATGAATTCCTTAAAATAAATATGCTTTACAAAATAATGTATTTACACTTTACAAAAGGGGGAAGGGGGAAAAAAAGAAAATATTTCCCATAGTCTGGGATAGTCAAATTTGCCATCCTCATTTCCCTAAGATACAGGCTTATATTGAAGATTTTTATAAGAATCTTGTCTTGTTTTTTGTTTTTAGTTTTAAAACTACCTTTTTACACAATATTTTGAAAGCAACAACAAACAGTAAATAGTATTACCAACACAATGAAACATACCAAACTATAGCGAAAATGAGATTTTTAAACCAGGTTTTTAAGATTCATTTGCTTACAAACACTAAATACTTTGTCTTCTCACTTATGGAAAATGATTGAGACTCTTTGAGAAACAAAATCTGGCCATAAGTTGAAAACATCATGCCTCACAGGATCAAATTTTGACCAAATAACTTCAGCCTGCATCTTTGGTAAAAGTTTAGAGTGAGTTTTGTGTTCATTGAACATATCAAGGTGGGGAGATGCAGCGAGTGGAGAGGCAGGGAGTAATTGAGTATGATTTAATCAAAAATGCACTTTTGCATGAAATCAAAAGTGCTCCCAAACCATCTAACTGTTGAGTTAAAAATTGTTGTTTTCCTCTCATGAGAGGACGATTTTAGAAATAATCCGAAATATTAATTCTCCAAGGAAGACTACCCAATGAGGAATTTGGTTCATGTGGTAAATTCCCCGCCCCCCCGGCCCCTCCCCTTCCTACCATCTGAATATTTAACATAAGAGAAAAAGTCTTGCTCTATTTTTCTGCTGGAATCACAGCAGTTTCTGTTTCTAACCTAGGAAGAATGTGGTTGGGACTGAAAACCCCCCTGTCCTATTGTTAGACTCCCCAGCACTGATCCTTGCTTTTAACATCATAATGAAGGATGCTCTTTAGTGGATTATCTTGAGAAGGGATTAACTCCTTCAAGTCTTCTAGGGGGCAAGGTGTTTTGAGCCCTAAATACACACCAATTGCCTGCTTAACTTTTCATCTTATTTTGAAAACTGCCCAGCTGGAATTCAAATTCTTTTCCATAGAGCTGAATTTTATTAGTAGCAAAGTTGGAGTTGGGGGGGGAGCAGATGCTAAATATAAGCACTGTTCTTTTAATCTCGTGGGGCCAAATGTTTCAGATATTTCACTGAGACAGGCACGTCAGGATAAGACTCAATCTAAACTTTGCTGTAAGCTCTGCAAGTGCTTAAATCCTCACCCCATCTCCCAGGCCCATGACTGAAGCTTTCAAGAAGACCATACTTTTACTAGAATTCTACCTTTAAATGCCATTTGTTCATAGGATCCCGTTTCGTGGTTTTTAACATTATCTGCATTTTTTTTCTTAAATCACACTAAAACTAGAATGCAAATGCCTAATACACACACACACACACACACACACTCACACACTCACACTTGAAAAGAGGACTAATTGCTCTATAATTTATAATCAAGTGGTTTCTCTAGCCACTGCTTCTTATCTTAATAACCATTTATTTCTGTCTGCCTATTACATTAATACTGAAATCTTGTGTTTGTTTCATATTCAACTTACCCCTTCCCCCATTTCTGTTATTAACGACCCCATTGTGTTATTGGATAATTTGCCAGGAAACCAGATAGTCCTAAACCTGTGCTTTCTCCTACTTTTCTCTTAATTCCAACTTTTTTCTCCTTAGTGGCTTACGACTTTCCTTTGTTCAACTGAAGACTATCTTTGCCACCGCAAACACTCGTTTTCAACATGTGAAAATGTGGAAAATTCCTTCTAAACACATCCACGACAAAACTTTTTCTTGGAACTTTGTCTTTCGACCTATTTTTTTAAATCAAATATCAATAGATATCACCTGCAGCTTTAAAAAGGAAGGTGCAAATAAATTAGAAAACGCTCTGTTCGTCACCTTAAGAAGTTTTACACATGCGTACAACAAAAATAACAAGAGAAAGATCTTGAGGAAGTGAAGTTTCATGATTTTGTTTTTCAAACTCTGAGTAGCCAGGTGCACTTTCCTATGAACAAAATGAAATGAACTCTTATTCTTTGTTTTATATATATAATAACTGTATTCCAGAGGCTATGCCTTAATTGTAAATAATCCCCCACATTCTTTCAGTGTAAACTCTTTAAAGAGTCATGAATTTTATTTATACTCTCTCTCTCTTTGAGAGTCTTTTGTTTATTTGCTGTTTCGTTCTTTGTGAAATAACACTCCCAGAGGAAAATCCCCCTCTCTGCTTAAGGAATTAGGCCAGAGACAAAAGCAGGGCATTCTTTAAGCCTTGTTTTGTGCTAAGAGAAATGTTTGACATTTCTGTGGAGAGGTGTTTAGTTTGGATTCATTAGGTCTTAGGGACTCTTTTCTCTTTTCTGGCCTTTCAGATTCTGTCACTGTTTTTTTTCTGTGTTTGGTAGACTGAAGAGAATTTACCAGGGTGTAATTAGGTTTCCTACATTCGAAGAGCAAAAAATCCAGTTGCTTTAAATGAGGAGACCAAGTATTCCCCTCACTCAGCAGGCCCGAACCTGAATCCCACTTTCTGATACCCATCTGGGTAGAAGAACTTGTCACAGCGGAAGCAAGGAAGAAAAGAAAAGAGCTTTCACAGAAGTTTATGTCCTGATTGAAATAAATACCTCTTGTAAGCATCTTTAAACAGTTACTTGACTATCACGCCCACAGTTCTATCCAGGAAAGCCAAGACATTTGGTTATCCTGTGCTTTGTCTAGAAACATGAAATAAATTCAGCTTTAACATAATTTGTAATACAAAAGGAAAATTTAAATATATATATATATATTAAATTTTACAACACCTTAAATATATATATATTAAATTTTACAACACCTTTACAACACCTCCCTTCCATCCCAAATTCATTTAAAGGATATCGATTGCCTGGCTGGGAAACAGTACATTTTTGCCAGATCATTCGCCTTCTGCTTAACAACAGAGATATTTTTGCTAGGTTATTAGCTGCATCTCCTGAATTAGTAAAAGCTCAACTATTTTGGTAATTCCCCAAATCCTCAGGCCAGAAATAGCACTTGGTCATCTTCTTTTTCCTTTTCTCCTTGGATGTGGCATTAGAGACCATACTACTGGGAGGTGCTCTCTCCTTTTCACTATTGCTGGTATCGAAGCAGGGAAGGAGTAGAGCCAGGAAACCTTGAAGGCTCCTCTCAAGAACAATCCAGACATGAGTGAGTGCCAACCGTATAGGCTCCTTTCCAACCAAATCCTAACTGATGTTCCAAAGGCCTCTGACTTTCAGTTGAAGAAACCTGCCCTCCAGCGACTGTTGGACCATATGTTCTCCATCCACACCTCACCTCAGAGAGTGATGATGTTAACAGGCTGGCCGAGGAGCCCCATGGCCAAGCCCTCACCGGTGACATCCTTATTGGGACACAAGCTTTCTCTGGCTGGCAGACAATACCCCGTTAGCAGATCTGGCTGGGAAAGCGTTAACCAAGAACAAAAGACCGGAACTCTACAGAAAGGTCTAGTGGCTGTGATTAGATGGGGAAAGACCAGACAACAGCATCTTTAACTAGGGTATTGCACCCTGCCTCTCCAACCCTCCCACACACCCCCCAAAAATGTACTGATTTGTCTTTATTAAAATAGTGGAGACCCTGTCAGCCGTGTCAGTCTAGCCCCATAAAGAAAGGTGTGCATAGAGCGCTAACCCCCTTCAGCCCACTGCCTCCAGGGACACCGTCACCTTGTGTCCCAATGGATCCTTTTCCACTGGACGTTGAACGCTGCCATGTTTGTTAGAATTAATTCTAATCTTAATATTATTTAAGAGAACAACTCAGACTGTTATTTCCCCCTTCTTTTTGAGACCCTGAATTGTAAATTTCAGTTCAAGTTCTTTTATTTTTTTTTAAAGATTTTATTCATTTATTCATGAGAGACACAGAGAGAGAGAGAGGCAGGAAGAAGCAGACTCCTCGCCAAGCAGGGACCCCAATGTGGGACTTGATCCCACGACCTTGAGATCACGACCTGAGCCGAAGGCAGACGCTTAACAACTGAGCCACCCAGGCGCCCTCAGTTCAAGTTCTATGGGGACCTAGAGGTGTGTATCAAAAACCATTTTGCAGTTCCACATGATTTAGAAGTCCCTGAGAACAAAATTTAAAGTTAAGAAAAAGTAACGGCTGAAATCACTGATTCTTTAAGAATGGTAAAAGATAAATCGCTCAGACTTGGTTCACTGAAGGGACAGCGAGATTAACATCTGTGCGAAGATACAAATATCAATAAATAAAACAAATTATTTAGGACATTAGGAGAAAGATCTAATAATCCAAGGATGATCATGGGTTGAAATTTAAAAGTTTCCTTTCCAAAAAGGAAGAACATAATGGTCCCTGGACAGGAAAGGGAATCGGAAGGAAAAGGAGAAATGCCAAAAAAATAGAGCAAATTCACGCATATACACTAGAGCCACCCAAATGTCTTTCTTAGAATCAAGTACTGAAAACTTGTCAGGCAAGTGTTTTGCAATAATGGAAAATGTCCCCAGTCCCTGAGATAAGGATGGCATATGACTGATCAGTCCCCTTGGGTAAAACCTATCAATTTCAACAATGTGCCCGTGTTTTAGAGAAGCATTTCCATCTTCATCCCCTGCAATAACCCTAAAGTAAAGGGAGAGGCAAGAAAGGAGCCAGGGAAGGAGTCTCAACTGCTATTTGAGAGAGCAGGGAGAATGACATAGTCCTTAAAGTAATGCCCTTTTGGGCAACAACACAGGTGAATAAACTTGTGAGTGGAAACTCATTTTTTTTTTGATATTTTACTTATTTATTTGTCAGAGAGAGAGAGAGCACAATCAGAGGGAGCAGCAGAGGGAGAGGGAGAAGCAGGTCCCCCACTGAGCAGGGAGCCCGATGCGGGGCTCGATCCCAGGACCCCGGGATCATGACCTGAGCCGAAGGCAGACACCCAACCGACTGAGCCACCCGGGCGCCACCAATTTCTTGTTTGATTATATAAAATCAATTTGAGCTGATCAGATATATGTACATAATTGTATCTATCATTTTCTCTCCTGTTAAAAACTCAAAGACAGGGGACAGAAGCTAAGTTCCTCTTGGGTCCCCAAAGAAACAAAGTTTGCTTAAAATATGCCTTGGCATATTAATTATTCAATGGCAAGTAGATCAGGCTGTTTACCACTGGAATGCCATTAAGCAACGACCAGTGATTAGGATATAACAGCAATGGAATTTTCTCTGCAAGGACACATCTATCCATACCATATAAAATCAATCACTGTAATTCCCACAGGACATTTTTGCCCTTAAATCTACCAAATATAATGTGTTCTAGTATGCAAAGAAAGATATAGAAGACAGTCTCTATCTTAACCTTGAAGCCCGTGCATGACCCCAGCACCTCAACGTGAAGATTCAGGGTCTTCACTAATTGTCATTAATTACAACCACTAATTGTTATTAATTACAACCAAATGTGTTTCTGTATTTTGAATCTTTGTGTAAATACACTCCTTATATTCTAAACAAAAACAGCTACTTGCCCTGCATAGCATTCCTGTTACTTGTTCATTACTGTGCAGATAGTAACTTTAAATAAACATGATCCTTAAGCTTCTTAATAAAGACAAATTGCCTTCTTTAGCCATTATAAAAAATGGTATATTTTGTGATTAGCTGTGGGTTTGTGGTGTTGAGACACTGTAAAATATTAGCATTTCTTTTCAGTAGGAGCTTTTATTTTTCTTGTAGGGACCAAATCACGTGTTACCCTCCCTTGCTTACTTGCAGATAAGGCAGAATACTTGAGACATCAGAGATGTGATTATGTGCCATATATCCAGTTGATTACCAACCCTTCTCTCTGTGTGCAGTCTAAGATGTTCAAGTCTCTGTTATTATATATATGTATGTATATATGTATATATATAATATAATTCCAGAAATATTCCGACTGATTTCCGAAAGGCATGGTTGAAGCAAAAAGAGACGCATTTTTGGAGATGGTATTTTGTTGAACTAGTTCTAGAAATAAGCAAACAGCCTCAGAAAACTGATATAAGTATATACTGGTTCTTTACAGAATGGATTTCACTTGGATCTTTCAATATTTTATGTTGTACCATTTAACAAAATAGCATGAAAGCCCATGGTACATTTCTAACAATTGCAAACATTGCTTCTGTTTCTCACAATACAAGCACATTAGTCCTCAAAATGTGAAGAGATTTCTAAAAACATTTTTTTTCTCCTACATTTGTATTAAATATAAAAATCAACTATTTTGCTTATGGGCACTAATGGAAGTTTTGGTACAACATTAACCAAACAAATCCCCAGTAGAACAAGACAATTTTCTGTATGTGGTGTGGATTGTAAGGGTTCCTTTGCAGATATTGTTTTAAATGCGATTATCTTGCCTCCTTCTTTTATTGTTACAAAATAAAGACTTCTTCCCTTAGGTTGCCTGTCACTTTTGAAATGGGAAACATGATGAATTATGGCACATTTGCCTTGCTATGCTTTATCAAGCTCATTAGAGATGATGCATGATCTGAACTTTACAGAAGGGAAAAAAATACATGGACACCCTTTTTCTTATCTTCTCTGTTTACCTCTGAAATTGTGCTGCTTTACTTGTTGCACAAACTGACCACCTATCAAGAAAAAAAAAAAAAAGTCTTGTCTACAAAACACATGGCTTCCTTCTAGAATCACCCTGAATTGGAGCTGTGAAGTCTCTAAAAGTGATAAATCGGAACTCCTAGTTCAGAACGCTCTGTTTTATTTTTTCCATTGTCATGCGAGGCAAACAACTTCATATAATATAGATATTGATAGACACGGTTATTTTTAATTCAGTTTTCCAATGAGATAGCCTTATAAGAAAAAACCCTCTGTGAGAAGACTTCAGCTTAATAAAATCAACTTTCATCCATAAATTTAAACAAATCTATTCTGCCTTAAAACCTTATGGTTTACTGCATATTCATTTTTAAAGAAAAAAATGAAGACTGAGTTTTAAACTGATTTATGCCAAGGAAGTTTTAAATAAGTCTTGATAATCCAAAAAATTATTACAGAGCTAAAAAGCCATATCTTCTTACCTCTTTCTGCAGTACTTTGAAAATTTGATTTGCACTAAAACCTAGACAGATTCACCATGCTGAAGGTCATCAGATAAAACAAATGTTTCTCCAAGTTTAATTCAATGCTTATCAGCTAAAACAATTCCTCTCTAATACTTCAGATATTAACTACTGTTGAGATGTAAAATGCAAATATTATTTTTAAATGTTAAATACAGAGTTGGAAAAAAAAGCATTTGGTTTCAAAATGAGAAAGGTGACTACTTGGATAGCAAGTATACCCATTATCTGAATTTCATTTCCATTAAAATATCTTTCATTTCCAGCACCTGTGATTGTTGAGTTTCCCTGGTAATGGAAAGAACACTGAGGCATTTACATTAAAAATTCTAAAATCATGGAGAATTGAGCCACAATTCCTTAACATTTTGCCTGGGAGAGTCTTCTAGGTGGCCCATGGGTCCGTCTCTATTTGTCAGGATGTTTTCCAAAAGAGTATCTACACTTTGGCTTCTGTAATTTGTTCACACACATGAAGTTTCAAATTGGTTATCACCAGCATCACCTTGTTCTCTTCTTCATTCACTCGAAAACTGTGCTGCTGTGTCCAGTACTCTACTGGGTTCTGGAGTATTGACCCTGCCCTGATGGAGACAACAGTCTGGGGGAAAGAACAATCTTCATCTCATATAATTTAATTTAGATAAAGAATCAAGGTATTCAGGATTCAGGTGACTCCTTGAAGGAAAGGATGCTGGGGGTTCTGCAAGCACATGGCAGGGGTCCCTGACCTAGCACAGGATGTCAGGGAGCCCTTACCTAGTGCAGGATACTGGGAAGGAGGGGCAAAACCTGGCACCTGATGTCAGAGGGGCTGGACCTAGCATGGGATGTGGGGAGGGGGCAGGGATCGAACTTGGGATGTCAGGGTTCCTTCCTTCCAGAGGAATGTTCAGGTGAATTCAAGGATCTAAAAGAAAGCCAGTAGGGCAGAAAGGAAGTTATAATCAAGGGGAATTGTCAGAGAGGAGCCTGGCAAGGGAAAGAGGGCCAGATCATGCAAAGCCTTGAAGTCATGGTAAGAATATGCGGTTTGTTCAAAGACTTGCGGGAAGCCATAAAGAGATTCAGAGAAAGCTTCTGTGCAAGGAGAATGACACAACCTGGCTTGTAGTTTTTGTAGATGATCAACACAGACACTCTGTGAGGTAGACCAAGTAAGTGTGATAAACCTCATTGGACGAATGTAGAAACCATGACCCTAAGATTGAGTTCCTTGCCAAAGGAGGGATGGGCAGCCAGCGGTGGGTGTATGCACTTGCCCATCCTCATGGTATGTGTGTTGCTGTGTAGACTTCTGTTATTTCTATATCATTCAAAGGTCTCTGTCCACTACTGTACACACTCAAAATCAAGGCATGCTTCTCATTATTTTTCGGTGATATTTCATTTTAATGCCAGGTGGGAAGATGCAAGTTAGGTAGTTTGTAAACCAGAAAAAGCTAAGAGAAGAGTTATTTTTTAATACCGGATTTCTCTTTGATGTATGTCTATCGGGTCTCTAAGGAATTTGCCAGATACATTATTTTTTGCATAATTTTAGAAACATTTCAGTTCAAGGACTAGAATGGCATTTAAATATTAACAAAACTATTTATTCTAAAAAAGATGTTGATGAAATAGAATATTACAACCACATCATAAGCTCCACATAGAATAACTCCTTTATTATATACTAATAATCATTATAAGTAGGTTTTCTAGCATTGAAGTAGTATAAACATAAGATCTAAGAAAAATATGGTTTATGATATTCTACTTAGTTCTGACAAGTGGGCAAACACCACTTGAAGGAAGAAAGCCTGTCATGGTTTATATGAAGGTAGAAGAATACCTCTCTCTGCTGCTTTTTCTTTGGCTCTCTCTGTTCTCTGGCTATATGTCAGATAAGAGACCAGCTCTGGGTGTTCTTTCCTGAGGACTTGATATATAAAGCGTTTGTCCATTGCTGGGAACCAGAGGGAAACATCTGGACTTGGTACTTCTCCCTCCAAGGAAGGAAGAAGGAAGAAGTCACAGTAGGAACGTTTCAGTTTTGCAAGGTGGGATTTACTGAAAAGAGCAGGAGAGTATCATAACCTCTGTAGCGTCTGCAGAACACCCAGAAACTTCTACTCCGTCTTATGAACTTAACCAAAAGCCTTCAAATTAATTAGTTAGCCATTCTGCAGCAGACAGAAGCTGTTAACACTTACAGCCACATCTGCACATGGACTGTGGCTTAGTCAGTTTGGGCTGCTCTAACTAGATACTACAGACTCAGCAGCTGAGACAATGAACATTTACTTCTCACAATTCTAGAGGCTTGGAAGTCCAAGATTGGGGTGCCAGTATGGCTGCGTTCTGTGGAGGCTTGCAGAGGGCTGGCTCCTTGTGCTTTCCTCACATGGTAGAGAGAGAAAGAGAAATTCTGTCTCTTTCTCTTTTTATAAATGCATTAATCCCACCATGGGGGCAGCACTCTCATGACCTGACCTAACCCTGATTACCTACGGAAGTTCCCACTTCTAAGTACTATCACAGAGGAGGTGAGAGTTTTAAGATATGAATTTGAGGGAGGCACATTTAGTCCGCAACAGACTGGTTTGCTTATATAAAGCCAAATTCTCTCCCCAAGGAGTGTCCTGAGCCCCATCTCACAGGACAGAGTAAGAAAGAAAGGCCTACGATCAACTTCGGGCCCTCTCGTCATCTTGCGTTTTCAGGTGGCAATGTTTATAGGGAGTTAGATGAAACAAAAGATTTACTTATTTATTTGGGAGAGAGAGTGGGGCAGGAAGGGCAGGGGCAGAGGGAGACAAGCAGACTCCCCAGGGAGTGGGGAGCCCCATTGTGGGGCTTGATCCCACGACCCTGAGATCATGACCTGAGCTGAAATCAAGAGTCAGACGCTTAACTGACTGAGTCACCCGGGCACCCTTGCCTCTCATACATTTCTAATTTCTCTTATAGACAACTCTTATCTTGCCAGCTAAACTGTTAGATCCTTGAGGTCAAGAGAGTATAATAAAATGCGCTATATCCAATCATTTACCCAAAATAGAAGCCAGGAATTTCAGAAACTATCTAAATTCTACCACCAAAACCCAACCAACCAAGTAATATTGGATTAAATATTCCATTCCATTACCCGATTACTCTGCTTTGTTTTATTGTCTAAGCTGCCTGAATCATTACCTACTTCTTAAAGTAGGTGAGGTCATTGATCCTTCATGGGGTGGGGGTGGGGCAAAGAGGGAGGTAGCAGGTGACAAAAGAATTTCTCTTGGATGTTCTGGAATTCAGGTTTCCAAATGCAATGAGCTAACTGGGTGAAAAGTGTCTTTTCTAAGACATAATGAGCCATTACATGTTTGAAAAACCCTTTGGAGGCATGAACCGTCAGAGGAGCAGAGTGACTTCCCTCCATCACCTCAGAGAGTGATGTGGCCTTGTTTGACTGGTGCTGAAATGTACTTTCGGTTGTGCTTATAGACATGAAAAATTGTATTTACAAGGCCAATGTCAAGTTCTGGTTATGTTTGTTCTTTCAATCTTTTTTTTTGTTTGTTTGTTTGTTTGTTTGAAGCTAAAGAATTGTCTGAGTATGTACCGTAGGCTGAGTATGTTCTCTCTCCCCCCCAAATTTATATTAAGTCCCAGCCCCCGTGTAATGGTATTTGGAGATGGGAACTTTGGGAGATAATTAAGTTTAGATGAGGTCATGAGGGTGAAGCTCCCATGATGGGATGTTGTTATAAGAAGTGACACCAGAAAGGAATGCCTGGGTGGCTTGTTCGGTTAAGTGTCCGCCTTCAGCTCAGGTCATGATCCAAGGGTCCTGGGATCGAGTCCCACATCGGGCTCCTTGTTCAGTGGGGAGCCTGCTTCTCCCTCTGCCTGCCACTCCCTATGCTTGTGTGCTCTCTCTCTCTCTCTCTCTGACAAATAAATTAAAAAAAGAAGGGACACCAAAGAGAGCTTGCTCTCTCTCTCCTCCATGTGAGGACACAATGAGAGGGTATGTACAAGCCAGGAAAAGAGTCCTCACTGAGGAATCAAATCACTTGGTGCCTTGATCTTGGACTTCCCAGCCCCCAGAACTGTGAGAAATGAATTTTTCTTATTCAAGCTACCCGGTATATGGCAGCCCAAGCAGACAAATATAATGCATATGCCCAAGAGGAGATCAAAAACCTTCACAAGACAAGTTTACTGTAAATGATAATGAGAGAAGTTGATGAGAATGTCTAATGTGGGACTTTGAAAATATTTGATCATTTGGAGTGATTTGGAAGTCTTGATGGTGATACGATTAAAGAATATATTCCCTTTAACCATAGTCAGTTTCATTTCAGAGGCGTTTGGGGTCACACGATCTAATTTTTAAGATATTATTTTGTAACTTATTTGAAATACTTGCATCTGATATAAACATAGAGATTTCTCTAATTAAACCAAGTACAACCAGAGAGTTAAATTTGGTGCCAAGAATATCATATGGTATTACACCTTCTCTATTAAAAAAAATACATGTTTCCAATTTGGAAGAACTTTTAGTAAATTCCTGAAATTTGAAAGTTGATTTCATGTCCAGATTCTCAGTGGGGCATCTGGTAGGCTTCCCTGAAGCCTGTCTAGGTTAGTGTATTGGTACAACCATTTCTTTAATAAGACTGCTTTGAAACACAGAAGCAGCATGCTGTTTAAAAGCTGGCGAAAGGTGATTGCTAGCCTTGAAATATAAAAAGCCGAGTTTCATTTTGAAAAACAAGACCCTTCTCAGTTTGACTGAAATGTATTAAGCAGGATAGAGAGACTATCTCTTGTAATCGTCAGCAGATTGGCAATCTGACATATAATTCTGGCAAACCTGTACTTAATTGCTAAAATATGACTTCCTAGCAACTACAAGTATGTTCTCTGGCAATGTCAAGTTATCCCAAACCACATGACTTGACTTCGGCTTTAAAATTAAAATTGAAGATTTATCCCAGGTTGAAGCTGTGCCTTGTGCATTCTGCAAGAATTCTATACACTGCAGACAGGAAAACGGGATATCGTTAAAGCATTGCAGTGCCCCAGGGGTCAATGTCAGATACAATCTAATTTAACATCTTTATTAAGGATCTCGAAGAGGGAGTAAGCCACATATTAATGAAATGTGCAAATGATATTAAACTGGGAGCTGGTGCAACCACCAGTAAGGACAAAGAAATAATAGAAATGCACCAAAAGAGGTTAAAACTATGAGCAGAAAATTATTACATGAAAATCACCTTCTTGGGATTGAGAGTCTTAGAGATGAGTACTGGGAGTCAGAAATCTCAAAGTTTGGGGGTTGCATCCAATTGGGAATTAAGAGGAAGAAAAAGAGGGCAACCTTTAGCCAGTATCTAATTTAGACACCAACGTAAACACTTTACATTACATTATGTAAATTTATACGGTCTTTAAAATCAGAAAGATCACCAACTCTAAAATTCAGATGCAAGCCAACTCAAATGTAGTAGCTTGACTAAATACGGCACAGATAACTATTAAAAATGACTACAGCATGAATAATATCGATGTGCAGAATATATGAAATAGTGTGGAGTGAAAAAAAAACACAGAACATAATATATGTGCACGATGATAAAATATAATGTAACACAACATGAAATATATCTATGCTCATTAAATTACCCCCAGAGGTCTTCACCCAGAAACTACTTTTCCAATACACACTAATTTGGAAAAACAAGTAAATGTGTCTTTTTTTTTTTTTAATCACAAAACAGCTTAGGAGCCCTGACCTTTTACCTCCGTATCTCCATGCTTTCCCATTTCCCACTCAAACGACAGTTGAGACAACTTTAGAAACAATACTGCCATAGCTATTGCTAAAATAGGATGCCCTTGGGGCAGCATCTGACAACCTTTCGGTCTTCAGGTAGGAATCCCCTGACTGCCTATCATTTCCTGAAGTCACTCTCTCTGTCTCTTCCATCTCTGCATCTACTCTCATGCCAACAACCTCGGTCACTCTGAGTTAACCAGTCATTTTGACAGGAACTTTTAAGCAAGCTAACATCCGGAAGCAATAACTTGCATTTTACATCTTCTGTCCTTCTCCCTCCTTTAGAAGTCCTCACGCAACTTCTTTTAGTTGTACTAATAGAATATGGCATACAAAATGGCAGGCGCACAACTTGGAGCTGGAAAAGGAATCCTTGCATAATCCTGGTGCCCCTAGAATTTTTGACTTCAGTCTTTGATGCCTACTCAGAAAAAGTAGCTTCCATTTGTCTTTCAAATCCTTCCATGATCACTTATCTGCTTTCAGGGAAAATAAAGAAGGAAAATTCCCTGGAGCCCCAGATATACCTGAAGGGAACCCATTGATCTAGCATGGAATCCATAAGGATGGCTCCTTCTAAACAGCAGGACAGCAGTAGCAAACCATCTAAAATGCAAATGGGCATGCCTGGGTGGCTCAGTCGGTTGGACATGGGACTCTTGATTTCAGCTCAGGTCATGATCTCAAGGTTGTGAGATGGGGCCCCGCATTGGGCTCTGCGCTGGGTGTGAAACCTGCTTAAGATTCTCTCTCTCTCCCTCCCTCTATCCCCACCCCCAGCTCACACACACTCTCTCTCTCTAAAAAAATATTAATAAATAAATAAATACTAAAACAAAATGCAGATGTAGATGAATCCAAAGAATTGAAGATGCTGAGGTTCGAAAGTAGTAGGAAAACAATCCAACTCTGCTATTTGTGCTTCACACAAAGAATCTAACCACATCATGTAACTGTGGAGTTTACTGCCTCTGTATCAAAATGATTTAGATACATCAGTGTGTGACCAGATGCTTGTGGGAATGGGGCAATGGATGTATGAGGAAAGATTATAAATATCAAACGAAGATTGTAGCTAATAGAGTGGACATGCTATAAACCTTTGGAGGATATTCTTGCCAGTGAGGAACAGGAATTATTTTAAATATACTGGAAGGAATTACTAGACATATGGGAATAAAATTCAAGGAGATAACACATCAGCTAAATCTTAAGAATTTTATTATAGTTTAGCCTTTTCATGGATTTAAGACACTTAAAGGTAAATTTAATATGTGAAGCACATACTGACAGTTTTATTAATGATCCTGAAATTATAATGAATTAGAATAAGCTTCTCTACCTGAAGTGTAAGGTTTCCTTGAGTTCATTACCTGAGTTCATTTACAAAGTAGAATTTCCTGGTAACCTCCTCACTATATCCAGCACAAACGAATTCCACCTCACCCCAGCTGAAGTTGAAAAATGTTTTCAAGAAATCATTTAGTTTTCCTAGATACTTTGGCTTGCCTTAAGTTATAATTAGAAAACACATCAGAAGTTCAGCTATAGAAATCTTCTGAACACTTTCTACTATAATAAAATTGGGGGTGTTTCTTCTCCTTAAAAAAAAATTCAGCTTACCTATGTCTTCTTCCGGGTGTATATGAAGTACAAATTGTTCATGTCACAAGGCATGGGAAGATGTTCAGTGCCTGCTGTGTGACAGCCAATCCTCTAGGTTGTAGAAGTGCAGAAAAAATTCAGACGTAGTCCCTACCCTTAAACATTTCACCATCTGGTGAGAGAAGTTAACCAATAAAGAGTTTTGTATTGTAAACTGTATTTAAGCAATGGCATTAATACTGGTAAATGTCTGTGGGGGGTGGTGGCCTCAGTGGTTCAGGCGGTTAAGCATCTGCCTTCAGCTCAGGTCATGATCCTGGGGTCCTGGGATGCAGCCCCACGTCAGGCTCCCTGCTCAGCTGGGAGTCTGCTTCTCCCTCTCCTTCTGCCCCTCCCCACCCACCCCTCTCATGCTCTCTCTCTGTCAAATAAATAAGTAAATAAAATCTTTTTAAAAATACCAGGAAGTCTTCCAGGAATGCCACAAATAATAAATAACTTGGTTTTCAAATATTAAGGTGCACGTTCATTCAATGGAAGCAGATGATTTTTTCAGAAAACGGTAATTTTCAATGACCATCAGAAAAGCCTATGACAAATGTCAAATTGTCCACTGATATTTAGTTCCCCTCTTCTGGGCACATGAAAGGATTGTAATGCCCTGTCCCCCTGAAATTAAGCACAGCCATGTGTTTTGCTTTAGTCAATGTAATAGGAGTAGAAGAAAAGAGTGGAACTTCTCAATAAAAGCTTTTAATTGGCTAGCAATTGGATTCTCTCTTGTCTTCTCCTGACAATCACTGAAGTGCAGGTGGATTGGAAGGTAAAATTCAGAGCGGTCACCTGGAGGGCAGCACTCTAGAGAGTCACTTTGATTTGCAATGAACTTTGCGTGAGCCAGAATTAAATCTCTGTTGTTAAAGGCACTGATACTTAGACATGTTTGTTACTGAGGCATAACTTTGCTTATCCTAACTGATTACACTCATTAAACTTAAGAACAAATAGGACGTCTTCCTTACAAAGCAAGTATTGCTCGAAGAAACATAAATTCTAAATGAGCTCATTGCCAGCTAGTCAACAAACATTTATTGCATTTATTGTTCATAATAGTGCAACCAGCCATGTATCAGGATTTTAATTTTGAAGAATATTTTGAGTGTATGATTTTTCCCAGCTCGCTACTCTTCATGAAGATTGACAATAAAGGGACCAGATGCAGAGCAGCTGAGTATCAAGTGGATCTTCCTCTCGCATTGCACAGGTAGTCTGTGGGTCTGAATCCATACATACCTGAAAAAAACATTTTATGATCCTCTAACGAAGGCAGGATGGTTTTACCGTTTTCGGTTGTCAGACACTTAAAAGACATTTGATGAGAAAAAAAAAATACAAGTGATCAAGAAACTGTTCTTAAAATTGACTGTATGGTTATAATGATGGGCAAAAATAAAAATAAATATGTGTAATCACAGAATGCTTTATCATGTGAAAGCCAATGAACAGTCTGGCATTGAAGATCATTCTCTTGTATCTAATTTGGAGAGATACTTAACAAATAGCATAACAAAGGCTTTCTTTCTATTATAATAAGTAATTGATGTAGACGTAACCATTTTGCCTGATGGATTTCAGAGCCGCAGAGTGACAGTTGCTCACTGTACCATCATTGAAAAGCTGGATTCTAGATGATTTGATTTTTTTTTAAAACATTTAGATGCTTCTTGACATGAGAAAACATCCTAGCTATGAAAGAACACTGTTATGGCTGGTTTTCTTTTTTAAGTACCACGTGCAGAATTTCAAAACAACATTGGAGCTCTAGCTTATAATGCATTGAAAATGACCTAGTAACTGGTCTGGACTTTGAGTCAGGGAGCTGATTCCTGGTCTCTGGACTCAGGCCTCTTTTGCATCCAAACCTCTTAATACTCAGCCACCAGAGCTAATTTTCTAAATATAAAGCTGACCTCGTTCCTTCTACTTGAACAACCTCCAAAGCTTCTCAGTTGCCTTGTGCATAAAGTTCAAATTTCTTATCCTACCCCTCTGTCCAAATTGCCCTGTGCTGCCATTACGCCAAGGGGGTCTCTCTCCCCAGACTTATCAGTCTGCTCTTTTAGTCTCTTATCTGGGACATGTTTCTTCAACTTTCTTTCTCCACCAGTAAACTCCATCATATGACATGCTTGCTATATTTTTTAAATAATTATTTAGTTGTCTAATTGGGCTAACTCAATCTCTTCAAAGGCAAAGAATGTATATTTATTTAACTTTGTATCACATACCCCCCTTTCAAATAGTTCAAGTGTCCGGCATATAATTGTGGGTGAGTATTTGGTGAATGAGTAAATGAATGGAGGAATGTGTGAATAAATGAAGCAGACCTGAATTTAACCAATGATTTTACCAATGAACTGCTGGGTGACCTTGGCCATGTCTATTTATTTCTTTGTGCCCCAGATTCCTGAGATGAGGAAGGGGGATCGTAATTGTTATCTGCCATAGAGGGATGCTGCAAGGATTAATGAAATAATTTTGGTAAAGCAGTTTGAGCTCCCTGAAAGAAAAGCACTGTGTAAGAACAAAGCGTTATTATAATTATTATATAGCACCTTTTCATCTGAGAATCTCAAAGCACTTCACAAAACATTAACTCATTAATCTTTCCAATACTCCTGCAAGGGAATTCCATTATCTCCATTTTAGAAAAGGGCACCATGCAGACAGCCAGAGGTTAAATACCTAGTCCATGATTCTATCCCTGTTGAATGCCAAATCCAAGAGCAGATTTCAGGACTCCCAGCTGAGAGACAGCCCTTGGAACCTCTACACATGGCACCTTCCCCCGCCTCTTTGCCCTGCACAGAGAAACCATTGAGCAGCGTGGACTGGATGGCAAAGATCCAGTTGGAATGGGAGCCCAGGTTAGTACCTTCCACGGAAGAAGGGGTGAGATGGGGCAGAAAGGTGATGACCACAATCCTTCCTTCAACTGTAACAGTAAGAAGCAAGTGCAAGCAACGCCTGCAATCAATTGCTTACCCTCCTCCACGGTCTCCGGCTCAAATCTTTTCACCAACCCTCTTTTAACTTGACACCTTTCTGGGATGTCTGTCTCCCAGCCAGAAAATGTCTCGTCACCTTTGAAAACAAAGGTAGCAGTTTAGCAACCAAAGAAATAATCCTAAAATACTGCATTCAAAGGAGCTTTCCTCCCCTGATACTGTTTTTCCTGCTGAATCCCATGAATGTTAGCTGAGACAGGTGGTACTAATCCGCCTTCTAAAAGGAAAAGGAAGAATGTTAGCTATTCTGCATATACTTAGGGCAGGAAAAAAGCCATAGTTTGGAAAAAGATGCGTTACATCAGGAACGTCTAGCAAAGTGGAGCCGTTTCTATTCATAGCGAAGCAGAGATGCAACATTTGTGCTTTTCTCACAGATGTTGAGTTCATACTTCTTGGAGGTGGTGGTCAAGACTACTGGCCCAATAATGTGAGCAGATTTGCTACAAACGTACACAACATGTGTGTCTTGACCTCCCAGAAGTAACAAGATCGTGTCTAGAGGTCAGGTGAATCCGGCAACCATCCTTCCAATTCGGATTCATTCATGGCACCCATTTCTAGGTGACAAGGTGCATTTAGTCTTGATTTTAAATCCCGATGAGCATAATTTGTTCATTGTGATAAGTGTTACGCCGACATCTCCTCTGAAACCTGGAATGGAATCTCCCTCCACTTCCTTCATACCTGTGACCTGTGTGAACTTCCTCTCAACTGCAGTCATTAGCAAGCCCATTCCTCAGAGGGTGTCATAAAGATCTGAAACTCCTGGCCTGCTCTTCCTGCACAGTCTTATTCACCTTTCTAACTTCCCCACACCTCCTTGGAAGCCACCTGTAGTTGTGGAAAGAGAATGAGTTTTGGATCCAAACCAATCTGACAGTTAATCCTAGGGCCGGCCACGTCCTAGTTATGTGACCTTGGGCAAGCCTCTGAATCCCTATGAGCCCCCTTTTGTGCACTGCAAAATAAGAATTATGAGTCTATATTGAAGGCTGTTTGAAAGATAATAGGCACACATAGTTGTCCTCAGAGAAGATTGGTGCCCTGGACTGATAGGAACTCCAGGCGCTGAGTGGAAGATTAAGTCTAAACCCGTAACAAGCACCGGAAGACCATTTATACCCCCAGTGCTAGGAAAGCCATGCCAAAGGAAGTCCCAGGAAAAGAGATTAGACCTAGGCGAGGCACTGACAATGAGAATCCAACAGGTGGAAGCAAGCAGCTGTTAGTGGGGGTTGAGATTGGCAGGGAGAACAGACCAAGGTCAAGGCCTAAACTGGCAGGTAGCAATTGCCAGGAAAATCTAAAAACTAAAGGTCAGAAAATCACCACAGGGACCAAAGGTTTGTGATCCAACCCCCCACCCCCACCCCGCCGTAGGAAACTCAGACATGGAGGAGTTCAAGGAATTAGGGAATAGGAGTAGGAATTCAGCCAGGATTTAAGCAAGAATCTCTAAGACAGATGCCCCTGGGCAATGAGCCCCGGAAAGCACATGAAGGACCACCACCCCAGAGCTCACTTTACAATCCCTCCTACCCATATCTCCACTACACATCAGGTTCCATGGTTCTGAACCTTCTTGAATTTACATTTTGCTTCCCCTCTACCATCTTGTCCTTTATGGGCTTGGATATTGAACTTGAATGGTTTTATCTATGATGAACTCAGAAGCCTCATTAGATATTAGACTAGTATTTGCTCCCAGGTACCATAGACACCATGTGCTCCGTCACCAGGGTCACTTAGGTGCCCTGGGCACTGTAGTTTCCCAGCCACTGTCCACTCCCCATGAAGAAGAACATCAGGTGAGAATGGGAATGGTAGCCCACCCCAGCAAGAACAGGGGGATGCAAAATACCACAGGCATGGGAAATCACTTCCATTCTTCCTGATGAGACAGAATCCAGAGTCTGTGGAGGCTGATCCGCAGGTGGGAGGCAAGTCCCTCCCCTGTGGAACATGGAGCATTGTCCCCCCAATCACCTAGCTGCTGACACTCCACTGGTACCCTCTCCTGACCTCGTGCCTTCAGGTCCTATAACTGAACAGATTACTTCCCCAATGTCAATCTCCCAACCCTAGGTTTTTTGCTAG
This sequence comes from Callorhinus ursinus, assembly GCF_003265705.2. NCBI lineage: Eukaryota > Metazoa > Chordata > Mammalia > Carnivora > Otariidae > Callorhinus > Callorhinus ursinus. Next base: position 1,885,776 of record NW_027397109.1, read on the forward strand.
AGCTTTAGGCCCACATTTCACCTAAGTATGCGATGAACGTCTCAAATCCATTAGTGTCCCTCTCCACTTCTATTAGTGGGATCAACTATTTCCTACATACTGGACTGAAAATGATACCTTGACCTTCCACGATGGGGACTGAATAGGCTCATACCCAGACCTCAGAGCCAGAGGCAATAGGGTCTCACTGCGCATGAGCAGTGGTGGAAGAGACTTCTTTACCTCAACCAGAGACACTTCTCCAACATGTCTCATAAGGGCAGAGGCCTTCCCTCAAAGATCAGGTGGTGGAGCAAAGATCAGAGGTGTCTTTGAGAACTAGAGTCCCATCCCATGAACGTAGATGGTGTGTCCCCAGGGTTTCCCTGCACACAGAATGAATGAATTAGAAGTGACAAAATAAAGTAGAAGTGACTAAGTTAGCTTTAGGACATGAAACTGGATTTAAAGTTTAACCATCACACCCACCTTCTAGCTACTGAGAAGAAATATTGGCTCCTAAGTTGAGTGAGTTCAATTATACAGAAAGAAAAAAAAATTACTAGGGGTAACTGTAACTTTAAATCGACTCTCTGTATATCCCCCCAGGGTCCAGCACATGTAAAGCAATTAAATATTTACTGAACAAAAGAATGCATCTTTGATTTTTAGATCTAGCCTTTCTTTCCTTGAAGTATTTTGTTACCTTTCGAAGTCGTTATTTTTCCCCTCCGCTATTTAGAATTCTGAGCAGCACTTGACTTTCCAAGTGGAAAGTACATTCTACCCAGTGACCCAGTACTATGAACCAGTCAGCATTGTGCAAGCACTTACTTAAAGGATGGATCTGTGTGGGGCACCTCATTTCTCAACAGAAAAATTAAAATAACCCCAGGTGAATTGGGTCAAATGTGTCCTAAACGAGTTTGCTGACAGAGAGTGGTAATGACAATTGCTTCCATTTATCCGCCTTTTACAATGGGCCAAGCACTGTGCTAAGCCTTTCCCAGACTCTAATCTTCGCACAGCAAGAAAGAAGACCATATAATCCCCTTCTTTCCAGTAGAAAGGTTAATCAAACAATGAAAAAGTGGCAGAGCTGGGATCTAAACATACTCAGTCTTCTCCCCAAGTGGGGATCTTCCCACCATACAACTCAGCCCCCAGAGGGAATATTTTGTCATTCTATCAGCCCTTTTTGATATACACCTTGGTGGGATCCTTGCCAACGTTCCCAAAGTTCTTGAAAATGATATTGCCAACTCCAGCTCAGCAAAAGACACGTTTTCTGTAGTAGTTGACAAATGCTAAAAATGGAAATTGAAAGTCTGTATATCGGAAAGGGTAATGAAAGAAGGAGCCCTCCATACTCAAACAGAGGAACCCAGTGGGGTTCCGGCGGGGGGGGGGGGGACACACGTAGTTTTTTGTTTTCAAATTGGTTTCATAAACATTAAATTTACTCAAGCAGAATGAACATGTCAAAATGAAGAAGTCTCCATAGCACAGATTTGGAAATTCAAGATGTCATTGAAAATTAAGATGTTTTTAAATGAAATAACTCTTCTAGTAAGTTATGTCTGAACATGACCACTGGAATTTCAGAATTGACTATAGGGAGATAAAAAATGTAAATGAGCTCTGCCTGGAGGATCCCAGGCTGCAGGGTTTTCTGGAAAGAGTGATAGGAAGTTGAATAGCTATGGTTTCATCTCAAGTAAATTAACCTTACATTAAGGGCCAAACTTCTTATTCATGCCAAAAAGTGCCCCCAGATGTTTCTATAACTCAGCCATTTCCAAAGAGTGGGATTTCACTTAGGAAAAAAAAAATGCTCTATAACATTTCGCCTTTGCCACACTTGGCTAGATTAATTAGCATGTTCTTCAACACTGCTTTTTTTAGATTGACAACTTTCTTTCCAAAACTGAGAAAAAGAACCATTACTTGAACATCCAGACCCTGCAGTGTTTCTTCACTCGACAACATTTATTGGCCTTTGAAATTCTCACTTCCATTTAGGGACAATTTTAATTGGACCCTCGATCACTCAGTCTCCCTCACACCTTCTATTCCAGAAGATTGAAGGGAGGCTGGGAATCCAGATTTCTTCATCAGGATGACCGGGAGGTGTTTGAAAGGGAAGGCCTGCTGTGCGTCCTTGGCTTCCCAAGTTCGGAGTTATAGCTTTAATTTATAGACAGGTCTACACAGCTGCTGTAGCTACTCACTGATGCTGATGTCACTACATAGGATCGAAATTACTCCAGGAGCCTGGGAAGCCCTACACCCAGGGCCAAATAAGGTCAGGAAAAGAGCAAGGCAGAACTAAAGTGAGGGAGAGGCAATGAATTCTTAGCTAATGCTGGGCCTCAAAGAGAAATCTCCAGATTGCAATATCAGCCGGATATGAAGGCTCTGGGATATCCTGTGATTCTGTTGAAGACAGAGCTTAGAGGCGGTAAGAGCTTTTCATCTGCCGGATCTCATATCATCACATGCATGGCCATCCCTTGTTTAATTGTCTGTACTCCCTACTAGAATCTTTTAAGGGCAGGGAATGGCTCTGTTTCCTTCACCAACACACCCTCAATCCATAACAGAGAACCCACCAAAGGGTAGGCATGATTATTTGACTATCAGATGTCAACCAGTGATTTGCTTCTGTCTTCTGGACAATATTCATTCCTTCTACGAATATATATTAGGTCGCCCTCTGCATCAGTTGGATGAGGTTAAGGATACCTGAGTTCTAATGAGTCAGGCTAGACCGCTGCCAAGCTCCCATTGCAGAGCAAGTGGTCTGGGTTTGGAGTTCGTAGCCTCAGCTTTAAGATGCAGTGAGGCACAGGAAGAAATCATTAGATCCTGGGCAAGAAGGGTAGTAACACAGGAGGAAAGAGGGTACAAGGGACAGACACCCAGGTGGTCCTAAGACTACCTCTACCTGGACTCTGCTCTGGTTTCCTGCCTGGATCTAAGTGTGGAAAGATGGTGGCCAACAGGTGCACTGGCTCCCTGGGTGAGGGGACTCTCCACAAGTGTTCAAAGTTCTTGATTGCAGGGCCAACAGAGAACTGGTCCTCTGGGGGGTTCTCGCAGCCCGACCAGCTGATTCCTTCTCATTATCCACAAGGTCAGCGTTGAGCAGACAGCTGCTCCTTGCATGTAACCCTTTGTCTGCCTTCGCACAGACAGTGAAGACCCCATTTAGTGAACACCACCCTGATCCTGGGGCTGCAAAGCCTTGGTACCATCTTATACCATCATTTATGACCTCGGTGGCTGTAGGAAAACTGCTCCTCTGAGCATCTTGCTTTCATCTGTACAACAGAGAGAATGATTTCTGCTCTTCCTTGCCTCCTAGGCTTCTTGAGGATAAAAAGACCCACAGAGATCTTAGAGAAAAGTGAAACGTAACATGGTGGCTAAGGGAGAGGAGAATGTAAAGAAAGTGGTTTCCCTCCGAATGTTCTTCTCAAAATGCAGTCCGTGCTGAGAATAATAGAAACAGCGGTCTATAGCTGAATATATTCATTCAAAAGGATGTGACTGATTTGTTTTGATTCAGCAAATTATTTGTTTATGATTTGTTTACTTATTTGAGAGAGAGAGAGCGTGAGCAGGAGGGGTGGAGGGAGAGGGAGAGAGAATCTCAAGCAGACTCCACGCTGAGCGGCGGGGGGTTGGGGGGCTCAATCTCACGAACCTTGAGATCACGACCTGAGCCGAAATCAAGAGTTGGACTCGTCACTGACTGTGCCACCCAGATGCCCCACATTCAGCAAATTATTAATTACATTCCTGCAGCATAAATCTTAAACAGAGCTTCCCCTGCTGTTTGATGATGCTTTATCATTATATAACATTTTCCCAAGTGAGGAATTCGAGGGAATGGCTGGATATCAGTAAAATCACTTAGAGTGATATAGATGAGGAATTTGTAACTTCACAAGAAAATGGGTTCCTTAGTGGGCAGCAGGGACTTCTTTCTGCCCTGTCGGCTTTCTCTTAAAACTATGAGGTTGTTTGTTGCACATGTATTTGAAAAATACAGCATATAAGAGGAAACACGAAACCGAATCTTCTCAAAGCAGTGGTACTCAAAACGTGGTCCTGGGACTGGCGCCTTCAATATCACCAGAGATCTGATCAGAAATGCAGATTCTCAGCCCAGCCCAAAGCTGTTGAATCAGCAACTCCGGGGGTGGTTCCAGCAACCTGTGTATTAAGGAGCTTTCCACGTGGTTCCCATGCATCATGCTGGAGAGCTTTCTGGATGCTGCTAAGATGCTTTAGTCAAGGAAGCTGAAATTTTGAAAACTCAAATGTAGTGTGAAGCCAAATACCCAAAGATGGATGAAAAACAGGGTTTAATTCCTCATCCTGTAACAGGGCAAAGTCTTTATAATTATTTGGAAGCATTTTACCCACAACCTCAAAAAAAAAAAAAAAACATTTTGAGTATCAAAAGACTATTGTGGCTATATATTTCATGTCTTTAAAATCAATGTAGTACCAAAATCTCTAAATGGGAGCAGGGAAAATATTTATCTGAAAAGAAAGTGTCTTTTTTGCATCTCACCTTAATACCTAATTTAGAGATGGCCAAATCGTTTTGATTTGAAGTGTCATATTCACATTATTAATGAAGAGGCAGAAATTGAGGGAAGTGATTTAGGAAAGATATGAACTTTATTGTTTCCACATTCTTCATTGAATAGTTACCTACTTCTGATGGTATTCTAATTTTTTTTAAGATTTTAAAAATTTACTTGAGAGAGAGAGAGTGAGCAGAAGGAGGGGAAGAGGGAGAGGGAGAGAGAATCTCAAGCTGACTCCCTGCTGTTGAGGTCAGGGCTCAATCTCACAACCCTGAAATCATGACCTGAGCTAAAATCAACAGTCCCGATGCTTAACCAATGGAGCCACCCAGGTGCCCCTGCTTAAAAAACAAAACAAAACAAAAAAACACATTGTAAATAATCACTTCAAATCATAAACTTGTTGGCAATGGAAACACAAGTGATATGCAGAACTTTTCCTAAAGTCTTAAATACAAATTTCAATAACTAAATCCCCCTCCAATGAAAACATCAAACAAAGCAAAAAAAAAAAAAGGAAAAATCATGCTACGTTCCCTGTATTTTCTTGCACTTTAAGAGCAGGATAAAGACCATTTTAAATGAAACGCCTTCTCTTTATGTTAGTCTGTGGCTGTGAAGTCACACCCATCACTAACGCTCAAGGTCAGCTGCCCTGGTTGCAGAAGTCAGAATGGGGTAAGGAAATGCTGCTTGGTTTCATTAGAACTTTCAGAAGCATTCATCCTGAAGTCCTTTTAGGCACCCACCAGCATGTTTCATTTATTTATTAGAAACTTTTAGTGAGGACAACTTTTGTCATTTCTTTATATATCTCAATCCATTAATACGGCTCTTAACCTGACCGTGTTCACATTTAAGAACACTTCACTAAATAGAAGCACAGGCAAAATCAACTGGTGTTAATACCTCTAATTCAACAGGTGCTAATATGAAAATAATGACAGCCACAAAGTAAACAGCTGGTGCTGTGCCTGATCCCCACCCCTCGACCCCTTAATGTGAACATGAACAGATCTGTGCTATGTATAGATTCATATCTAATCAGATGGGGTCTATATGAAACTGTCCATTTGAGCATCTGCAAACATTCACTCACAGTCTTGGATTATAAATTCTGTCTCTTCGCGTTTCCTAATTTCCATTCACCATTTTTTAAAACATATCAATCTGTCTTGAAAATGATGGCATAGATGGCTAGGGAGTGAAGAGTGAAGAATTCAGCATGTTTGGATGTTAATTTAACTGAATAGTGACCAGGGATTCTGATGTAGAGCCCCATGAGTTGGCTCTGGCTGAGGACTGATTCCATAAAGACCCTGAAATACAATTTTGTCTTCCATTCCAACCACCAAATTTTTATTGCTCATCTATGATAGGCAACACTATATTGCTTTCTGTCTTTACTAATGCATATAAACAAGTTATCACTGGGGATATGAAAAGAGCCAATTAGTTTAGCCCCTACCTGGACTTAATTGAGAAATTAACAGAGAACTACAGATTCAACTGAGAAAATTGATACAAAGAATTCTTTCTTGTATGGCATCTGAGAAATGAAAGCCTATTGCTGACCTGTGTCTTCTGTCAGTTAGCACTTTCTGTCTCACATAAGGCAGGATGAGATTGTAAGCTATCCTAAGAATTTGATGTCTTCCCATTTAAGGGGGGGGGAAGATAACATCATGCACTGAACTGACCAGTTGTTTCTTCCAATTGATGGAAATAATCAGGTGTTCCAGTATCTTATTATCTGAATTGTCCAGGCAACGTGGTCAAACCAGTAGACTTAGAAAACCAACCTCACTTGCTCAAAACAGCATTTTTCCTGTTAACACGTGTTTTTTTTTTATTGAAATACATTTGACATATAACATTGTGTAAATTTAATGTATACAACATGTTAATTTGATACATTTACATATTTTAATATGATTTCCATTGTAGCGATAATTAGCACCTATATCACATTACATAATTTCTTTTTAGTGGTTGGAATAATTAAGTTCTAGTCTCTTAGCAAGTTTGAGGATTATAATACAGTACTGTCTATTCACTATGCTCTGCATTAGATCTCTAGGACGTATTTGCTACTCATTCCAAGTTTGTACTCTTGAAGAACATCTCTCCTATCCCTCCACCCCGAATCCCCTGGTAGCCACCATTTTACTCTGTTTTTATGGTTTGGCTTTTTTAGATTCCACATCTAAGTGACATGATACAGTATTTGTCTTTTTCTGTCTGCTTTATCTCACTTGGCACAATGTCCTCAAGGTCCAGTGATGTAGTTGCAAATGGCAGGATTTCCTTCTTTCTCGTGGCTGAATAACATTCCATTGTGTATATATACCACATCTTCTTTATCCGTTCATCTATTCATGGACATTAAGGCTGTTCCCCTATGTTGGCTATTGTGAATAATACTGCACTAAGCATGGGAGTGTGTAATTCTCTTCTATTAATATCCTGTTTAAAATAATTTAAACACCTGATAAATTTTTCATCCGAAATAAATAAATATGCCTTTGTACGACAATAAAGTCATGAAAACTTAACAATAACCTAGATGCCAAGATGGAAGAGTAGTTAAATGAAATAGTAACCATATTCACTTTAATGATTACAACATACATGACATGGAAAGATATCTGGGTTTTATTTATTTATTTATTTATTTATTTATTTATTTATTTAAAAGATTTTATTTATTTGACAGAGAGAGATACAGCGAGAGGAGGAACACAAGCAGGGGGAGTGGGAGAGGGAGAAGCAGGCTTCCCGCCGAGCAGGGAACCTGATGTGGGGCTCGATCCCAGGACCCTGGGACCATGACCTGAGCCCAAGGCAGACGCTTAACGACTGAGGCACCCAGGCGCCCCTCTGGGTTATATTTAAATAAAAAAGTAGATTATACATTTCAATACTAATACAGTAATTTTTAAAAAATGTATATATAGTATATTTATACATGTTCTCGAAAATATCAGAAGAGATTATCCATGGCTGTTAGAATTATATTTCTTTAGTTCATATTTTTTCTTTTTATTCACTTTATTTTTGTAATAATTCTTCACCAATTATGTATGGTTGTATAATAAGAATAGAGCAGTACATATTAGTTTTTTATTTTTAATGAGGTACATTTCTTAGCACATGATTGCAGAAAAGTTTAAATCTTTTGGCTAAACCAAAGAAAATGTCATCACAAGTGGTCATTATATGGGTGTTTTATTTTTCAGGAAGCAAGTTCTGAGTGAGAAACTCCCCTTATATTTCGTAGAGTTCACTCTATGTTGTCCTCCCATTGTTTATAGCTTCCCTTTCTAGTCACTAAAAAGATACTGTAATTCCCAGAGCGTTTTCCTCATTGCTTCTTTTTTTTTTTTAATTTTTTTATTGTTATGTTAATCACCATATATTACATCATTAGTCCTCATTGCTTCTTGTGTTCTTTTAATGGGATATCAGAATTTCTGCCTGTAGAATTATACTACCACACAGGGGAAAGATCATTTTCAATTTGCGAATAGGGTTAAGTCCTAAATGTGTGTTACTAAGTTGATGGCTTTGATCTAAGAATGCATTTTCCCATAAAGACCATGATCCATTATTGTTCTGTTCCAAGACCCATAAACCGTATATCCTTGGAGATTATCATTGTTCCAGTGGGGAATGATCAATCAAAGCTTCACCAGCATATGTAATGGGTATTCAGAGAATTGTGTTGGGTAGCCAGAATTGAGGGACTTCTCTCCTACATTTTTCTCCTGTTTCTAATAAGCATTTGGGAGAGTGGCCTCCTGGTCCCAGGTAGGAACATCACCTAACTGTGCAGGGTATAGGTGGGAGAGGGGACAGTGAGAAGGAGGTTTCATGGGAGGGTGTCATCAGAGATGAGCCCTCTAGTCCAAGGACAGGGCTCTGAGGGTCACAGTGAAGCTCTCAGAGCTGGGCCTCAAGGACACGTCTTGATCTGGGATCTAAAGCTAAGAGGGATTCCCCTCCACAAGTGGGGAACATGAAGCTTTAGCTTCCTGAGACCCACCATAAAGTGAACTGCAGCTGTCCGGTATTTTTCTCTTACTCTTCCAATCTGAACCTAGCACACAGCCCTCCTCTGATTTCTTAGGATTATCACTGCTCATAAAACAGGAGTAATGGTCACAACCACCACAGTAATAATAATGTCTAATTGTACTTATCTACAGTTTTATGGATTACAGAATATTTTGTAGACACAAGTTCATTTGCTGTGGAAACTCATAGGAATTAATGCAAGCTCCCTGGTTTTCCTTATTAGTTTTAGGAAAGACAAAGTTACAGATATATGAAACATAAATCTTGTTTCAATCCGCTGTGTCTTTTTTTTTTTTTTTTTTGAGAGAGAGAGAGAGCACACATGTGCGCGAGTTGGGGGTGGCAGCGGGGGGCAGAGGAAGAGGGAGAGAGAGAATCTTAAGCAGGCTCCATGCTGAGTGCAGAGCCTGACACAGGGCTCAATCTCATGACCCTGAGATCATGACTTGACCCAAAATCAAGAGTCAGATACTTAACCGACTGAGCCACCCAGGCACCCTAATCCCCTGTATCTTAATGGTCCATTTCCATGGCAAATCCTTTTCAGGCGTGACTTGGCATTTTATCCAAAGACATGGAGCTCTTATAGAGCACACAGGAACAAGGAAGAGAAAAGACACCAAGGATATTTCATTGATGCCGTTGAGCTGGGGTTAGACCGGAGATTGACAGGGTGGAAAGGAATAGTCCCAGAAGTCAGCTTCCCCCTTCCCCTGGGAGGGACTTTCCCAAATTACAGATCTAATGGAAGGATCAGGGGAAGAAGGAAAGTAGAAGTGAAGGTCATTTGACCATCTGGCTGGTAGACCTCTACCCAGGTGGCCTTTCAGTCTATAAAGGAATATGGAAATTTTGTAGAGAATGGAATGTGTTTGCAGTGCTAAGTCACTATGGGACAGCTTGCCCTACATTTTGCAGTTATCTCCTTGGAGTTAGCCAGAAGTAATTCTTCAATGCATAGAGTCCTGCCAGTGCTTAATGACTGACCTTAGACTCTGTTCCGTATCCAGGGTGCTAGTCCCTTTTTAATAACATAAAATGTATGTTACTTGAGATCACAAATTTGCTCTTATCATTTACTGTTACACTATATGATGATAGTACTCCTAGCACTTAAAGAATCAGGGTAGATCTATACGTGCTTTAAGAAATGGAACTCCAGGGATGCCTGGGTGGTTCAGTTGGTTAAGTGTCTGCCTTGGCCTCAGGTCATGATCCCAGGGTCCTGGGATCAGGTCCCACATCGGGCTCCTTGCTGAACTGGGAGCCTGCTTCTCCCTCTACCTGCCGCTCCCCCTACTTGTGCTATCTCTCTCTCTCTATGACAAATAAATAAATAAAATCTTAGAAGAAAAAGAAATGGAATTCCAAACCTTCCATGTGTGCATACAGGCATGCATTCATGAACACATGTGGAATTCAGAAGTGCTTCACTCAGGAAAGACAACTGGAGTATTTGTGGAAAGTATACAGCAAAGATGGAAAACTAAGTCAGAAAACTAGATTGGAATGTTTCAAATTTCTACTTCTTCATGCTTATTTGAGTAAATATTAAATGTTAAAAGATGTGTGCCACATTGATAACATCTAAAATATTGGAAAACAAATATATAAATACAAATATAAATATAAAATATATATATGCATGTATATATATATATATATATATATATATATAAAAATTCACTTGAACTATTCTAGACCAGCTTCTCAAGGTACAGTCAAAGAATTGCCCATAGGGCCCGTGAACAATATCTGGGCTCCACTTCAAACCAGAGTTTCATGGTTTCCAAAATCCGTATTGTTTACAAATACCCTGAGTAAACTCAGTGTGCACCAAAATTGGAGAAGTACCAATTCTATCATTATCAAAAATTTATAGCAGAGACAATCAACCCTCTACTATCCCCTGTACAGATATTCTTTTTTTTTATTTTTTTATTATGTTAATCACCATACATTACATCATTAGTTTTTGATGTAGTGTTCCATGATTCATTGTTTGTGCATAACACCCAGTGCTCCATGCCGAACGTGTCCTCTTTAATACCCATCACCAGGCTAATCCATCCCCCCAACCCCCTCCCCTCTAGAAACCTCAGTTTGTTTTTCAGAGTCCATCGTCTCTCATGGTTCGTCTCCCCCTCTGACTTACTCCCCTTCATTCTTCCCCTCCTGCTATCTTCTTCTTCTTCTTTTTTTTTTCTTAACATATATTGCATTATTTGTTTCAGAAGTACTGATCTGTGATTCAACAGTCTTGCACAATTCACAGCGCTCACCATAGCACATACCCTCCCCAATGTCTGTCACGCAGCCACCCCATCCCTCCCCCCCCCCACCACTCCAGCAACCCTCAGTTTGTTTCCTGAGGTTAAAAATTCCTCATATCAGCGAGGTCATATGATACATGTCTTTCTCTGATTGACTTATTTCACTCAGCATAACTCCCTCCAGTTCCATCCATGTCGTTGCAGATGGCAAGATCTCATTCCTTTTGATGGCTGCATAATATTCCATTGTGTATATATACCACTTCTTCTTTATCCATTCATCTGTCGATGGACATCTTGGCTCTTTCCACAGTTTGGCTATTGTGGACATTGCTGCTATAAACATCAGGGTGCACGTACCCCTTCAGATCCCTACATTTGTATCTTTGGGGTAAATACCCAGTAGTGCAATTCCTGGATCGTACGGTAGCTCTATTTTCAACTGTTTGAGGAACCTCCATACTGTTTTCCAGAGTAGTTGCACCAGCTTGCATTCCCACCAACAGTGTAGGAGGGTTCCCCTTCAGATATTCTTTTGTTTATATTGTGAAATTTTAGCTGACTATCCCAGGCATGCCAACTGACACTTCTTTGTTCTATTATCTTGTTTTAATTCTATGTGTGAAAAAGATATGTTCTCTGGAAATGAATGATGTAAATTCCTTATTCTTTACATGTTAAATTACAAATCATTTCAAATGTGCAGAAACCTATTGATAAGAATATTGTAAACACTTCTATACCAACTTTGGTGAATTTCTACATATGAAATTGTATCTTGCCATTAAGTTAAAATAAAATGGTAAAATCCTTAGGTGTATTGACGCCTTCAATAATATGCCATGGTACTTAAAATTTGACAGGTGTCAAGGTAATGTACATATGTATATGTACATATACAATATATATACATTTATACAATATATTATATGAATACAGAGCCATCGTTTTTTAAAGATTTATTGATTTTTTTTGAGAGAGAGAGATCAGGGGGAGGGGTAGAGGGAGAGAGAGAATATCTAAAGCAGACTCCCTGCTGAGTGAGGAGCCCAACGTGGGACTCAATCCCACAACCCTGAGATCATGACCTGAACTGAAATCAAGAGTCCAACGCTTAACCAACTGAGCCATCCAGGTGCCCCTACAGAGCCACCTTATTAAGAATTCTTTAATGACACTCCTGAATCCTTTAATTTTCATTGAGAGACCACCCAGTTAAACACATATATGAAAATACAGCTGAGTATGTATACTTATTTACTGTTGCTGATGCTACACATTTTCCAATTGTATGAATAATGGAAAACAGATAACTGGGAAGGAAGGGAAGGAGAGGAGAATGAAATCAAGCTCTAGTGGGAGGTGTCCAGTGTGGAGACTTTAATGACCAAGCACTAATCAAAACACCAAAAGCACCAACCTTGCAGAATTTTCTTTCTTTGAGTTTCCCACTGGGCCCATACAACCAGGCATGGGTCACCTCCATGCATATCTGAACTTGGCACCTCACCCAGTCTGGATTGTTTTCTCCAGCTTTCCTGAACACATGGTCCCCAAAACATGTGTTTTAAAAGTAATATTGGGGCACCTGGGTGGCTCAGTTGGTTAAGCGACTGCCTTCGGCTCAGGTCACGATCCTGGAGTCCTGGGATCGAGTCCCACATCGGGCTCCCTGCTCGGCAGGGAGTCTGCTTCTCCCTCTGACCCTCTTCCCTCTCATGCTCTCTATGTCTCATTCTCTCTCTCTCGAATAAATAAATAAAATCTTTAAAAAAATAAATAAATAAATAATAAAATAAAATAAAAAAATAAAAGTAATATTAATGATAACTTAGGGTTTTATGCTGACCTGGAGTTGAACAGCTTCCTGTCATAGCCAGCACAACCCAAGGCAGTGTCTTTATGATTTTATTATTTCTATTCTTTTTTATTTGAAACAAAGAGAGAACACAAACCAAAGGGAGGGAGAGGCAGAGAATCTCAAGCAGACTCCCTGCTGAGCACGGAACCTGATGCGGGGCTTGATCTCATGACGCTGAGATCATGACCTGAGCCAAAATCAAGAGTCAGACACTTAATCTGCTGAGCCACCCAGGCACCCCTGGGCCATGTCTTTAATCACCATTTCCACTGGGTTCCCTTGGTTTCTCACCAGTTACAAAGGTGGAATCATCCTGATTATCTGCTAGTTAACAATTTGGACAGAGAAGGCATGGCAGATCCTGATGGAACATTTGGAAAAACGGATCCATTAGCATGATGGAATGCTAAAGCTAGATGTTGGGCAAAAATAAATGCTGCCTGTAAACTTACCCAACATCTGATACACAAAATAATACTATGATTTATTTATAGAGCACTTCCTACATATTAGGTCCCATAACACTCATTATATGCACTATTAGAAATTCTCATCATAACCTGGGTAATCAGAGAGCATCACCTCAAAGTTAACAATCAGAAAGCTAGGGTCCAGATGAGTGGGAGAAGGTGCCCACATTCACAGAGTGGAGAATCCAGTATTCAAATCCAGATCCACTTGTCACAGAAGGCTTTGAACTTTCCTCAATATCTCACTCTTTCTTATAGAAAATATTTAGCACTTAGAAGCCATTTTCCTTAGCGATCAACCTAAAATCTCTGCCCCAACTCAGCTACTCCTCCTCTCATTGTTTTGCAAATTGGCTAGGGAGTATCTGCAATACCTCTTCTTTTCTATTATGCTCTATAAATTATTTCATCAAATTTTTATTGAGCCCCTATCATATGCCACATCATGTCCTTAGAGTTGGCTGTGGTCCACCAGCTTATGAATCCCAATTTCTTGGAGAATTTCATACTCTAACTGCTCCATTCATCAAAAATGTAGATGGGCTGTCATTATTGAACAACTCTTTTGCAACTAGAGGGTCACAGCCTCCTGTTAAATATATCATTTCTGTGGTTTGCAAGTAACATTTGTTTTTAAAGGAAATAGAATACAATAAGAACTATCTGTGTGCACTAAAGGAAACATTACATTGACAATTTTTGTTTGTTACATATGCATTCCTGCATCCTCAACTGTGTGTTGCAATATAAAATATATTTCTTAATTTGGGTGTCAGCCAAAATACTTTGAAAAACATTTCTGTACGCTAAAGGCTCTTGGGAGCAGAGAGGAGGTCTCTCATTTTTCTGTCTCCAATTGAGCATATTAGTACCTCTAATTTTGGGAAAAAGTTCATAGCTTGTTGATTCTGAATACCGACTGAGAATTGCAAATGATGTTCTGACGTTCTTAATGTGATTGTCTATCCCTTCATTTATCAATGCATTATCGGACAGTGGGCTGTCTGGATAGCATAATTCAGTGACTTTTTGTAAAGGAAAAAAAAATCTTTCATTAGTAATGCACTCATTTATTCTTTTCCAAAACACTTTTCATCATGTGGACATGGTCTTAGCACCTTGAATGTTAATTATCCACTTAGATGATACTAGATATTCCTGTGAGGAAAATATATTTGATGCATAAGTATGGGAGAGAAAAAAATTCAGAAGCATATATTTTCAGTATAATTTCTGCAAGGCCAGTTTTGGAAGGTCACATGGGACAGGAAACTCCAGGTCAAACCCTAGATTTGTTGCCCCATCTCATGATTATACCCAATTTCCATGAGTCTACTACACCTTTAGTTGGTTAAATTATTTGTAGACATGAATCTCCGTTTTCCAGGATCTGGGGGTTGAGGATCTGGAGAGATGATAGTCAAAAGGTACAAACCGCCAGCTATAAAATGAGTAAGTTCTGAGGTGGTGACTATAATTAACAATACTGTATTATATACTTGAAAGTTAAGAGAGTAGATCTTATATATTATCACCACACACACACACACACACACACAAATCATAATTGTGTAGAGGATGAGGGTGTTTACTAATCTTACTGTGGGATCATTTTGCAATATATATATGTATCAAATCACCACATTACATGCTTGAAACTTACAAATGTTATACATCAATAATATCTCAATGAAGGTGGAAAAATTTCATGAAATAAACTCTTAAAAGATAGGTTAAAAAAATGAATCTCTGAATTATGTCAAATCGTACTTTTGTGACACAGACACAAGAATAGGATGGAAAATATGAAAACTACACCCATTTACCAATGTATATCCACGGGATTTTATTGTCAAGCTCACACAGATGTTGAGTGGAGACTGGGTCCAAAGTCCAAAAAAACTCAGGATTGTTTGGAGTTGGGATAAAAGGGTAGAAGATTTTGGAAGTGAGAAAGGAAAACAAAGTTTCAAGAGAAAATTGGTGCTAGAAATTAGGCCATTACTACTCCCCAGTGCTAAAGGCAGAATGGTAAAGTTTAGATAAGGGATAAAAATTCACATCTCTTCTAGGTGAGGAGACATCCCCTCAGTGCTAGATAAATTAAAAATCAACTTTGTTTTTGCCTGCTACAAAATGTTTTGGCCCAGAATGGAATCAAACAGTGTGGATGGAAAAAAAAAAAAGGGTGGGCCAAATATTCAATTCATTTGGAACTACTTCCCTCCTTCCTATCAAGAGAGCCTGAGTTGCTTGGGTTGGTCAACACTCAACATTTTCTTTTGGCTTCCCTTTTTTTTTTTTTTTTTTTTGTTTGGAGAAATCTCTGCAAGTCTCAACTTAGAAGTATCCACGGGTTACAAATTGTTGGATTGGAATCTGTGATCAGAAAGGAAAACCTGGCTTTCGAGTTGCATGAACTGAGTCCTTTCCAACAATGTGATTACCTGCAACACTAAATTTGGAATTAGAAGTGTGATGAGACTGATGGCAGAAAGACCAGGAAAAGTACATCAGTTTGTTCTGAAATCTTACAGGATTATGTACGTGAAGTGGCCTATGTAAGTGCAGAATTTTCAGGTTGAAAATAGCTATTCCCAAAAGCCCTAATAATGCCCCAGCTGATTCTGCCCCATCTACTCCTGAGCATTCATTGAAACACAGGAGAAATCCAAGGAGGTGAGCTGGGGATTTTCCTTTGAAAAACCAAAGGGAGCACCCCTCCCTTTGTTTACCTATAGGGTTTCATCCAAGGTTTCACATGCCATCCCCCTATCCCAGCCTCAGTGACATAAAAGAGAGCTGGAAGAGAATAAATCAGTATCAATGACCCAGACCTTTCTGTTCATGAGTTTATGACTCATTGAATGAGCTATCTTCTACATGGTGACTATGGGGAAATGCTTGATATCATGTATTGTCCTTTTGCCTAGCCACCTGGTCTCACATTAACTGAATCCCAAATAGTGGCACAAAGAAAAATCTGGTCCCCTCTATCTCCAAGACATTATAAGACAGACATGGTATATCCACAAGAGGATGATCTGAAATGCTAATTCTACACACAAATTCATTTTGTGGTCAGAAAAAATGTTCTTCTGTAATCAAAGTCCTGCTGATAACTCTCTTCCCTGGATTGCAGACACTGTCAACATTGGAAAAGCATCCAACCATTCACAATAAAAATTGTGCTCTGTGAGTCCTTGCTAAGATCCCACTATCACCAAGCAATGGCAGCTCTCCAAAATCAATCTCAGATACCCAGATGATTCTTACCAAAATTTGGTCTCAAGGTTACAACACACCAGGTGCACAGCCCCTGACCTCTCTGAGGGCCCTCCCGGGTTCACTTTGGCCTCTGATGAGTTAATATGTGCAAAAGACCATGCATGCTTGGGTAATTTACTTATTAAAAACATTAAAAGCTTTTGGCTCTTTGACATCCAAAGAGAAAGCAAAGCAATTGAGTGACTCCTGACCCTAGCTTATCAGATGACGGGCGTCATGCTGTCAAGGCCTCATCACTGACCATGTGAGGAAGGCCACATTTTATAGGTGTTTACAACAGCTTAAGGTTCATGCTGCCAAGCTGTGTCAACACCAGGCCACGCAGGGCCACCAGCCCCATGAGTGAGGCCAAGCATAAAAAGAAAAGCAATGACAGAAATCCTTATCTAATGAAAGATCACATGTTTTTTTTTTTCCCCACAAATTTTTAAAATCACCCAAACAGAGGAAAGCAACCTTACCTTGTAAATTTCCCTCCATGGTCATTGGTCATTCAGCGTCCATCGATTCAAGTACTGAAATATTACAGAAGGTGTCAGCGAGCCAGAACTCCATGAGAACGTGGTCCCAACTTTGTGCTAAAACAGCAAGCAATTTTTTTAGCCATCATGTTCTAAGAGCGAAAACCATCACCTGCTCAGCAGGTTTTTGGACTAGACTTGGGGGGGCGTGCATGCATTAATATAATACTTCATGGTGTTAGCCCTTCATAGGTTCTGTGGGCATTTGTGGTTGTGTTTGTGTGTGTGAGCTCCTGCTCGCGTGCCTGCATGTCATGTGCATCTAAGTTGTGGGCAATAGTGATATAATAGCCCCCATATAATCGCTCTCTGTCTGGAGTCAGTAAGGCTGGGTTTAACACTGAAAGGAAAAAAAAAAAAAACATTATTTGGTCATTTCAGAAATCACCATATCTGGGGGCGCCTGGGTGGCTCAGTCGTTAGGCGTCTGCCTTCGGCTCAGGTCGTGATCCCAGGGTCCCGGGATCAAGCCCCACATTGGGCTCCCTGCTCCGCGGGAAGCCTGCTTCTCCCTCTCCCACACCTCCTGCTTGTGTTTCCTCTCTCGCTGTCTCTCTCTGTCAAATAAATAAATAAAATCTTTAAAAAAAAAAGAAGAAGAAAAGAAAAGAAATCACCATATCTGAAGCTCACTGGAACACGCTGGTGGTTGAAGAAGGATTTTTGTATAACTGAAATGTCTCATGTCCCGTGCCGGCATTTATATTTGGGTACTTCACAAGGGGTCTGAGAGCAGCTGTGGGAATGCCATGTGCCCAAATAACTGGGAAGCACCTGATTGTGGGAGTGTATTCTTTTGACCATTCGACTTTATCTCTCCTAGTTCCCATTTTAAAAGGGTTATCACTTGCTCACAAGATCTTTTGTATAAATGGCGTATCTCTAAAGTCAAGTCTTTGGGCTGATAGCCAGCTAAATCCCACGATTGATACACACATCTCAAATCTCAAATAATTTGAACTTGAATTGTCATTGGTTTTGCACTCTTATGAGGGCTAACTCAAAAGGAAATGACTTGGTATTACAAATTTGGTCTTATGCACACACACAGAGTAGCAAATTCACTCACACTATACTTGAATGCCTGGTGGAAAAAAAAATTGGCTGCTTTGATTGCCATAAGTCATCTAAGCCTTTTTCAAGAACCGGGGCACCTGGGTGGCTCAGTCAGTTAAGCGTCTGCCTTCAGCTCAGGTCATGATCCCAGGGTCCTGGGATTGAGCCCCATGTTGGGTTCCCTGCTCAGTGGGGAGTCTTTCTCTCCCTCTGCCCCCTCCTATGCTCGTGATCTCTCTCTCTCTCTCAAATGAATAAATAAGAAATCTTAAGAAAAAAAACTTTCTTCCCCCACCTCTTCTGCCCTCTCCTCCCCCACACACCCAGCATAATGGATCATATGGGAAGAGAAAGAAGGTGACCCTGCCAAGTTTCAGGGTGAGAGCCCATCTCCATTTGAAAGTCATTGCTTTCTGGTAACTAAGCTTCTCTCAGATAAATGCTCAATCTTATGGGTTTCTCCCTGCTCCTTCTGGAGATGGTGTCTGCACGTGAGGAGGCTCTCTGGCTTTGAGACAGTGGGAAGATGGCAGACCAGATTCACAGAGGGACTCTGGGTGTGCCTGGGGTCTGATGAGGACTGGCAGGTCTGGCCGCATGCCTAGACATCTTTTCATGTATCAGTCCTCTCGTCTCATAGAATCCATGCAACATTGTGTCTTCATTCTGACTCTAGACCTCTATTAGCTCATAGTGCAATCCAATACATCTCCTCATGGAGGATTGTGGGAAATTCTGAGACCTGACAGGCCACAGGCTGAGCATGGAAGTAGTGAAGGGTCAGGTACATCTATCAAACCCAGATGCCACCATGTGGCTCCAGCACCCAACAAGGCCTTTCTAAGCAGAATGAGATTTCTCAGATTATGCCAAGGAAGTAGGCAAGGCCCTCTCCCCTTGACCACCCAAAAAATATCTGGTCATTTCTAATGTACAGATCTATTCACCCTATTCCTTTCCCCCAGTATTGATTCACCAGAATTTTAGCTTTATACACGACTTCCCTGAATAAGACTCACATTTTCCACCTTCCCTTACATCTAGGTGGGCAAATGACCAAGTTCTGGCTCATGAGATATAAGTGAAATCATCAAACTTGGGGAAGTATCCTTAAAGTTAGGGAGTGCCGTCTTCTTTATCCTTTTTTGTCTTTACTGGCTGGGATGTAGATGAGATGGGTAGAGCTAGAGCAGCTATCTTGGACCATGAGGCAGCCTTGGAATGGAGATTATGGTGGAGTCAAACGAGAAGTGGAACCTGAGTCCCTAATACTGGAGAGTGCCATCTCATCATTGAACTGCCTTTTTCCAGACAACCACACCAGAGAGAAATAGTTTCTATCTTGTTTCAACTGCTATTCAGATTTCCTATCACTCAGAATTAAACCTGATCCTGATACATCTCTGTCTCTCACCTGCCTCCCATCCTCTACCTGAGTTAGTGAATTTCCTCTTCCTCCTTCTGACTTGCAAAGACATCCCTTCTTCCAAAAAGTGAAGCTCCATGGCTCAGCTTTTTTGACCGAAGCAGGGGCCTTCCTCTGGAAGAAACAGATGATCTTCTCTTCCAAGCTTGACTCCAAATAAGAATTTAAAGGAATTTCAAATTTTTTTCTTCCCACAAAGCCTAACTTGCTGCAGATGCAACACAATCTTATGTCTGATGTTAGAAGCTGAGTATTTTGTCTCTCTTTCTTTCTGCAGTTCCATTAGAATAATCTTACTCCTCCTGAGGCAACTAAGTAATTTGGACAAGACAGGCAGTGGTGGCTTGTGGGAAGGGGAATGGGAAATCATGCACTAGGGAAAAGGAAAAAGAAAGGACATAAAGGACATGCCATCTCCATTTAAATATTCATATATGTGTAGACACATGCACACATATGCATATATATATATATATATATATACCTTATGTGATTGAGTAATTCCTGCCCCACTGACCTGTAAGCACAAATGAGGTAATATTAACTTTATTTCTTCAAGTTCAAAACTCCTCCTAGCCGACCTAGAGCCTCAGGAATTTCTCTCTCCATCAAATACTCCTCTCCAAACCCGTTCCTGGGCAGGGTCTTGCTGACCTAAAGCCTTAGCCAACCAGTCCAAGAGACACCACTTCTGGGCAGCCCCTTGCCATGATGCAGACTGGAGGCACCAAGAAGGGGCTGGATCAAAGCTCTCGCTGTCCCTGTGCTAGGCCCCTTTGCCAGGTACACAAACTTCACAACTGTGCGCGGTAGCCTGCTACCTAAAAGCCACTCACCGCTCCACCTTGAAGCCAGCACCACTGCCCTTAGAGAGTGGGGCTCCTCCCTCTCGTGGGTTCCCCTCCTTGGGTCTCCACACCTGTCAAATTCTTGAGATGAGTCAGTCCCTTAGTCATGACTGTGTGGCTCTTAGTCACTCTGTAGATGGTCCAGAAATGGAGAGCATCTCCATTCTTGGGTGCCTGGTCACTTGGGCCCCAAAGCAGCACTGCTTGAACCCCAAATGTTATTACATCCCTCACAAAGACTCCCAATGAATTTCTCTCCGTCGTGGCAATGAGACCTCAGCCAACCATTCATCCTGCTGTCCCCCATTCTCCATCCAACGAGCCAAGCACAAAATCTCAGCTCCTGGGTGCTGCTGTCTTGCATACCTCCCATCTCGTCCTGCATGAGGCTCCCCCATGTTCCCAGGCTTTAGCCTGGCCTTCCACCATCAGCTTAAATGCACCATGTTCCCCCCAACCATGGGCCCTCAACATGAGCTGTCCCCAATTCCTAAAACCTGGCACGCCGCCTCACACTGAAATCTTTGAGTGCATGGGCCCTGGTCTTCCTTCAGATCTCAGTGCAGATATAACTCGCTCAGGGCAGCCTTCCCCATCCATGACACCCTTCCCTCTATCACCTATCAGGACGACCCACTATACATTCAGTTGCCCTAATTTCTTTTTATTTTTTTTTTAAGATTTATTTATTTATTTGAGAGAGAGAGAGTGCGCACATGCACGTGGTAGGGGGAGGGACAGAGGGAGAGAGAGAATCCCAAAGCAGACTCTCCACTGGGCAGGGAGCTGGATTCAGGGCTTGATCCAAGGACCCTGAGATCATGACCTGAGCTGAAATCAAGAGCTGGCCGCTTAACCGACTAAGCCACCCAGGCGCCCCTAATTTCTCTTTTTAATGCTTCACACATACAATTCTTTTATATTCCTGCATGCTAGATCCTGGGTATACACAGACTCTGAGAGTAGCATGATGATCTTGCGTTCTGGACCTCACTTCACCCCTTGCAGACAGGCCCTAGATAGCCTCATCCTCACACTGCAGTCGGGATCATACAACATCAGGGAAATTGTGGATAAATGAGCAATGAATTCCTCCCAAGCATAAGACACTGAAGAATTTGGACTCATAGGCTAAATCTTCGGATATAGGTTTACATCAAGTGACATAATCTTAATAATTTAAAGAAAGAGAAAAGAATATACCTTAGAAAATCACAGTTTCGGAAGTTTCCCTTGACATATCCAGATTGACACGTAGAGGAATGCCTAAACACTTGCTTAATTCATTTCTCTAAACCAGTGTAACAGTGAGTGTTGGCTGGATTATCCATTGCTAGGAAGACACCCATGTTGATTCAACTTGCTGGTTCGAATGCTGCCCCTCAACTTTACCAAAGCAAGCCATAGATCTTACTCTGAATGCCAGTTCTCAGGACTTTGGTTGGCCTCTCCCTAATCTTTTCTAGGATATAAGCAGAGGTGTACAGGAGCTGGTCTGAACAGACCCCAAGAGCCCATGTGTGCCTCTCTTCTCAAATCTGCTTCCGGGGCACATCATAAGGGAGCTCAAAACTGGCTATGGCGGGAGTATTATGGAAATCGGCCAACACCATGAAAGAGCTTTTTGTTCCAAAGAGCTGGTCGTTAAACATTTACCAGCACACCATTGGAGGAAAGAAAAGGCATAACCCAAGGAAGAATCATGTTCTTAAATGAGTTTAAACCTTGCCTGTGTTTCTTGGGTGAAACTCTGAAGCCACAGTTAGATGAAATAGCAAAGCAAGATTAAACAGAGGCTCCAATGTAGAAATTTCTCACTAAACTCAGAGTTGTTCACCCACTCTGGCCCCACTGATACCGATTATGAGACTCATCGGCATCTTTTTCCGGTTTGGTTAAAAAGGAAAAGTGAATGGTTTGTTCCACTTGAAGATGATGGTCAGAAACAGTACAGGAGGGGGCGCCTGGGTGGATCCATCATCTGGCTCTTGATTTCGGTTCAGGCTGTAATCTCGGAGTCATGAGATCAAGCCCCGCATCAGGCTCCATGCTGAGTGTGGATCCTGCTTAAGATTCTCTCTCTCCCTCTGCCCCTCCCCTCCTTTCTCTCTCTCTAAAACAAAAGAAAGGAAGGAAGGGAGGGAGGGAGGGAGGGAGGGGAAAGGGTACAGGAAAAGGGAGGTGGAGGGGTAATTACTGAGACACCCAGGACACTTGACACGTGTAACCATGGATCTTCCACCCTGTTCCTCTTAGCCCAGGCTTGTTCCAATGACAGTTCTGATCTCTGCTCACTCCGACTCTTCTTTTCATCCTATTAAGAACTAGAGTTGTTTCATAATAAAGAGTTTTAAAACTAAACATTGAAAGTTACGGAGAGAAGTCAGAAAGCACTTTGAAATAAATGACAAATTCTGTGAATAATCTAATAGTTTTGGAAATAAAGAAGATTCTTTACATTCATTTAACTAGCCAAGGCCCACATTTCCCTTCCTCTTCTCTCCGGCTTTGGAATAAAACAACTCTAAATTTAAACTTACACCAAATCATATAAATTCTCCATCTGGAGCCCAATTTTGATAATATGTCCTTTGGGATCGATCTCCCTCTCCGTCTTTACTTAAGTGAATTTATAAATTCATAATGCAGTCTTCTGGTTCTTTGAATGGAGAAGATTAACACGAGAGAGCAAAAAAGTCCTCAGTGTCTTTAAATATACCCATGCTCCCAGGCATATAGGAGCATTTTTGGACTATAGGAAACAGACAAAATGCAGTGTGACCTCAGGACAGAGGGGAAAGAGGCTAATTTCAAAGATTTGGAGCCAACAGAGACAGAGCTAACACTTAATGGTATTTATGGTGTGTCAAACAGTGTTCCAAGCACTTTACCTGTATTAACACATTTAATCCCACCAAGATTCTGAGAAGTAATAATTGTTATTATCCCTACTTAAGAGTTGAAGAAAAACAGGGCAAAAAGAGGTGAGGTAACTTTCTGGCGAGCACATACGGGTAAGTAACCGAGCTGGGATTTGAACCCAGCATTCTGCCTTACCCCTGCACTATCTCCCCAAACATATGTGTGAGGTAGAATCACCCAGCTGTGGCGCGGCCGGATAGTTACGCCTCATTTGCTTAATTACCTCCTTGAACTACCTCAGCCTATGTTTATGTGGAATCCAGGGACCACTCACATCAGCAGCACCTTGGCACTGGTTAAGAATGCAGATTCCCAGGACCCTGCACAGACCTAACGTGCTCCCCTGGGTCACACACACACACCGATACTTGAGAACCAGAACCCATGATACATCGATCCCAATCTGGGGTTTCTGGGAAGCAATGGGTTTCTTCGAGTCACTCTCTTATTGTGTGCCATATGCCCACATCTAAATCAAGGAGGAATTTTGCCAGGGTTGCTGTCAAAGAGGGAGAGAATCGATGGCTTGTCCTCAGGTCAGCCTCTGCCATGATGAAGATTCCAAGGAATAGTGAGATAGTCAAAAAGTCAGCAACAGGGGAAAGGCAAGGTCTCTGGTCTAGCAATTGACATACTGGAAAACGACATCCCTGTAATGAAGAGCTGTGTGGGGTTTGTTTCTTACGTGAAACAATAGAACTTGAATTTCTTACTGGCTTTCTTTTTTTTTTTTTCTTACCCCTGTTAATATTTATTTGTTTATTTATTTTTTTACTATGTTATGTTAATCACCATACATTCCATTATTAGTTTTCGATGTAGTGTTCCCTGATTCATTGTTTGCACATAACACCCAGTGCTCCACGCAGAACGTGCCCTCTTTAATACCCATCACCAGGCTAACCCATCCCCCCACCCCCTCCCCTCTAGAACCCTCAGTTTGTTTCTCAGAGTCCGTAGTCTCTCATGGTTCATCTCGCCCTCCGATTCCCCCCCTTCATTTTTCCCTTCCTACTATCTTCTCCTTTTTTTTTTTTCCCTCAGCAAACTGAGGGTTGCTGGAGTGGTGAGGGGTGGGAGGGAGGGGGTGGCTGGGTGATAGACATTGGGGAGGGTATGTGCTACGGTGAGCGCTGTGAATTGTGTAAGACTGTTGAATCACAGACCTGTACCTCTGAAATAAATAACGCATTATATGTCACTGGCTTTCAATGTCATTTCAGCCACATGGGAAAGATCAAAACATTTGAGGCTGCCAATCTGTTGCCTCTTGGGTGTGGAAATATAGATACGATTGCAAACACACCTTTGTGAGGGCTTCCTTATAATCAGGAAAAGCTCCCTATTGATGCCCCTTTTAAAAAATTGACCAGATATTCTAGTAGTGTTGTGTGGTAACCGATGGTAGCTGCATTGGTAGGGAGCGTAGCATAACATATAGAGTTGTTGAATCATTATGTTGTACACCTGAAACTAATGTGACATTGTGAGTCATCTATATTTGAATAAAAAAAAAAATTACTAGAAAAAAAATCCAGACTATTTTGTTGTAGAGTAAGCCTGAACTGTGTTCAAAATCCTTGGCAACATTCAGATATTATGATAATAAAAACCATTAACATTTATAATATCATTTATTTATTTAGCAAATGTTTATAACATTTGTATTTTTAGTGCAAAACTTTATACTATAGGCTAAGAAGATGCCAAAGATAAATGGGCTTTGCTACCAACAAGCTCAGAGAAAAGAAGGGAAGATGTCACACTCTTAATTATGTAAGGGGTGGGAGTACCCTTTTTAAAAGGTACTTTAAATTATCCCTAAACTATAATAAACATGTTTTATCATGTAAATTTTTTATTTTTGGTAATTGTATTTTTACTCATGTTAGAGAACCAAAGAATGAACCAAACAGAAAGTCTATTAAGTTACCTAGACTTTTCAAACCTTCTGCCTTTAACATAACTACCCAATCTCCAATGAATGGAAAATGGTAGAAATTTTTTAAAAATCACCACTGAACTACAAAGATCTATCAGCTTTTGCAAAAATCAAACCTTTAAAATGTTCATAACCGGGCGCCTGGGTGGCTCAGTTGGTTAAGCGACTGCCTTCGGCTCAGGTCATGATCCTGGAGTCCCGGGATCAAGTCCCACGTCGGGCTCCCTGCTCAGCAGGGAGTCTGCTTCTCCCTCTGACCCTCTTCCCTCTCGTGCTCTCTATCTCTCATTCTCTCTCTCTCAAATAAATAAATAAAATCTTTAAAATAAATAAATAAATAAAATGTTCATAACCTCCATAAACCTATATAACTTAACAGATTTGTTATTTTGAGATAGTATGAGTGAAAACATCCAAGAGATGCTCAATGCATAGTTGGAACCTAAATCTGTCTTGATCAGACTTATTTATACAATGTCTTTAAAATGTTGCAGAAAAGAACTACCTCTTATACATCCATTTCCTGTTGAAGGCCCACTAACCAGTATCTCTCTATGTCTTTAGGTCCAATCAGTGAAGCCCCATCTCATGTGGGGATTAAAGTTTATATTAAATGTGCATGTGATGGACAGGTCCAAGTTCCGCACTAGAAACACAAAGACAATGTTACAAAGTATAATCCACAGGCTGGCTGGAGCAGGGGGTGAGAGAAAGATGAGTTCCAGAAAGTCTTTACCAGGAAGAGAGCTTTTGCATCTTAAGGAATAAATACGATCCTGTTGGGCAGGATTGCTGGAAAACTATAAGCTGAATTATAGCATCAGAATGTTTAAATATCTGGAAACACGAAAGAACATGGGGTATTTGGGGAACCACAAACAACACCCCATGCCTGTAGTCTACACTGAGCTCAACCTTTGAAGTACTTTCAAATTCTACTGAATTAGTAACTTTTGAAGCTGTAAGAGAAGATTGAAACAAAGTTTCAGAGGTCTTGAGCATCTAACTAAAGATCATGGCCTGGATCTTATAAATAACAGAGTCAGTGAAGGTCCAAAGAAAGAAAGAGTATCATATTTGTGTTTTAGAATGTTGTCTTCTGAACAGCATGATGGGTGGATTGCCCAGTTAGGAAGCTACTGGAGTCGGCCAGGTAAGAGAAGATCTAAATGTGAGCCAAGGAGATGGGGGTAATAAAAGTAAAAGGAGCAAATACTTTGTATCAAGTAGAATTTTACACTTAATTTCCTTTATGAAACATTACCAAATATATTGAGGGTGAATCTGTCATTAACAGAGTACTTCTTGATTTGAGGTAGATCTCAAATTACTCCTTGGACTGCTAATTGCAGTTCACAATTTTTGGAAGTTTCGAAAAAAGTTAATAAAATTTCAAAATAAGTTTAGTCATTTATTAGATGGGAAAAATGGATATTTTCTATGTGAATTTGTAGATTACAAAACCAACCTAATAACGAACAGACCAAATAAATGGAACCATGCAGTGAACGCAACAAGACCAAAAAAAAAAAAAAAAAAAAAAAAATCCCCTACCAGACACCAAGGCTGAATCAAATGCAATTATATAAAACCCAGGAGGCTAAGGAGATTCAAAGAAGGATTTCACTATTTAGAATTTCTCTTTCCTCCTTGTTAAGATCTGGGAACTTTATTTGTTATCTTTGATATAAAATAGATGTAGGAAAATACAAGTCCAAGGCCACTTTTCAGTAATTCTAGCTTCTTAAATTAGAACAACTACACATCCCAAAGTGTTGGAATGTTCTACAATTTTGTAAAACATAAATGTCTTCTGACCCTATCTTGCCACTGTCACAGGTTACATATAGTTTTCTCCCTACAGGCATCCCCCCCCCATTCTTTGTCTGCAAAACCCCAATAGTCTTCAGATATTGGGTACTCATATCCTTCAGGGAAGTCTGAGTCCCACACTTGTGGGGGTGAATCCATCATAGAATTTCCCTTAGGATGGCTTGATTTTGAAATAGGCAGTGATGAATTTCCTACCAAAGTGACATGAAAGCGAGAAAAGTCAAGGCCTTCTGGGAAAGGTTTTCACTCTCTCTGCCCTTGTACTGCTCATGTTGCTAAATGAAGTGCTAAGTCTTACAGCTGAGCTCTGTAACAACATGGGGGGGGGGGGACCACCATGCTGGTAATAGCAGAGGAGAAAAATGCAAAATCTTCAATTATTGATGATGCCATTGAACTGCTGAATAAGCCAAATCCAGAGCTAGCACCCTATCTCTAAACTTTTCATTATATTACATAATCAATATCCTGGTCAGGGCACCAGGGTGGCTCAGTCATTTGAGCATCCGACTCTTGATTTCAACTCAGGTCATGATCTCAGTGTTGAGAGATCAAGTCCGGTGACAGGCTCCATGCAAGGTGTGGAGCCTGCTTAGGATTCTCTTTCTCTCCATCTCCCTCTGCTTCCCTGCCCCTCCCCCTGCTCATGCATGCACTCTCTCTCCCTCTCTCTCTAAAAATAAATAAATTGTGCTATGGTCAGCGCTGTGAATTGTGTAAGACTGATGAATCACAGACATGTACCCCTAAAACAAATAATACATTATATGTTAACATTTATATATATATGTATATATAATAAAAAATAAATAAATATATACAGATAAATATACTGATCATTTAAGCCAGTTGGATTAATGCTTCTGTTGGCAGGCAAACACATCCCAATCAACATCTTATATACAGTTAGACACGTTTCTGTCAAAGGTGGTTTTACTTTTGCCTGGTTCATCTTCCTGATTTGATTACATCTTCCTATGGAAGACTTAACTTCCCAGCAGTACTGGTCTCATGAGACAAATGCCACCGAGACGTTCCTCTCAGTCTGTTTCATAATATATTTCTAAGAAAATGATATTTTAAGCTACATATTAGATTATTTAATATGGGGCAGAAGAACAGGAAAATTTATCAAGTGCAACTATGCCTGGAGAGCAAAAGAGAAATCATTCCAATTCCTCTGTTGGACTAGTCTGGGAGCAAGAGGGGTGAACTGGGTAGATACGAATATCCTCGTCTTTTTCTGCAACATGCTATTTATAGGTCCTTATCCTACCTTGTAGGTTTCATAGAGGAAATTATGACTTAAATTCTGCAAATCCTCCAATTGAGATCCAGGAGGGTGGAAGGAACACATCATAAAGTTAAAGAATAGTATCCTTTAGATCCCAAACTTCTCCCACTGGACTATAGTGTCCGAAAGAAAGAAAAGTCTGAGTGGTTTTATGGGCTAGAATAAACATCATTACTGCGAGCACTGTGCTTTTTTAAAATACCACCACCGTTAATGGTCTTGCGATTCTCGTCTGCCACCTACTACATGTTCTCTATGAGCAAAGTTTCTGATTAAAGGTGGGCTGAGTTGTGTGTTCTTTGGTTGCATAAACATTCCATTCTTCTGTCAGGTTCAAGGTGTTCATGCCACTAAACAGAGCAAGGAAAGGAGAGCCCATATAAATATAAGCATGAGGACATAGACCTCTCACTTCTTAGATGCTAGTGTTGGAGACACATTCTGTCTGCAGGTCACTGAAACAGCAAGACTGTAACACCTCAGAAAATAAAGTCATTTCAGGAAAAAGATTACAGATGGCACGGTGAAGGGTTATTCTCTCAAAATAAGAAGAGCCTTACCTGGAACTGAATTGACAAAATGGAAGCAAATGGGAAAAAAATTCTCTTCATTCCTATAATAGTTAAGACTTTTTGATTATAAATAACAGAATCCACCGCGAGAAAGCCAACTCGGCCTCAGAAACAAATGGATCCAGGAAGGCTAACAAGACCCCCCTTCTAGTCCTCACCTTTGCAAGTATCTTCATGCCCACCTCTTTCTTTATATTCTCTCTTGAAACCAGTTTTCTCTTCTTTCCTAAGCCCAAATATTGGGAGATACTGCCATCAACAATCTAGTAGCTCAGTTATCCAGTCCAAGTTTCAAAGTTCCTAGAAGTTGGCTCAGTTTCGTTCAAGTGTCCATCTTTGGGTCAGTTTTGTCCATGAGAAGGTGCTCTGATTGACCCACTGGGAGTCAGGCGTCCTCTTCTGAGCCAGTTGAGCATAACCAAAGTATATAGTCACCCTGAACAAGATGGCCACCTATGGTATCCCTATAACTGGCATGAAAGGGGACAGTATTCAGAAAAGAGAGTCAGAAAGGTTATAAAATAATATTTGTCTTCAGGGTTGGTTGAATAATGTTCAGGATCCAGTGCAAAATGAAAATGTGGCCCCCCATGTTCAAAAATTGAGAATCCTAAAATGAAAGAAGCAGAGTATTAAACCAAGTGTGAGGCCCTTGTGAGTGTGGGGACCCATGTGACTGCACACCTTACACCCATGAAACTGGCCTCACTCATCTTCTGCTCTTCCCATTAAATGGTAAAAAAAAAAAAAAAACTTGAGTGATAAATTTGATCAATTAGCTTGCATGTCAATAAACAATATACATTTACCGAGAGCCCACATAGTGGGTTTTTTATTGGTATAACTCTTGCCATTCACCACAATGCCAACTGGCCCTTCCCCCATCTCAACTGACCTATTCCTCAAAAAGAAGAAGTGTCCACAGATAGCTTGGGTTTTAAATAAAGATTTGATCTTAACACATTACACTGGGAACAAGTAAAATAAGCTCCTTTATCTGTTTCACAAAACTTCATTCCATTTTAGCTTATTTTAATCTCAATTTTCTTTTGTTTCTATAGAAACAAAGAAATCAAATCCTGGCATTTTAGTGTTCACACAAAGTGAATTTTCAATTTATAAAAAATGGTTTTTCTCTATTGTTTTAATGTCTAACAAATTTGAAAGTGCTGTTGAAATCAGGTTATTTATCATAAAATCTATAACAAAATATACCTCCACCCTCCCCAAGAAAAACAACAATAAAGAAAATTAAACTATATTTTATAATGTTCCTGAAACTAATAATGCCACAAAGTAACAAAGAACTGTAAGATGACACTTTGCTTAGTCAACTTCATTTTAATTTAATGTGTTTCTTCTTTAAAGGATTTTTTTAAATTTATTTATTTATTTGAGAGGGCAGGGGTGGGGGTGACAGAGGGAGATGGAGAGAGAGAGGGAGAGGGAGATGGAGAGAGAGAATCTCAAGCAGATCCCATGCTTGAACATGGAGCTTAACACAGGGCTCAATCTCACGACCCTGAGATCATGACCTAAGCCAAAACCAAGAGTTGGACACTTAACCGCCTGAGCTACCCAGGTGCCCTGCAAGTTCCTTCTTTAATAATTACTTTTACTTACCTGATTTATTTTCTCATAGCCTCTTAAAATGAGATGGAATTTGCCCTTGTGTCCATTAACAATGGAAATAGTCTTATATTGAAAGTCCAGGAAAATATTTTGAGATGTGGTATTGCCAGTGGAGCATTTCACACAAATAAATATGGAAATCCAACTTTAGGAACTCTTTTGAGTGTGCATTGTGTATAATATGCCATATTAGGGTAGAGTGGAAAGTGTCAAAATCACTTGAATTAGAATCCCAGTCTCGCCATTTATAAGGTAGACGACTTCAGCTAAGTTATCGATCCTCTCCACGCCTCCGTCTCTTAATCTACAAAATGGTGACCAAGTCCATTTTATAAAGTTATTGCACAGATTACATGGTTAATAATAGCCACCATTTCCCAGGCACTTTACAAACATGATTTCTCACAACTCTCAGAACAACCCTGTGATGAAGTAATAATATCCCCATTTGTCTGACAAGAAAATGAAGATTCAGAGGGGTTAAGATTTGTTCAAGCAAGAAGTGGTCAAATTCAACCCCAAGTCTCTAATTCTTTCACTCTTATCTTCTGCGTCTATCTGCTACAGCAAGATGGAAGTTCAGTGATATTAGTTCATTTTCTCCCATTATTGAAAAGCACTGGTTCTTATAGTATGGTCCCCATACTAGCAGCAGAAGCAGTATCACTTGGGGACTTGTTAGGAATAGGAATTCTCAGGCCTCGCCCTTGACATGCTAAATCAGACCTAGGGATGAGGCCCAGCACCTTGTGTCACCAAACCTTCAAATGATGGTGATACATACTATGTTGAAGAGCCATTCCGTAAAGATTACAAAAGAAGACATCATTGGGGTGGGGTGTTAAAAATCAAGTGCTCAATATAAAAACAGAAAGACACACACAAAAATGCAAGTACCCATAGTATGAGTAAAATGTCTACATATGTAATAAAAGAGATAAACAAAGGGCAAGGAGGAACTAATGGGGAAAGAGATGAATTTTGAATGAACTACCTGGGAATTTGAGCAGGACTTTGAAGGATGGGTAGGACTTCAACTAGCAAAACTGGAGCTAAAGTTGGGAAGGGGGAGCAAGGGGAAGTGTGCCTGCCAGCAAGATATCCGATGCTGTCTTTTGCTGGGGTGCAAGAAGATTGAGAGACACGAAGGATATCAGACTCAAAAGTAGGGCTGGTGCCAAGCAGAGGCTTTGGTGTCTCTTCTGTGGGCAATCAGCAAGGTGTTCACCATGTTTTAAGACAGGAAGTAACATGGTGATAACTGTATTTGGAAAGAGAAATCTCAGGACAGTCTGGAAGTTGGGGGCGGTGAGGGCAGAGCATGGTAGCAGGGAACCTTGCTCAGAGCCTGGAGCAGCTGTCCTGGACAGAGCCTGAACTGAGACTTCACACTGTGCACAGGTCCGAGAATGATCAGTGAGGGCAGCATAGATTTGAAAAGGGCCAATAAACAATCCCTTCTTCCTCCCCGACATGCTCCCTGTGAGTATTTGCTTTTGAGGGATTGATTTCTAATTATGTGATTATGAAACTCATACCCTTAACATAGAAATCTATAAAATCTAGAGAAATTTAAAGATGATAACAGAAATTGCTTCAACTTAGAACACTGTTAGTATTCTGAGAAATGTCATTTGAAAGTTGTGTGTGTGTGTGTGTGTGTCTGTGTGCATGTAAAAGATTGATGGATAGATGATAGGTCGATAGAGAGATAGAGAGAGAGATAGAGATAGATGATTGATAGATGATAGATGATAGATAGATGATAGATGATAGAGAGATGATAGAGACATAGAGATAGATGATAGATGATAGAGAGATAGATGATAGATGATAGATAGATGATAGATAGAGAGACAGACGATAGAGAGCTAGAGATAGATGATAGATAGATGATAGATGATAGATAGATGACAGAGATAGATAGATGATAGAGAGATAGATGATAGATGATAGAGAGCTAGAGATAGATGACAGAGAGATGATAGATGATAGATGATAGAGAGAGATAGATGATAGAGAGAGATAAATGATAGAGAGATGATAGAGAAATAGAGATAGATGATAGATGATAGATAGATGATAGAGAGATAGAGATAGATGATAGATGATATATAGAGAGATAGATGATAGAGAGATAGAGATAGATGATGGATAGATGATAGATAGATGATAGGGAGATAGAGATAGATGATAGATAGATAGATAGATAGATAGATAGATAGATAGATAGATGATAGATAAAACCTTAATACAACTGTCTTCTTTTTCTTATCACTGAATATATTAGGCAATTTCTTATGAGAACAAAAATCATTTGAAAATACAAATCTTGATGACAACATAACGTTCTGTCTCATGTATGGTTTGCAGTTTACTTAATGCTCTGATAGCCATCCTTCTATACCAAGCCCTGCTGACAATTCTACATTTCTAATCACCTCCATAAGTAGATTCTTGCAAGTGCAATCAAGGGTCAAAGATATAAATATTTTAGGGATCATGTTACATATCATGAGATTAGCCTCCAGGAATGTGGCACTATTTTCTTCTTCAAACAGTTTAGGAATGTACCAATGTTACCATAACTTCACCAGCATGAAGTATTATAATTTACTTTATCTCAATTCTTTCTTTTGATAGCAATGTAATACCATTAGAACTGATATACCACAACACTTGCATTGCCTTTTTAACATAGTCTGATAGTGATTTACCTGACATTTTCAGAGGATAAGTGATCCCCTAAAATGTCCACTTTTCTGATAGAGCCATTGTCCATCTATGCATACCAACACATGCCGTCGGTAGCTATCAATAAATATCCTTAACTATGAGAAATTGCAGAGTGAAATGTCACAGAGACCAAAAGAAAATCCCGTGAGAACCAGAAGAAAACAAATAAATCTGGCTTCTGGACCTACAGGAGAATCATTTATTAATTCGTTCATTTTAGTAACACACAGGATGATAAACTTGAAATAATATACATAAAGGGTTCCATTGATTATGAAAAGAACATTGGGTGCAGACAAGGTTTTCTTAATGCATGAGAGGTTAAGAATGATCGTTTTTGATGTTAATTGGAAGAATTCTCTGTACGGTAGGTGCAGCCTTGACAAATGCGTTCTCAGTTAATTTCAGGACATTGTAAGTGAGTGGTACACTCTTTAAGAATGGGTTTTCCTCTCATTTATCAATACTGTGCCCTATAATGCTATATTTAAAATTGCTTTCGCTTACGATTACTTTCTTTAAAAATTAAATTCAGAGTGAGGTCAAGTATACAACCACTTTGTTTTTCACTGGTAATTAGTTTACAAAAATAGAAAATTTATTTTTATGTCTCTCTGGGTTGTCCTGAGAAACTCCTAATAATACACAGCTCAACTCACATCAACTCCTCGGTCTTCTCAGCCACTCCCAGGGTGAGTTAGCCACATTTTCCTCTCTTCTTCTACAGTTCCTTGTGCCTATCTCTATTACGTCAATCATCGTGTTGCACTGAAATCAACTGGCAAGACAGTAAGACCCTGAAACTGTGAGCTCCTGAAACCAATGGTCATCGTTTTGTTCATCCCCAGCGTACAGCACAGTGCCTGTTGTCAATTTCTTGTTAAATAAACAAATTGGTGAATAGGGG
The DNA here is from genome assembly GCF_003265705.2 of Callorhinus ursinus. NCBI lineage: Eukaryota > Metazoa > Chordata > Mammalia > Carnivora > Otariidae > Callorhinus > Callorhinus ursinus. The sequence goes on from NW_027397109.1 coordinate 1,920,017, forward strand.
CAATAGTAGTCACGGAGCACAGACACAATGTGTCTGTTTGGCTTGGCAACCATCCAAGCAAAGAGATGATGATGACGTGAGCTAGAGTGATAATGGGGAGCAATAAGGAGTATTAGGCTCTTTCATCTTACCAATGGAAGCTTATTTTAAGAAAGCATAGGGAAGAAAGAAGAACAGGTTTGTCGCGTCTACCCAATACCCTTTTGCCAATTGCCTACCCGATATCATTTTGCACTTTGTTCCTTACAAATAGAACTCTACCTTATTGGAGCAGTACTGTGTTTGTATTCTTTAAACTACATTTCTCTGCCTCAGCAAGATAGGTGATCATGCAACACTGCTGCGGTCAACACACATAAGCGAAGATTGTTGGATGCTGCTTTCAGGAAAGTTCTCCTAAATTGGCAGTTGCCTTTTTTTTCTGTGATCTTTCCCCTTCTTCCTGTTGCAATGCAGAAGTTATGGCTGAAGGTCTAGCACTTATCTTGCAAACATATGAACAAGCATCACAAAGAGTCACACAGACCCTTGCATCAGTGTAGCTGTCTTATAAGTGTGATGGACTTTGTGAGATAAAGTTGACAGAGCTTACAAATAAACATGGGAACTTCCTAGAATCTGGAGGTCAAACAAGTGGAGAGACAAAGATAATACTGAGGTTTTGGAGCTTAAACACCGGGAGAAGACAATTTCCATGTACCAACAACATTACTGAAACCAAAAGGAAGAGATAGGAGAGCTAGTTCAAGGAGAAAATTGATGAGTCTTGACTTTATATACTGAGTTTGAAGAAATCCAGGCGGAGAGAACAAACATAAGGGGAACAAATATTGTGGCCCAGCCTTGGGGTGGAGGAACTAAGCGGAGTAGCAAGAATGGATGGATTTACCTGAAGATAAAGTCTCTGGCAAAGAGAAGGTGATGGAGGACAGAATCCCGAGCAAGCCCTTTAAGGCCAGAGAAAAAGGAGTAATCAGACTTGGAAAGAAAACAAGAATAGTGCAGCAGAGTGCAAATGGGCAGGGGGTGGTTCTAAGAACATAGTCAATGATGCAAAGTGGCAAAGGAGAAAGAACATTCACAAATTGGTATTGGATATGGTTCTTGGAAGGTCAGGGGTGTCTACGAAGAATGCCCCTTCAGTACTAGGGAGTGGGGAGAGCCAGGGATTCAAAATCCATGAAGAATTGTGGTCAATGAAAAGTATTTTTTCAAGCATTTTGACTATGAAGGGAAGAAGAGTAAATATCATGTGACTGATACCTTAAAGACAGCAGGCTACTCATTTCCCCAGAGTAGATTATCCAATGTTTTCACTGGATAAAGAATATGACATTTTAATATTTAATCATGTCTAATGTTCACTAAATCCCTACATTTAATATGTATTAGGGGATATCAAGTAAAGAAGATAGAAGTCATATTTTGGGCAGGCAAGGCTTTTGGTAGTGAGTATGAGTTTGGAAGACAACAATCTTCCTATGGAATTCCTAGTATAAAAAGAACTTTTAGAAACAATATACTGCTATGTTGGAATTAAGAGATTGTGGGTTTCATGTTTTGATTCCACAACAATTTTATTATGACTTTTACATATGTTTGCACTTTTTCACCTACCTCTCCTTACTGGTGAAAATGAGATGCTAAAAATTGCCAAGATCAGCATTGCTTCATACTTGGCATCAACCTAACAAGTGTTTTCCATTTCCCCCACTAGATCCTCACATGTAGCCCAACCCATATTTTGGGTCTACCCAAGTAAGCTATGTAAATCTCACAGTGTGTCAATTCACCCAGCAAAATTCTACAGAGTATGTAACTTTATGGGAGAAGGATCCAGAGAGTTCTCAAAGATTGATCCAGATTCTCATATGTTTATATTTAGACTGGCTCCCAGAATTATGAGCATATAAAATCGCCACCATCATCATCACTTTATACATTTATTAACAGCCACCAATTTTTTCCAGCATTAACTATGTGCCAAATTTCTCATATACCTTATTTCATTTACTTTAACAATACCATCCCCATTGCACAGATGAAAAAGTTGATGGTAAAAGATGGTTAGTGACGTACACAGACCAAGAACCAGAGAGCAAAGGAATGGGGATTTGAATCCAGATGTTTGACCATGAAGTTCAAACTTCTAATAACTGGGATGCACTAACTTTCATAATATCATTGTAATAGTCACACTACAATTTTTAAAGTATTTTTTTAAATGCTTCACCTCTCATAACGCCCCAGTAAAAATGGGTGTAGTTATTTTTCCATTATTCTTATTAATTTTACCCCAAGGAAACTAAGCCTCGGAAATATACCCCAGTCACTCAGCTAGTAATCGATCAAGTCAACATTCAAGGACAAATATCCTACTCCAGACTCCAATCCTCTTGTCATTTACATTAATTTATACTGGACCACAAACATGTTCATAAAATGTAGCTCTGCTCTAGTGACCTGATACCCGTATTACAACCATTTTGATTGTGTGGGTGTTTTTGTTTGGTCTTTTGTTTGTGTTTGCTTGTTTGTTTTTAGTTATCCATTAAAAAAACAAACAAACAAACAAACTTGTTGCCCAATGGTTTCTAAAATCCAGCAATCCACATTGGAGATGGATCAACCCGATCGTTTGGAACAAGGCTCCGGGGTCAATCATTTTTAGAACCAAAAGCAGAGCACACCATTTTTAGTTTACTATTTTGAGGTTCTGAAATGTTCAGTTGTGTTTGTTCCCTTTGGTCTGCAGCCAGGAACAGAGGCATAAGGGCTCAAATACCAAATGAAAGGGTGTTCTCACAGTGTTTCTGGCCAGGACCGGAGTAGAAATAACGGAAAATTCACAAGCAAAGCTGTTCCACCGAGATTTTCATACCAAACCTGCAAAAGCAAGATGCTTGAAAAGAAAAATTAAGTACTTATCAGATGCAAATTTTTACTGCAAACTCTGTCCAACCTGACCATGAACATGAACTTTACACCCCCATCTATCTCAAGACCAAGTATCCATGTGGATGTATCCTCTTCTCCTTATGCATCAAGGAGTAGGTGATTCTTCTACAAAAAGACCTCAACCAGAGATACACTTTGCCACTTTGGCTTTTCGTTCCCAGGAGGACATATTTGAAGCCAAATATTCCACTTAGGGCTAAAAGTACAGGCCAGGCAAATGATGCTGCCAAAAAACTTATGTAATTATATTCAGTTTCCCAAAAGCTCTTAAGTTCTTGGCTTTCCCCAAAGTAGATTAAAAACACAATTTTTTCATTAGATAAAGAATATGACATTTTCCAATTTAATTAAGTCTAATATTTACTATATTCCTACATTTTTTTATTTATTTTTTAGTGCATCTATGTAAAATGTCTACCAAAGTCTTTTGACCACTGGATTAATTTAGCTGTAATCATAACTTGCATTTCTAATTTTATCCCATCCCTCCGGTTTCGAGGGTAAGGTATGATCTTACATAACATAACTGTCTTTCCTTTATTGGAAAACTTGTGGGCTTGTGACTTCCTACTGTTTATTATTAATTTTACTTCTCAATTGGTGGTTCAATTTTTTTCCTAGATCATTTATGTTCTGCCTTCATAAACTCAGACACTTCGAGTGAAAACTACAGTAGTTAAATAGAATCATTTCTGATATGAGCTTCCATTTAAACTAATAGTTCAGAAAAGGAGCAGATATTCTTCAGGATGATGAGAAAGGCTGGGTCTTAATCAGATCACAACATGCAGCAAACTCCCCGAGGGAGGTTCCAGAACCTTAGAACGTTAGTTAGAGATAACAGAGAGGAGCGATCCCCAAAGCGTGTCCTGTGAAACGTCAATTAATAATTGCCACTTGAAAAGGAATTTAGTGGTGAAATAACCTGGAGAAACACTGTGTCCAAAAGTTCATTGACTTCAGTGCTTTCAGAACTTTCAATGTGCCAAGCATCCTGGTAACAGTCGGGAAGGGAGCATAGGGTGCAGCTTCCAAATATGACTGACAGGTGCGGTTTTTCCATAGAGCATCCCATGGGGCTCTTGTTCCTTAGAACCCACTTTGGGGAGCCCAGACCTAGAACAACCAAGGCCCACTAGAAGAAAAAAAAAATGAACCCTGTTTGCAGGTGCCTTAAATATATCATTGTATTTGATCTTTATAACCACCCTCTACGACGGATAGGAAATGGATTCCTAGTTTACAAATGAGGACAGTGTATCGTAGTTACTGACCCCGGCTGTTTTTGAACAATACAGGGACCAAACTGTGACTCACTGAACCAGAATCTTGGCAGTGTGGCCCAGGGGTACAGGTGTGTATATAAAGCTCAACAGATAGTTTTGTTGTACAGCTGTGGTCAAGAACCCCTGGAAGAAGCTATTTCCCCACGGCCACATATTTTTTTAAGTGAAAGGGCTGTGGTTTTGAATTCTATCTCCTGACTCCCAAATCAATGCTGTTGCTACTGCAACATGCCTTCCATGAATGATTCTCTGCTTCCGGTGTCTCCAGGTAAAACTCTGGAAAGGTACACACTGGCTGATTTGTGTCTTTCAACGACCCGGTTCGAGGTGGACAAGTAACCCCTAAGATAGCAAAGTAAACAACACGATTCTTTAGATATAGAAGTCAATACATTAATTACACATTGACTTCTTGCAGAACCACCAAGAGACATATCTTATAAACACTGTATTGTCAAATATGAGCGCTTTGCTTTCCATTATCAAATGAAGGTATTGTTCCATTTCTCTCAACCGTTATATATGGATTTCGAATGTGGGGCAACTTGTCCTTAAAAATCTAAATTAAACTGTGTTCTCAAACATAAAATAAGCCCTTTCCTTTGGCCTCTCTAAAATCCATAAAAACTTTCCCTTTTCACATACAACGGTGAGTTTTCCAGATCTGCTTGCCTGCCCTTTCATTATGATTGTTAATGTTCCAGGTCAGCCACCATTTCTATAACAAAACTGCTTGTTAAATAAAAAATTGCCAGCGATTATTAACCCCTTTGCCGCTGCTTTCTCAGGTGCCAGATAGCAATGTGACAGGTCCTTAATTTACATACAAAGTTTTTCAAATTAAAGTGCCTCAAACTCTAATCGATGGGAAAGGGAGGGGTGTTTTTGTATTTTTTTTTTCCCTAAAGCCGTTGTTCTATCCCGTAGATATTTCCCACCTTCCATTTATCTTCTTAGGCTTCTCATGCTTTGCTGGCGCCTCTGTTAACAAGGAAAGTCTACCAGGTCTTGAGCAGGTAGAATGTCCCTCACTAACCACTCAACTGATTAACACACTACATGGTTCTTCCTTAAGCTTTGGAACAAAGCAAGCAAACACGAAAACCTTTGGAAAAATGTACCTTTTGCTCTAAAATGCGCCAATTTTCTTAGCATAAAGGAGTGAAGAAGGAAAAAAGATAATGGCTTGCCTATTGTATGTAGAGGTCAAATGTCTGTTTTAGGATATGTTGTGCATGTTTTTGAAATATGTAAATTTTCACTCAGTTGAGTCTAATGGCTCTTGGAAAGCCATTAAGCAGGACTAAGTAAATACATTTTTTGGTATGTGTGCTGATTTGAAAAACAACGTTGCTTTATTTCTAATGCACTCCTTCTCAGGAGAACCTACCGCTGCGGGAGGGGCTCACTGTTTGGACCGGGCAGTTGGCCGAGGGAGGGGAGTTGAAGCTTTGTAGGTGAGTCTTCATGCTTCATCTAGGCAAGTTCTGGCTGGGAGCATTTGAAAGTTGGGAAAATACATGCTTTGGGGGTTATTCACACCATCGAAGAGTTGCAAGTAATTCCCAACGAGAAGGAGCTAGGAATATCTGTAAGAGTTTAGAAGAGTAAGATGTCTTTCTGTCATCAAATGTTAAGTGTCTTATAAATTTAGGGGGACCTTTTGCACAAATGGGGAATGCCAAAAATAGAGGTACTATATTAAGCGGTTTCTAAATAATCAGATTAGAGTAACTTTTTTTTTTTAATTAGAGATTCTTTGTCCAATCTACTCATTCTTTCAAAGAGGAACAGGAAGCCCAGACAGCTAAAATGACTTGTCCGCAATCCCAGGGCTACAAAGAAACAGAGCTAATGCTAATCCAGGTTTCACCACATTCATGATCTCTCCAGGCTGGCCTTCACCATATACCAGAAGAAGTCATAAATGCGGCTCATGTCAATAAAACTTCACTGGAGGTATTAAAAAAAAACAAAAAACAAAGTCATGGCCCAATGTTTAAGGAAACTATAATGTGATGACGCACATCTTTTATACACTAGGTCATGGAATGCCTAAGGTTGAGCCCTAAACTCATTCATATCTATGTATTTCCTACCTCTGATGACAGCACCACCTCAGGGACCAAAGTTTCAGAGCTGGTAGTCATCCTGGTCTCTCCCCTCTTCCTCATGCCCCCACACTCGCCCCCACATGCTGCCAATCCCCAACACCTCCCACTGCTCTGCATCCCACTGCACTGACCTGGCTTGAACCCTCACAGCCTATCCCATAGACAGAACTGAAATATTTCTGCCTTCTCATGTTCGTTTCCTGGCAATTTGGCCAGGAAAATACAACTTCCACCATCTCTGCTTGCCTCTCCAAAGGCACTATTCTCTTGGCTTCCAGCTTCTAGCCTTGGGTACCATAGCACTGTCTACTGGGACTTCCTCCCACACCCTCCCACCCTCCCCCACCCTCCCCCACTCATGTGAGTTTATTTCTCTATGCCTTTGATTTTCCTGGCTCACCCACTCCAGTTTCGCCCACCTAGACCAACCACCTAGATAATCCCAACTCATGCACAAAAGTCTTCATGTCCATACCACCACCATGAGAAACCTCCCCTGTTACCATCTACTCACCCCACCAATTAGGTTCCCCTCTCAGTGCTCCTACCCAGCGCTTCACCCCTATATTTACTGTATAAATTCTCTGTGAGTGACCTTTACCGTGGACTCCAGCTCTTTGAAGTTGAGAGTCATGTCTTACTTATCCTTGTATTATAAATGCCTGGCATGGGACCAAATGTCTACTAGGTGCTCAGGGTTTATTGGAGAAATGGAAAAATAAAGCATTCATATCCCAGATGATTCTCTTCCCAAAACTGGACTATAGGGTGGATTCTCATTCTAATGTAAGCAAAAGGAAGCAAACTTTCAATTTTGTTGTTTGGTTTCTTTTTTTTAGAAATTGCACGCATTAGAAAAAAGAAATTGCAAGCAAGTAAATTTTTACTTAACACGTAATATCAAAAGATATTAAACATTTTAAGTGCAACTCTTTTAATAATAATGTCGTGGCCCCTAGTTGTAAGTAAGTCATTCTCTCCTAACTGGAAAGAGTAACAAAATCAAGGGTGAAGGTGGAGAAAGGGAACTGTCCTATCCTGAGCATGTACTACTGGGAATTATAACCTTGGTTTTGCAGGTGAAGAAATCTAGTCATGTGGAGGTCAAAGACTTTGCCTAAGACTTCACACTGCTATAAGCATGAAGCAGAATCGGAATTAGAACTCAGATCTCTCCCACATCCTTCCTACTTTCTCGAGCAAAAACATCATCATATCGGATTTAGAGATTATTTAACCATCCAAGAATCCATGGTGAATTTTTAAAATGTTTAGTATGTGTGAGATTCACACCTTAGCTTCTCATGTATTATATTGAAGTGAGTTTCATTATTTCAAATAACTTGTGTTTGATTTCTTTAGAGAAAAGAAACAAATAAGTCAAAGATACAAAAACCCTGCCTCTGAGCATTGCTCACCCCTTTAAAGGTTATGGACCATGGTCTCTGGTTCAGAGAAAGCCCCAGATGAATTCTATTTTCCCTTCTCCCTCATCCAGGAGAGCACAGCTTTGTAATCCTCCTTCCATAACTACCTGTTGTTTCTTTTGCCAACCGCATCTCATTTTAAAATATCATTTTTATGAAGGGTTATGTCACACGGTAGAAAACTGTAAAAAATTAATGGATAGAGTTGGTATAAAGAAAATACATTATTTTGGGCGCCTGGGTGGCTCAGTTGGTTAAGCGACTGCCTTCGGCTCAGGTCATGATCCTGGAGTCCCAGGATGGAGTCCAGCATCGGGCTCCCTGCTCAGCAGGGAGTCTGCTTCTCCCTCGGACTCTCCCCCCTCTCATGCTCTCTCTCTCTATCTCATTCTCGCTCTCAAATAAATAAATAAAATCTTTTAAAAAAAGAAAATACATTATTTTGATAGTTTTATTATTTTTTGTCCATTACACATTTACAGGCTTTGTTGTTTATATGGACATATCTCATAGATGGCTCTATTCAAAACAAATTACCTTAACACTTCGATAATTGAGAAATTTAAATCAACACTCTATTTGCTTTTCCACAAGAAGAAATCTTCTAAAACGTATACCTGGATTGCTGTTAATATTCTTATTCATTTTATTTAAAAAACTCTATCAGAAGCTTTCACAGAAGATCATATATAAAATCATCTTCAAGGTTGAATGAATGTCATTAACCCATTAATTTAGGTTCTGAAAATCCAGCAACCAACATCTGTTGAAACATCTATTCTTCTCAATACTTTCTTTTGTTTGTCACTGAACCTAATGCCTAGAACAGTGCCTGGCACCTGGTATGTGCTTAAAAAATCTGGTTCAATGAGAGGCATCTGGGTGGCACAGTCAGGTAGCATCCGACTCTTGCTTTTGGCTCAGGTTGTAATCTCAGGTCATAAGATGGAGCCTTGCATTGGGCTCTACATTCAGTGGGGAGTCTGCTTAAGCCTCTCTCTACCTCTCCCTTTGCACCCCCCACTCAAATAAGTAAATAAATCCTTAAAAAGAAATCTGATTCAATGAGAAAATGTTCTCTAGGAATCTGAGCTCAGGCATCTATGGCTATTTCCCCCGTATTTGCATAATTCTTCATAGACTCTCACTCGGTCTCTAACTAAATTAAGCAAAAGAAAAGAGGAAAATTATTGGGATAACACAGAGCACTCATAGAACCCCAAAGCTTGGCACTCAGGACACAGAAGGACAAAAGATGGGAACTAGATTGCTACAGGGTGCTAGGTCATAGAAAGTCATAAATAATCCTTCTCAGGGTGCCATTCCCAGGATGAGTTTGTTCCAAGCCTATTCTAATTTGGGGTCTTTCCACTCAAAGTTCAGCTTCCTGGCAGAGATAGCCCAAGTGGCTGAGAGGGGGCTGTTTCCCAAGGCTGGGATTGGAAGGAGGACAGGAAGTAGACTCAGCAAGGCCCCACCTGAACATGGACGGAGACCGAGCAAGGGCGGCTCCCCAAAGGAAAGCTCAGGTGTCCTTCTTAAATGAAGACACCAATGACAGACAAAATCAACAGATATCCCCCAAAGTCTCTGACAGCACAGCAGATGCGCCCTGGTTCTCTTTTCTCACAGGATGGTTGAATTTTTGCATGTTCATTTTTGGATACTGAGGTCTCAAGTTTCATTTTTCATATAAAGTAGCAGGCAGTTCTAGATCATATTTTTCTAATTGTATGCTCCCTCTCCCATTCTTCTGCCCGATTCCCATGCCCTGTCACAAGCAATAGAGAACTGAATAATAAATTAAATATAAAGAATGAGTCGGTTACAAGTAAGTCTGAAGAAGATGATTTTGGATGAGCAGAACTTTAAAATCATTATATCCAAGGCATGAGATATAAAGTATTCAATCATACTAATACTAACTGATGCATTAATACTAATAGATGCATAATGCATAATTAGAACCTTTTCGCTAATGTGTGGCTTTCCATAATTAGAATCCAAATGACAGATCTTATGCTCAGGTAAACATAAAAAACAGGCAAATAATTCAAAGAATCTATAAAACAAAACTTTGGACAAACTGAGAAAAACACTACAGTGTGTGTGATATGGAAAAAAAAGCAGCTGGTTCTCTTTCATGGTCCAAAACTTTGCTCATGCTATTTCCCTTCAGAAGTTGTTGCTTTCTCTTTCAACAGCCAGCTTAAATACCATCTACTTTTAAAATACTCCCCTTAAAATATTCTTTAATTTCATCTAGCCAAGCCTCCTGCCCTGCTGCTATCATATTTTGTACATGCAAATATCACGGCTTTATTTCATTAACTCTTTATTTTAATCTATAGTAGTAACTGCCTTTTTTTTAATTTATTGAGCTCCTACCATGTGCCACACACCTATGTATTTTATAGCACTTGGAAGTATTGTTATAAGAAGTATAAATACTAGGGCACCTGGGTGGCTTAGTCAGTTAAGCATCTGCTTTTGGCTCAGGTCATGATCCCAGGGTCCTGGCATCGAGTTCCGCCATCAGGCTCTCTGCTCAGTGGGGGGCCTGCTGCTCCCCCGTTTGTACTGTCCCTCTCTCTGACAAATAAATAAATAAATAAAAATCTTTATTAAAAAATAAGTATAAGTACTATATTTTTATACATTATCTTTGTAAATGTTGTATTATATTATTTTATTACCCCTAAGACCCTTTAGGGTAGGTCTTCCAGTTGTCTCCATGGTATAGATTAGAGATGAGGCCTCAGTGTTCAAATAAATGCTGTCTTAATGGTAGCTTTAGGGAGTCAACAAAGACTCCAAGTGTCTGTGTGAAGAAAAAAGTAGACTTTGCCAAGGAGGGTAGGTAGCCATCATGAAATTAAATTAATAAATTTATTTATTTGTTTACTTCTCAAGGAGATTCTTCAGCCTCAGTTGTTCCCAACCTACAGAGGTGTTGGACTCAGTCGGCCTCTTGCTTACCCATAAATGCCTCACGTAGTGCGAGCACCATCTTGATACCTAAAACATTAATAGAGACACATGGCTCGGGAGAACATTTCCCCGGCATCTACTCTAATTTCCAAATCTGTAGCCAGCCTTACTCAGCAACTTGGATGTCTTGAAATCCCAATGTTGCTCTTCCCTTCAACAGGAAGATCTGATCAAATACTCTTTGATTTGATTTTGAATCTACAGTGTCTTACCAGGTTTTCAACAAAGATATTATTTTAACAGAAGTGGCAAGATATCCAGCACAATATCTACCAGTCATTAGCCATTTTCTCGGTTGAAATCCTAAAACCATAAGTGGACTGTAAGTGCGTTGGAGGCAGGACCCAATACTAATATCATCTTTGTTTTCCATCTGAGCCCAGTACAGAGAGAGACATGTGACATTTTGAGGAGCGAATCTGATAAAGTGATTTGAATGCAGCTTAATTATAAAACAATTAATATTTTTTGCTTTTTATTAATTCTACCAAGTCAATTTAAACCAGTCAAGCTCAAATCCATCAGGATGCCTTTCCCTGGCAAATATTATAACCAATAATCACAGGTTTAACTTAAGTCTCCTTAGAAAGGGCCATAAATCAGTTGAAGAAGCACATTTGTTTATTCTGATACTTCCCTAATATCTTGAAAGGCTTGCATCTCAGATTCCTTATTTCATCCTTAACATTAAAATGGCCCCGTTGCTTGTTTTCAATGAATTAATACAGTGGCTGCTTTATAATGAAACTTATTCCATTTCCCATTTGAAATCAACACTTGTGATTCCCGGGGTATGACCAGTAATTGGGGAAGGATGAAGAGCAGGTCATATAATAAGCTCCAAGGAGAAAGAGGACCCATTTTGACAAGCATATGTTATATGCGTCATAATTACAGATTTCGAAAAGAAAATAGAAAGCATTTTTCCTAATACAAACTACAAAAATGAAGCTTGATTATATCTTTTTGGTTACAACAGATGACTCTACAAATCTTCCTGCTAGGGGAGAGAGCTTCAAATTTTTATGTTCCTCAAAAGAGGGTTGGTTTCAAAACTAGCTGAGAAATCTTGACATACAAGATGGACATCTTTATTTTCTGTAGACTTCAGGATTGTGTGGGCTTCCATCATTTGGTTTGTAATCAAGTAGCATACCCCTCAGAGGTTAGATTCTAAAGGTAAAACTGAGGGGTGCCTGGGTGGCTCAGTTGGACTCTTAGTTTTGGCTCAGGTCATGATCTCAGGGTTAGGCGATCAAGCCCTGCATTGAGCTCCTTGCTGCCTTTGACTCTCTCTCCCTCTCCGTCTGCCACTCCACCCTCAACCCCACTGGCTCATGCTCTCTCTTTTTCTCTAAAATAAATAAGAAAATATTTTAAAAAAATAAAGGTAACACTGAATTTACCCTTGAAAATCCCTTAAACCCCCAGCAGCATAGAAGATGCATGGCTATATGATCATGGTAAACTGTGTCTTGTTGTATGTGTCCTAGAATCACAGCACATAAGCAGCAAGATGCTCACACTGTGAGCAGAGTATGGGTGGGGTGTTTGCTGAGAAAAACTGAGGGGCTTTCAGATCCAAACCCTCTCATCCAACACTTGTCACTCTCAGGAAAAAAAACAAAATTCACACAATGAAAGGCAGAATTGGCTACCCCAGGTTAGTTAGTTAGTTAGTTAGTTAGTTAGTTAGTTAGTTAGTTATTTTGCCAAGGGCTAATAGGTGAATTTGCTGAAGTTAATGGACATGAATGCAATTCGACTGTATACGCGGAGGGAAGGGGCAGAAAGACTATTCAGCCCAAGTATGATCATTTATCCCACACTTTCCAAAGACACTTAAATTCCCTATCAACTTTCTGAATCCTCTTTCAGTTGTATGACTATGAACCCCCCTTGTAATGAAGGTGATGAAAGAAATAACTAATTCCTCTAAGAGATATTGTCCTTCTTAATAGACTTTATTAAATCATTATATTTTTCCAATGCAAACTCATTTTCTAATCTATACACATGAGATCTGATCAGTATGGAAAATAGTAAGAAACTGAAAGTTGTCCAAAACAAGATAAGTGTTAAGGACAGACAGATGGTCAGGAATTCAGCAGAGGTCAGGGATATCCACTGTATATATTATTTGGTGATTTTCTTTTTTTTTTAAAGTAGGAATTTTGACTGGGCCAGCCCTACATAGCAAGTGCTCAATAAATGCTTGTCAGATGAAGATCTGATATATCAGAAGGCTTGTTCAAGAAGGCTTTAGACTTGGCTGCAAATTTAATTCAATAGTGCATTCACAACCTAGATGTTCTTGTTGTCCAGGATTTCCATGACATTTTGGTTTCCAAACTTATCAATATTGAAAGTTCAGTATCTCAAATAAGACTTTTTTTCTGGGGCAACTGGGTGGCTCAGTCGTTAAGCGTCTGCCTTTGGCTCAGGTCATGATCCCGGGGTCCTGGGATCGAGCCCCATATTGGGCTCTCTGCTGGCCAGGATGCCTGCTTCTCCTTCTCCCACTCCCCCTGCTTGTGTTCCTTCTCTCTCTGTCTCTCTCTGTGTCAAATAAATAAATAAAATCTTTAAAAAAAATAGAATTATTTGATATGACATATCCCTTTCCATCATGATGACCTCCTGCATTTCCTGTGGTACTGTCATTCCTAGGTGCTTAGCTTGCAACCAACAGCCCCAGTGTGTGCCATGCAGCAGCAGATGGCTTGAGGAGTGAGGTGTTAATGGCAGCGATTACTTTATGAATAGTGACAGCTGATCAGGGACATAATAAAACAATAGTGGCTGCCATCCTGGAAAAGGTGCTAAATAGGGGTGACATGCTTAGTGAGGGCTATCCTGCACTCTTGAACCTCATTATCAATTCCAAAGGGACGTACAGGCCAACCAGGCAATGGCAGGTTCAGACGCAGAGGAAAGAATCGAACCAGCACAAAGATTGCCCTCCACTTTAATTGGAGGGGGGAGGGTACACAGCTTCTAAAGTGCAAGCCATTTGGGTATCCGTTAATGTGTCTGCCCAGACTTACTCCTCCTTTGCCATCCTCTGAGCTTGTGGTCTGATACTCATCACTTTCAAGAGATCTGGTTCCTACCACTTTTCTTCCCTGAATGATCACCCTGAGCTAGGGTACAAATCCCCATGAGGGAGTATGAGGAAGTCAACCTTGGTGTCTAGCGAAATTATATTTATGAGAACCAACACTATTCGGATCAAATTTCTATCTTTGATTCACATCTTTAGGAAAAGATTATGTGAAGGAATCACAGATAGGTTTTTCTGTGAATGGGTTTTTCATTTAATCCACAATCTGGACACTAGGGAACAGGGCAAATAAGGTGAGAGTCCTTCCTTATCTTGAAGGAGTATGAGGAAAACATATACATAAAGAGTCGATTATAATCCGGAGCAATGATCATCTATGTTGAGTATAAGACTAGTTTGGGGCTTGGCCAAACGAAGTCACCAATTTAAACGTGTGTATGTGTGTAAATAAATGTATATATTTATACAGCATATGTGTAGTATACATAAATACAAATTTATATAAAATTACCTTATAAAATAAACATTCAATATTCCCATGAGTTTATCCTAGTGATTTACCTTGGATTATCAGTTTGCCTTCCTAAAGTAGAAAGCTTTTTACTAATTCAAAGGACCATGAGGTCTTTCATTTTATATCTGTTCTTTTGAGGTTTCTGGTAGGTTTTGCTATTGTTTTAATCGTTACCCACACACAGAAACATAGAGGCAGGTAATAACCTGAAATAAAAAGCACTGTATACAAGAAACTTTCTACTTCCTCAGACAAGGAAGTAAAAAGAAACGTTGAAATAGATTTCAGGTATATATCCTTCAGCATCTGAGCAGAATAAATTAGGCTGTCTCATCTCTATTTTAAGTTCCGCTGAGCTCATGACCCACCCATCTCAAAAGGCCAGTTGCATCATGCTGCATTAACAGGCATCTCTCCTGTCCATGTGATCTGCCACCGATAGTCTCTTTATAAGTTTCAGGACCAAAGCTAAGTGAGACTATTACACTGATTTCATCCTGCCCATTACAGTATCTTCCCAGAGTGACTTTTCAAGAATTACTGTATTATGTGTGCCCTGGAGACATCTGAAGGTCCTGATATATTCCAGTGATTTTACTTAACCTAGTAATTACTTTACACAGTTTTATGGAGATTTTACTGCTTTCGAGATGACAGTTTTTCTTCTCAAGATGAGTTTGAATAGTCAGTCATTTCATTTCATGGTTTACAAAGGATCTGATATATTGGTCAAAAATCTTCACTTAAGAATAGAGAAAAAAATCCTCTTTCATTAAATGAATGCAATTTGGTGTATTGTCTCACTTTATTTTTGTTATATTTTGAACCCATATCCTGTGTAGGATGTTTATGGGGAAAAAGAAAGGGCCATTTAGATGACTCTCCTTAAGAATGGCAGGAGTTGTAAATATGAAGTGCAGAGAAATGTTTGAATAATTTTCAAAGCTTTGAAAATTTTACACATGGATGTACGACAAGTTAACAAAAACCCCACTGTGGCCCCATTAATTCAGTGAACAAATATTTAGTGTAATGTTCGTTCTGTGTTCCTGTTGCTGTCTCAGGCACTGAGGCATGGCAGTAAAAAATAAAGTCCCTTCTGTCTCAAAACATACATTCTAGAGGAGGAGAGAGAAAGCAAATTAATGCACGGAGGGAAGTGAATGATTACAAAGAGAAGAAGAAGAATGATGGAGTGACCAAAGAAAGCTTCAAGGGTGGAGAAAAATATAAGAAACCTGAATGAGGTGAGGACAGAGGCCATGCAAAAAATTGGGAGGAAGAAGTTTCCAGAAAGAGGGACTAGAGTGTGTAAAGGCACACAGAGAGAGAGCTGAATAGTTTTAGGCATGAGTTCACAACATAGTGAATGAATACCTCAAGATTTCATTGATTCATTGGCATTAAAAAGTGAGGGATGTTTCCAACCAGGAAGCAGAAACCATGGAGCTCCTGTGTCATTTCATCTATGTATATGAGTGTGTGTAAAATTTCTCAGGTCCAGCAATAAAAAGGCCACTTATAGAAACTCTTCTTTTTTTTTTTTTTAAGATTTCTAAGACCCAGATAGAATCATCTATGTACCAATTACCTCTCAAAGTATGACAGAGGTTCCATACCCAGCTTGCAATATCAGATTCAAGGGTCGATAAAATGCTTTGATATTGAATTTTAGGAAACAGCTTCATAATCATTTGGTTTTTTTTCCTTTTTCAATTAATTTTTAACGTCAGGGGTAGAACATGAATATTTCCTTTTAAAAAACATCTACTATCGAGGAGAAAAGATTCGCACTGACCCTATTAGCAATCTTGGTTCCTTCCCTAGCTCCTCTGAGATAGAACTATTTTGGATACATATCCTTCCAGAATTGATGGGATAGTCTTACGTATGTTTATATGAGCCCGTGGCAAATATATACCATTGTTTTATTGTTCTTTTTCAATGCCATCATGATGCGTTGAGTATTCTGAAACATGATTATTTTCCCCGAATATGTTGTTGAAAGCTGATCTCATTGTTACAGAGAGCCTTAACTCATTCCTTTTAACTGTTCTAGGGTACTTCATTTCTGAGTATACTTATCCATTCCCTTGTGACAGACACTTAGATTTTTGCCAAGTTTCAACTTGCTTTTAATGAACATTACAGTGGTTTTAGTGAACATCCCATGGTTCTTTGTGTAGACAAGAAAATGTCTCCCTAATGTAACTACCTTACCTCATCACCTTTTTTTGCTAGACTTTCCATCTTCTCACTTTCCCTTCTCCTCCACCAAGACAAGCATTAACATCACTGGAAGGATGCTTGTTCTGGGTCCTTATACCCACTTCTGACTCTGGTGTCAAACTGACTTCACTTCTTAAAGACCCCTCATTACCATCAAACAAAGCAGTTCCAAGAAGAGAGGTCACCACGCTTCAACCCTTGACTTCTACCCTGAGTTGAAGATGACCCTTCAGGAGAACAACATGTGGCAAAAAGTAGTTTTGTCCCATGAGCCAATAGAAAATTGGTCCCGGAGGTGACTTGTAAAGGGATTTTGTGAGCCATGATCAGAACAGCATGGGTTCTGACTAGGCATGGGATTCAGAGTTGTAATAGAAAACATTTATTTGGCTACAACTAAACATCCTAACACATGTTAGCGTTCACTGCCAATATGCTTCCTAATTAAGAACAACATAAAATCATAGGAAATCCTGTATCTTGTCTTCATGCACTTTTCATGTATCTCTAGCTCCCTGGCCTTATTTCTCAAGGATAGCTACCACAAAAATACAGGTTGATTCAAAAGTTCTATTTTACCAACCATGAACCATGGTGTCATTAACAAGATTAATGTACATTCCAGAACTCAACACCAAGCACTTTCTCCTCCTTAAACAAATGCCGCTATTAAAAACTAATTTAAAAAGAAAAAAAAAAAAAACCTAATAAGCATGCCCCAAATAAAAGGCCAGCCCCATTTCATTGGTAAGGTGTTGTCTGTAACTGATGGAAAACTTTAAATAGTTAAAAAAAAAAAGTCTCCTCTCTAGGCTTGCCTGAACTGTAGGCCCTGTTTGTGTATTTTATCATGTTGAACAGATTTTAAGATGGACAGACGAGGATCTGGTTTTCCTCTTAGGTCCTCCTTAAATTCATGCTAATTTCATCTGAAAATATTTGGAGATTTACCTGTGAGTATAAACCATCGCTCCCTCATAATATACAAATAGGCATTAGGTGAAGATATACATGATATTTCTACTTAAGGCTAGAATGGGTATGAGTTACTCCTAGAAAAGCCCCTGATGTACCAGTTTGGGGAGACGAACCATGAGAGACAATGGGCTCTGAAAAACAAACTGAGGGTTCTAGAGGGGAGGGGGGTGGGGGGATGGGTTATCCTGGTGATGGGTATTAAAGAGGGCACGTTCTGCATGGAGCACTGGGTGTTATACGCAAACAATGAATCATGGAACACTACATCAAAAACTAATGATGTAATGTATGGTGATTAACATAACATAATAAAAAAATAAAAACAAATTAAAAAAAAAAAGAAAAGCCCTTGATGCACCAGTTTGGGTGTAGTCTTCGACCTTACATAGCCAAACTAACTTCTCCCTTTCCTTCCCATCAGGCAGAAAATAAAAATTAAAAACAAACAATCAATCACTCTGGCACCATTGAACATGAACTTTCTCCCTCTGGTTCTACTTGGTGTTTTCCCCCTGCTCTGAAGTAGACTCTGACATGACATCAACAGAAAGAGAACCTGGGTCTGCAAAGTTCTCCTCGAACATTTTTCCATAGGACTTTTTAATGATTTTCAGAATGATTACTTTTCTTTTCTCAAATGAAATGCACACACTCACTGACCCTTTCCTGAGCATGGCTGCGCATTCCTCTTCAACTCCCCCGCCCCCCCCAACCCTTTCCAGATCTATTGGTTGCTTGTTGTTCTTGGCCCTTTGTCACTTTCCATTTTTCATGATTAGTTCTTTATGGTTGTGTGTTTCCTTTTCTTCTCCCCGCGGTGGCTGCTGGCCCAGTTGTTCTCCTCGGGCCCTCAGACTTCCCTTCGCTAATAACACAACAGCTACCTCCCACCCTGGCTTTTGCCATCCAGCTGTTTCCTTCTTAAAATATAAACTCATCTTTATTCAGTGAAGTTCCTGGTCCAACCTGACTCCTTTCACAGAAGAGTTGATAATCACATGAGGGATTAAAAAGGTTTGAAGAGAAAGGCCTATCTGAGAAACTTGGGAGTAGGCACAAGGAAGGTAAACAGGAACTCAGTTCATTTTTTGAAACATTCTGGGGGTGGGGGAAACACAGAACAAAAAAAGGTTTTCCTTAATGTTTTAATCCTTGGGTGGCTTTCGATGGCAAGGTGGTCTTGAGTGGGTCTCCTGGAAGTCTACCCACCACACCTTCACCGCATCTTAAACCTCCCACCATGTCTGCCTCACGTCTGGCCTCTGAGAAAGTAGCCCAGTGAACACCACAAAACTGGATTGTAGGTGATTAGGTGGTGAAAGGTGCCAACCTAAGGTGGAGCCTGCCAAGTCAATTTACTGTAATGCTTTGACCATGCAAGTCGGCTTAATCCCTTGTCAGTCTCCAGCGTGCCCTTGACATCATGGAAATTACCAGCAGAGTTAATGTCATCAGATGAACCCTGCTATTTCAGAGAAGGTTCCCTGAACAAAACAAGCTGTTTACTTCATAAGCTTTTTCAGATTCCCCCCAAATATTTCAAGAAAAATGAATGAACCCACGGGTATCCTCTTTCAATAAAAGAGTGGCTAATTCTTTTTCTGTATTATAACTGATAAGAACCTCATGTGACTGGAAATATATATTCTACCCAAGCATCAGTTGAGTGTATTGTATGAAAGGCCTAACTGATTAGATAAAGAGGTTTATTTACTAGCTCAAACAGCTCTGAGTTTTAAAAAAAAAGAAAAGAAAAGAATAGAAAAATTCTCTTTTAAATCTGAGAAACCCTCCCTTCTCTAAAAATATTTTTTTTTCTGATATAAAATTTCCAATGGAATCATTTTTTGCCAGAAATAGAAAAGAAACAAAAACATTAAAAAAAGAAAGAAACAAAAAGGATTTGTCATCATAAGAAAAAAATATTTGGGACTGTGTGTGATCACGAATGTCAACTGGATTTATCCTGGTGATCTTTGGTATTATATACAAATATCAAGTTGTTCCATCGTACACCTGAAACTGATATATGTTATATGTCAATTATATCTCAAGTTTTTAAGTATATATCAGGTGATGTAATCTCACCTGAAAATAATTTTCAAGTGAGCTAAAAAACAACATCTCCATTGGAAAGAAATGGGACTACAATAAGCTGGTAGAGGGTGACTTTTTTACAAATCACACCTGAACTTCACAGAAACCCCATAAGGGAGGGAGATAGAAAGTTACGCTCTCTGATGACAAGTCTCACAATCTTCCAGGATAAACATTTGCTTGGAACCAAGCTCAAATCAGAAGATGCATTCTGGATACTGGTACCATGTGGATGTCTCCGAAGATTCTCTGGTCTTAGAAGGAAGAGGTGGGGAGGGAGATATTGGCTATCATTTTATTCCCCAATCAGCTCTAGTAAAAATAATTCCAGAATCTCCCCAGTAAGAAAGACCCATAGCCACCTCCTGTCCTCACCTGTGGTTTCATACCCAGCGTTTAGGAGTGTGCAAGTACAGTCTTGTAGACATGAGTCCTACCAGGGAAAAAAAGGCAGGGAGATTGAGAGCCCAAAGCAGAAAACTTGCTTGGTTGTGATATTAATCCCTGCCTAGGATGCCAACCACTGTCTCAGCTCCAAGTTCTTCCTGACCCTGGTTTCCATTGCCTGTCGGGCCCTTCCATACCCCCTTCACTGGCAGTTTGCCGGCACCTCAAGTTTGGACTCACAACGCACTCGATCACAACCACTGGACGCTGAGACACTGTCCCTGAGACACGTCCTGACTTCTGGATTCGGTTTGTCCCTCTGGCCCCCAGAGAAATACTAGCCTGAGATCCACTTTGGCCCTCCCTGCCCACAAATCCTCCCAACCTCGCCATCAGGCCAGGAGCCAGGCAAAATATGGAGCCCAGGGGTTGTGAACTCACCGTGGCTGTGCCCAAAGTTTATGCCCTGAGAAATGAAGTTAAGAAAAGCTATCCCAGGGAGCTGCTAACCTCTCGATTTCCACCCCACATTTTGACCACCGACAATCCAACATAGCAAAGTATAGCAGGAGCCTAAAACTTTGTCCTGGTATCCCTCCTCTAAGGAATTTATCAGGGGAAAGAATTTAATAGATATTTCTCAACCATCTCTGTGTTCATCAATGAAAATGTTTAATTCTCTGTTTTTATTTGAACATAATCTTAAAAGTACAAATGTGCCATTTAAAGTTATCTCCTTAAAATTAAAAAAAAAACACATTTTTTAAGACTTCACTTATTTGACAGAGAGAGAGGGCACACAAGCAAGGGGAGCAGCAGGTAGAGGGTGAGGGAAAAGCAGGCTCCTCGCTGAGCAGGGAGCCCAACGCGGGGCTCGATCTCAGGACCCCAGGATCATGACCTGAGCTGAAGGCAGACGCTTAACCAACTGAGCCACCCAGCACCCCTAAAAAACATTTAATGCCACTTCTGACTGTTGCCAGATCTTGCTGCTTTACTGGCAGAAACAGAGAAGGACTTGATACGTGAACACGGATGGATTTAGCAGGAAGATAATGAACCTTGAGCTTTAGGGTTCCTTGTACACATGGATCCCTTCTGAGGCCCTGGGAAGGGGGCTGGCCATTTTGTTTTCACTATGCTTTTATTAAAGAAAGCTCTCAAAATTGTATACTATTCTTCCTTTCGGCCGGAACCGCCATCTTCCAGTAATTTGCCAAAATGACCAACACAAAGGGAAAGAGGAGAGGTACCCGCTATATGTTCTCTAGACCTTTTAGAAAACAAGGAGTTGTTCCTTTGGCCACATACATGCGAATCTATAAGAAAGGTGACATTGTGGACATCAAGGGAATGGGCACTGTTCAAAAAGGAATGCCCCACAAATGTTACCATGGCAAAACTGGAAGAGTCTACAATGTTACTCAGCATGCTGTTGGCATTGTTG
Source organism: Callorhinus ursinus (assembly GCF_003265705.2). NCBI lineage: Eukaryota > Metazoa > Chordata > Mammalia > Carnivora > Otariidae > Callorhinus > Callorhinus ursinus. Next base: position 1,941,509 of record NW_027397109.1, read on the forward strand.
TAAACAAACAAGTTAAGGGCAAGATTCTTGCCAAGAGAATTAATGTACACATTGAGCATATTAAACACTCAAAGAGCCGAGACAGCTTCCTGAAGCGTGTGAAGGAAAATGATCAGAAAAAGAAGGGAGTCAAAGAGAAAGGTACTTGGGTTCAACTGAAGCGCCAGCCTGCCCCACCCAGAGAAGCACACTTTGTGAGAACTAATGGAAAGGAGCCTGAACTGCTGGAACCCATTCCCTATGAATTCATGGCATGATAAATGTCAAGAAAATAAAAGATCTCAAGACTAAAAAAAAAAAAAAAAAAAAAAAAAAAAATTGTATACTATTCAGGCCCACAAAACCTGGGTCCACCCAGTAAGTAAATTATGTATTTATGCCAAGTGAAGGTCAAGTGATAGTCCAGTAGGCTGTGTGGACCAAAGCTCTGCAGTACTTTAATTAGAGAAAAGAGCTAGAAGAATCATCTTGTACACCACAAGGAAATATAGGCAGGCTAAAATCACAGCTTCTTCTGCATGCCCATCGGTACAATATTAATGCCACAAGTTGGGGTTTAATGTCAACAAACCATTATCCATTACGTTAAATCAATGTTGTTGATTTGAACGTGGTGTTCGTCATTTTGCTCGAATGCAATCCATACATTTGTTACAGAGTTAGCTGTTTCAGACTGAGAAACTTAAGGAGTGTGCCTACTTTCAAGTTTGATATACCTAAGTAATAATAGAATATGAAATCATTAGATTTAAGAGAAAGGAGGCTGGCACTCAGTCCAGAACCCCTATGACAACAACTCTGTGGCTGAAGGGTCTAGAATCCCCAAGTCACCCATAACTTTCATATTTCGGTCTTGTTTAATCTGTTGCTTCCCATGCTACAGAACAAGGCCCTTCCTAAGCAGGAGCATGTACTTATTCAACAAATATTTTGGATCATCTTATGGGCAGGGCACTATGCTTGAGTCTGAGATGTGCTTATTGGCCGTGGCTTCCAAGAAGGATAGGGGTGAGGATATACCATGCTCAAGGTAGAAACACACCTAAGTAAAAATAATCTCATTTCTGTAATTGTCATGAGTGTTTATAGCATTCCAGGCAATACATGAAGGCTGGGAAAGTTCTGGAAATTGTTCTTTTCTTTAAGATTAAAATAACTTCGGGAATTTTTTTTTCTACGCTAAGTGCCAGAAAATGTTTCATCTTCCATATTGCAATGGGTATGCTCTTCAACCAACTCCCTCTGCAGTTTAACCTCAGAGATGCTCTGGGGAAACCAACTAATTTTTCATATCGGGCTAAGCAAAACATAATTAGGAAGGCAAATTTCTGGGGGGAGAATCATACAGAACATCCCCAAGCCAATTGATGTGATTTCACCACATCTACTGTTGGGAGTTTTCCACTCTATTTCTCTCCTTCACAGGTAATCATGAATTGCTTGTAATTAAATAATCCCAGGTAACTAGCAGCAAGACTGTCCTCCCGAGAGTTGCTTCTCAGGTCTCTGTAATAAGCCTAGATTTTTGTATACATCACTATTTTTGATCCTCAGTATTCTTTCTCTTCTTCATCTGCTTCAACTTGAGCAGATCTAAGAGCTCTTTCTCTTTGATCTGGGAGGAGGAAAGTTTCTGTTTTCTATCTATAACTACATCTGGGTTCAACAGCTGATTTCTGGTTCCTTGACCACTTCATCCCCTATCCCACAAGGAACGAGCCCAGAAATGAAAGGTAGTTTGGCTACTATAGATCCATGGGCTATTACAGCTCAGCAGAGCCTGGGAGGTGAGCTTGTCCAACTGGACTCAAAGAGGTTGCAAAAGATTGAAAGCATCCGTTTGTCTGCTCGGGGAGAAACCTTGACAGGCCCTCCATAGTTGAATGTTTCTTTCTACATTTGATTTGCCAAATAATTATTAAACTAACAACGATGTTTTCCAAGGAAATGTACTTCTTATTCATATTCTGTTTGTTATGAAAGAACATTAACCTTCCAAAAGATACCATCCTTGATTCTCACCTGTTCAGGAAGGGGGTAGCTATAAAAAAAAGGAAAATCTCCTTTCACTAAAATGCCGTTAGAAAAAGAATTCTCTGTCCGGATTAAGTCAAATCCTTTACCCTCCTGTAAATCAAGTTTCTACTTGCAATTATTCACCGTCAGCTACCTGATTTACCTGGGGTTAAAATTCAAAGATGCTGAACTGAACAGACCTTCGGTTTGCTATACAAAATGGAAGAAATACCCACCAAGAGCTGGTTATGTGCCCCTCGGTTCTACCCTTTGATTCCCTTTTTTAGTGTGTTTGTGTCTTGCTCATCTCTGTGCCACCGCTGTGGCCCCATCCCCAGGAACATGAGCATAGCCTAATCTCCAGGGATCACCATAAATAAGAGAAGGGAAAGGGATTGTTTTTAAAACAGGAGTACAAGTTACAGTTCCAGGATATCTGAATATAAATTAAAATGTAAATGAGAGTCCCTCATTATTCCTTTCCTAAGGATACCAGTCCACATAAAATGTAGATTTAGATATAGATGTTGTGGGTGTGTGTGTGTTGTGGGTGTGTGTGCGTTGTGTCTTCCTCTGAGGTCAAAAAGTGTTTTCATATATGAATGTAAAACCATGCAATGTCAGGGCAGCAGAGAATTGTATACGAAGCGGGACACAGAAGCACCAAAAAGCAGAGTCAGAAAGAGAACTAGATTCAGATCTGTCTCAACCACTTAGCAGCTACATGATCTGGGGCAAAACCCTCCCTTTATCTGCTTCTCAGAGCACAGTTATCAGAACTAAATGACATGTCAGAACTAAAGCATTGTGTATGGTCTAGAATAGGAAGTCAATAAATGGCTGATGGTTTATTAATATTGTTGCATAGAGGGTGGGGACATGGCGTGTAAGAGATTAGCCAGGTTAGATTCATGCAGGCCCTGTCTGCACCGCATCAGAATAACTCTTTGCCATCTGCAACAGGTGGTCCAGCAATAGGTTCTTTGCTCTGCATACTGTGTAAATACTATAATTTTTTTTCCTGAGCAGATTCTTTTTAAGAATTATTATCATCTCCCTAAGCCTGCCTTCCTCCTGCACACGCTCCTACACACACACACACACACACACACACACACACACACACTCTCACACACACCATTTCCCATCTCATTGCCTGGTTGCTTTAGCTTCCTGGAGAGACCATCACAGAGTTAAATATAGCTCCATCCTTCCCAACTAGCAAGCCTTTAAAGGAGGTAAATTGCCTTGCTTTTTACTCCCTACCCAAACTTGATCCCAAGCTTTATAAAAAAGGAAGACGGAGGGCCTCCTCCAGTAAAATGTTGAGCAATTGACACGTTGTCCACTGCTTGAGAGGTTTTGTGTCCTGGTACTTAAGCCTTGTTTCAGTTACAACCCCTGTAGGGAAATTTGAGTCCTGTACACGAGTTCTTCATTTATTTCTGAGCCAAGATAATTCTAGGATTACCACTTAGAAAATTGGGAGAACAGACTTCTGCATAGTTACCAGGCAGACGGCATTGAAAAAAGGAGCATGTACACTACCTTTTTGGTGACAAGGTTAGGGATAGGTATTGTGGTTAAATCCCATTAGCAACAATCTTACACTCATTAAGTGAACCCTGGATTCGAATGGAGCAACCTCCTCCTCTCCTCCCCTCCCCTCCCCCTTTCCTCTCCTTGTCCTAAAGGCAGGTCCCTTCAACACAGGGGATTCCTTGCCCAAGAAATGCCTCTCTGGAGTAGATCACAGAGTGCTCCCATGCCAAGTAGCTCCGAAGCCAGAATGCACTGCAAAGGACACATGCCGTTCTCCAAAAATCTACAAGCAAACCCAATTCATAAGCTGTCTCTCTCTTATTTCTTGGGTGACCTTTATGGCTTGGAAAGTATTCCTTTGTGTTAAGGCAAACACAAATGATTCTGCAAGCATCGTTGAAGAATTTAAAGATTCTATTAATCTGATGTCTTAATTGTTATTGAGAAGAGGAAACAGGAGTGCCTTTGTTCCCCAAATGACCATAGGCTTCTAAAAAGTAGCCCACGATGTTGGGGTTTGCATCTCAAATTGCAGGCAGCTCTGAGCACAGTAAAACTTTAGTGTAACTAATTCCCAGACATTAAAAGGGGCAGAACAAGAGCATAAAGTTGGGTAAACTCCAAGCAAGCTATATGGGTCCAAGTGAAGGAGATTTTCTGTCATACTTCCATTTATCCTGAAGACGGCTTTAAAATACTGGTGAACAAATATGTATTTCAAGACTGGAGGAGCCAATTGGGTGAACAAGTGGGGGAACCACACACACATGCACAGCTGGCTGAACAACCTGCAATCAAAAGAGAAAGAGCAAATCCCGCAACCATGAGAAAGAAATAATCAATTTAATTCAAAGACAGAATTCGGTGCACTTACTACTTAGGAGGTGTTGAGGATGCCGACACAGGAAAAGAAGGAAGGTTTAGCTGCTGTCCCCTAGGTGGGTTACCTTCTACTGGGAGAGAATAAATCAGGTATGGAAATATCTATGACACAGACTGAATAGAACCAAGAGGGAGAGAGCGCATCAAGCTTGGCTGAGAGAGAGAGGCAGACAGAATTTAAAAATAGCTCCATGGAGGGGGTGACATTTGGGTTGGACCTTAAGAACCTGGCAAAACTTGAATTTGAAAAGATGGTTGAACATTCTGGCTGAAGAAAATGAAGATGAACTACAAACATGTGGGTAGCAACGTACGAAGACTGGGGAAACAGTAATATTTTGGATTGAGCATAAGATGGGCTGGCGCTTGGTGGAAGATGAAATTGGGGGCAAATCGATTGTGGGTGTCTTGAAAAGAAGAGCTTACACTTAATTCAGGAGATAAGTAGTTACTGATAGTTTCTGAGCCCTGACATAATATGATCAGAGATGATTATCATGGGGAAAAAAATACGGTAGCAGGCAAAGTTACGCACTTATTCACTCTTTCATTCAACAGACATGAATTGAATACCTCCTACGTGCCAATCCCTGGATCAATTTATTCCAGTCAGGAGGGTTGAACTAGATAAGTTCATTTAAGTTTATTTAAAAAGCAGGATCTAGAAGACTTGAGAACTTACTGAATGGGACAAGTACAGGAAATGGAAGTTGAGCTGCAAGTTTTAGGACTAAAGATAATAGGAGGATGGGGTGGGGGGTTATGTACAGAAAGAGAGAAACCAGGAAGAAAGATGCTTGAAGGGGCAGCTGGGGCAGGCTCACAGGTGGAGATGGAAACTGAGCTCGAACAGGAAGTGATGCATACTTGACTCATGCTCCGGACTCCCCTGCAGAGAATACAGCCAGTAGCTGGGGGAACCGGGAGATCGGCAGAGGACAGAGAAAAGGGAAAGTCCAGGCAGGGAAGAATGCCCATATTAAAAAAGAAAAAGAAAAAAAAAAAAAAGGAGGCTTAAGGGGACAGAGGGAATGCCATCTTAAAAGGAGAAGCTGAGGTTTCTTAAACGTTCCAGAAGAATGGAAAGGAATGAACAGTGAGAATTTTTAATTTTTTTTTTAAGATTTTTATTTATTTACTGAGAGAGAGAGAGAGAATGGTAGAGAGAGAGCATGAGAAGGAGGAAGGTCAGAGGGAGAAGCAGACTCCCCGCTGAGCAGGGAGCCCGATGCGGGACTCGATCCCGGGACTCCAGGATCATGACCTGAGCCGAAGGCAGTCGCTTAACCAACTGAGCCACCCAGGCGCCCCGAGAATTTTTAATTTTTAAACCATGTCTGATGGAAGTTTAAAAGTTCCAAAAAGAGTGGGTGCCTGGCTGGCTCAGTCAGAGAGCATTTGACTCTTGATCTCGGGGTCGTGAGTTCGTGCCCCACGTGGGGTGTAGAGATGAGTTCAAGAAATAAAACTTTGAAAAAAAATACAAAATAAATCAAAGTCGCCAAAAGAATCCCTCTAAACAAGTTTAAAATGTTACCTATTCACCCAAGAGATGCCACTTCAGTTGGTACAATACTGGGCATTACCCAGATTTTATACAGCATAACGTTGGGGTTGGTTTTTTTCCCTTTCTTTTCTCCCAGGAGGAGGCCACCAAATTAGAGCAGCCTTTGGGGGGGGGGAAGGGCTACAAAGTGAGTGTTCAACCACTCACTGCTCAGAGGTCACACGTGTCACACACGCTGTACCTGCATCTTCCAAGTGTTTCTAGATTTGAACATAAGTTCAGTCGGTGCATTTTCTCCTCCCCTCTGTCTCTTTCTTTAACGTCTAGTGTTACTAGCTTTTGAACCTTCCTGAAGCAAACATTGACAGGAATGCAAGATTTTTGCATCTTCCCCTCGTGGTGGGGGCCGGGGGGGTGGGGGAGGGCGCCGGAGGGCGGAACAGAGGCTGAGTCCTAGGCAGAATTAACTCAGCTAACCTGTGTTTGAGGTTGGCAGTGGGAATGGTATTTGTAATTTACCAAGACAGGCTGGAAGTTGAAAAAATTGCAATCCAGGCGCCTCACCTTCCCCCGCCACCAGCTACTTTCCCCCCCACCAGCTACTTTCCCCCATCCCCTGCCACCTAGGAGTTTATTTACCAAGTCAACTAACAAAAGATAACCTCCCATTGTGCAACCATCAATAAATCAATCGTGTTCATACTATCTTGGAATGTCCCCCACTATTGACTTTCATATTGTTTACATTAGACACTTGAGAAAGCCAGAGCCCTTGAGTTGGCTTGTTTCTGCGGTAATGGATTCTGGAGGGGCCATTAATACATAGAACTCTCTTGACAAAATATTTCAGTTTTTCTGAGGTTCACCTGCTCTCCGCACATTGGCAGGACCCGCTCCTTTCTCCCGGCGGCACAATCCTACAGCTCCTGAGTCTGAATTGAATACTGAGGAAGGCAAACACTTCTAAGCAGTAATAGAACAGTCACTTAGGGCACACCTACTTCTTTGTGATTTGAATAATCTATTTCCACCCACCCCAGCCCCCCACTGTCAACAACCCTCAACAATCTAGGGAATCAAATTAATCTTCAATTATGTGAAAGAATTTCAGGAACGAACGCAGCTCAAGTTACCAAGTAACTTGCTGTCTGAATGCAGGGGCTTTTCAAGATCTTTTTCACCCTTAGTCATAGAAGGGAAACCTTTCCAACCGGTGATAATCTCGCCATGGGGAATCTTAAAAATTTTGAAAGCTACTTGCAAAATGAATGGAAAAAAAAAAAAAAGAATCTTTCTACATGACCCCCAGCTACATAAAAACCAGGTGAAATATGATCATTAGAAAGTTGGGTTTTCATGTTTGGCTTTTGTTTTGAGGACTTCCTTTTAAATGACATCAAAAATACGTAGGAGAGAGCAGGTTTTCTCAGAGGGGCAGGGACTCCTCTGCCCAGAGATCAAGGTATTTTGCAAAAGCACTGGATAGACAGGGATTTCAAAGGAAGGGGGCGGGGAATGCACCAGTCCCGAAACCCCTGAAGGTTCAGATTTCAGCCCTGGCTGCAGACCTGAGCAAAGTTCACTGCTCCCTTTTCACGACAGGCTACATACTTTTCAAGTTCCGACTTGCTCCTTAGAGAGGAAAAAATGTGGCCTCTGAGTTCAGGTTGCTAAGGACGAGCGGGGCCAATTTAACCACGCATTCCAGTTCCAAAAGCTAGGCCGGTGGTTGTTGTGTTTTCCGCTGTAAATACCAGAAACCCTTGATTCTCCCCACACTAAACAAATATACTTTTGCTGCAACTTTAAAGCCATCTTTCCTCCACAGTGGGAATTCAGTCCTTTCATTCGGTTGCCTTCGCCATCCGAGTCAGAAGTCTTGAGGACAAGGAAGATTGTTCTACTGAGCAGCACATCTTCTTATCAGACCCTTGGCTTCATTTTTCTCTTCCTAACGATGGGTATTTAAAATGCAGGAGCATTGGATAATAAAAGAAAACTTTCATTCCACTATGTCATTCCCTTTTTTTTTTTACTTTTATTATTATTATTATTATTTATTTATTTATTTTCCTTTGACCTCGAGATACGCATATCTACTTAAGGCTGTTTTGAAGAGAACGAAGGAAACAGGCAGAACTTGGAAGGAAAAAAACAGATGTCTCATTGGCTATCTTTTGCAGACCCTTCTGTGACCCTGCACTGAATACCTCTAATGGAGATGTGTGATTGTGAAGCCTCCACTGGGATAAACAAATTCTGTCCTGTCAACTAGTTTGACAGCAGAATTCTATATTCTCCTCAAAAAGGACCTTTTCTTTAAATGAATAAGGAATTAACATAGGTATCTTATACAGGGGGTAAGAAGCCTTTCCAATTCCATAGATGTACTATGTTTTTTATTAAATATTTACTGGGGGAGGAGGGGTGGGAGAGAATCCAAGCAGACTCCCTGCTGAGCGTGGAGCGTGAGGAGCTTGAGGGCTCCATCTCACAAGCCACAAGATCACAACTTGGATGCTCCACGAACTGAGCCACCCAGGTGTCCCTATACTATGTTTTTTAAAAAGGAATTTGGGTCAATTATCAACATCGTTCATGTCAGTCTGTCATTTTCCATTATACGACAAAAAGCAGAATGCACTTGCACTCAAAGCCATAGTTGCCAAACCCAAAAGGTTTAGAAAGCCAGTTAGGAGGGAGGCGATAATCTTTACTCCTAAAATCAGTAACTCTTGTGATATTGTTTTTGTGCAACCTCGGCACTTTCTGTGCTTTAAACCATGGAGTGATCAGGTGGAAAATAGTTAAGAGTCGATTCAAATTCTTTCATGCTTCAAAAAATTTATGGAAATGTTTATTAAGTGATATGGAAGTAGGAGAGGTAAGGGGGGGTATCCCCATTCCTGTTGTTGTCAAAAGGCTAGGAGCCTCACTCACCAGAAAGATTTGCATTCCCCCCTCCACCTTTTTTTTTTAGTATTTTATTTATTTATTTATTTGAGAGAGAGAATGAGATGGAGAGAGCATGAGAGGGGGGGAGGGTCAGAGGGAGAACCAGACTCCCCGCCGAGCAGGGAGCCCGATGCGGGACTCGATCCCGGGACTCCAGGATCATGACCTGAGCCGAAGGCAGTCGCTTAACCAACTGAGCCAGCCAGGCGCCCCACCCCTCCACCTTAACTGCTTGGGGATTGCTGTGGTCAGCACTTCCCTTCTTTCCCACTAAGCTTTTGGAGTTACAGAAAGATTGAAACGGATGTCATGTTTTGAGATTCCAAGAAAGGCATCCCCAGAGTTCCAAAAAATGGATTAGGCTTTAATATGTAATATCTATTAATGTCAGCTGTGAATGTTCAATATAATAGAGACCATTATTCCAGTTATAGCATATCCTTATGTGGAAATAGTGTCGAAACTCTGCATTTCAGCCATGAATGTTGGGCTCATGCCTCCCAAACACTACTCCATACCAGATCCTGCTTCTAGACAAAGATTAATGTGGCCCAATGAAAAGAGCACTGGACTGGAAACCATGAGGTTCTCATGAGGTTCTGTCTTATCTGAGCCTGGTTTTCTCATCTAGAAAGTGAATATGTGGCCATAAATGGTCCCCCAGGTCTCTTCTGTGACTGCATATTGTGTTTACCACCCACGGACGTGGGGACCGTCATTCCAGCCAGTAACAGAGGAAAACAAGGCAAGGGAGGCAGACAGCAATAAAGATAAACAGGCTTGGAAACATAAATGTCAGAGAGCAAGTAAACAAAGTCAACAATATAGGACAAGAGTTACAACTGGGAGCTGAGGAGGGGCCAATGGAGGTCTGCCGTAGCCAACTCTATGTTTATCACTCTCCTCCCAACAGGCAGCAGCAATCATGGCAGCATGGGGCACAGTCACACGGCGTCCCTTGACACCCAGACCCGATCTCACAATACTCCCACAGCTGTCCAGGTACTCAGCATCGCCGAATAGGTGAGTACAGCTCATGGGAAGAATCGTGTCTTTGCTTGATGCTTTTGGTGTAACTCATCTCCCATCACAAAGCAAATATGTGGAGAAAAAATTAAAGTAGCATCACTACCATATGGAGAAAAAATTAAAGTAGCGTCACTACCAGACAACACCTACATAAGTCTTTATAGTTCATAAGGTACCCTGAGAAGTAAGCCCAAGACCCAAGACTGGGAAATATCAAGTAGAAACAAAATACTCTTTTACCTTATTCTGGAGGCTAGCTAACGTGAATGATTAAAATATTGTGCTGTGTCTGTCTTCTTGGATTTCAACAGCAGTTGTGTCTCAGGGTTGAGGCCTCGGGCACTAAATTGAAGAGAACACTGATTGTTAAAACTGGAAAGCATCGAAGCATCTATTAGTTCAGCCTACCATGAAACGTAGGAATTCCTTCAACAAAATTCTCATACATGTCTACCCAGCCTCTCAGGGGTAATGAGAACAATAATATAAGGATAATGGTTATTATGATAATGATACTTACTTCACACATACCAGACACTGTACTATGTATATGGAGTACTGATTGTAAATCCGCACTGTTCTTCGGACCTGTAATATACTAACTTCCTGAGTCTTTACAATGCCTCTAACATTATATATGGATCAATGGAAACAGGAAGGGGTTAAATAACTTGCACTGGGTCACACAGCTGGACAGAGAGGAGCTGGGGAATTGAACGAAGACACTGGGTCTGTAGCCTCTCCCTTTAACCCTATGGCACCGGCGGGGATAGGGAAGAGGGACAGAGGGAGGACAGAGAGTACCTTTCAACACAGCTCAATAGAAAAATCTTTAGTGTTCTGAGCCAAATCTGCCTCTCTCAGTCTTAGTATTGCCCATGAGCCTTAAACAGAGTCATAATTATTCCTTCTTCGGTTTGACAGTCGTTTCTATCAGGGGTGGTAAACTACGGCCTGTTTTTGTATGGGCCATGAGCTAAGAATGGATTTCCAATACTCATATGGTTGAAAAAAATCGAAAAAAGATTAATACTTCATGACACATGAAAATATATGAAATTCAAATCTCAGTGTCCACAAATAAAGTTTTATTGGAACATAGCCACATTTCTTCGTTTACACACTATGTGTGGCTGCTTTCTACTGGAAGGTCAGAATTGAGTAGTTACAACAAAAACCATATGGCCCAACAAAGTATGAAATATTTACTATCTGGCCTGTTACCAAAAACATTTGCTGACCCCTATGTTAGATATTTGAAGGGAGTTCTCATGTCCTTTCTTAAATGTGCTCCTTTATTTTATGGTAAATATCTCAAATCCACTTCCCTCCTCTAACCTCTCATTATCTTAGAAACTCTTCCCTGGACTTTCTCAGATACTACATATTTTATCCTTCTTAAAATAGCACCCAGTGCTAATATTCATACAATGGAATAGTACTCGGCAGTAAAAAGGAATATACTACCCAGACACCCAACAACATGGATCAATCTCCAAATCTTTATGCCGAGTGAAAAAGCCTTACCTAAAGTGTTTTTATGGTATGATGGCATGTATATCAAAGTCTAAAACAGACAAAACTAATCTATGGTGAAAAAACAAAACAAATATGAGAATCCCAGGTGTCTATGGGAGAATGGGGCAGGGATTGGCTGGGATGGGCATGAGGGAACTCTCTGGAATGATGGAAATGTTCCAGATTTTGACAGTCATCTGGGTTACCAAGTTGCATACGTTTGCCAAAATAAATCAAAAGATGCACTTACAATTCGTACATGACACTGGATTTGTCTCAAAAACAAAATCCTGTCAACAAATATTGAACTCTACTTAATGATCTGCATGCTGAAGTGGTTGGTGGGGAAGGGTATAAACACCTGCAACTTATTTTGAAATGTATCCAGAAATCAACATGAAAACATCAACAGGACAGCATGATCGGATAGAAGAATGGACAGATGATAAGATATGGGACAAAGCAACAAGAGTAAAATGCTCATTGCGAAATCTAGGTGGTGGGTGTCTGGATGTTCACCGTTTACTTCTTTCAACTTCCATGGTTAAAATCTTTCATAGTAAATTTTATTCTTCAAAAGAAAATTTTCATGATAAAATATTGGGGGCAGTGGATAAAAGTAATACCTGGTGTGAAACAAATTACTCTAAATGTAGCAAAAAGTGACACCATTATTTCCCTTCATCTGGAAACCATTTTAGTGTTAACTTTTTTTCCCTTCAAGGCAACTGTTGGGATTCAAGTACCCTTTCTTAGTTTCACCCCAAGAAGTATCCTGGGTGTAAACTTTGAGGCTAGTGATAGGGATATATTCAGTGGTAGAAGCCCATCTCACAACAAGACGTCAACCTTAATTTCTGCATCGTGTAAATTCAGGGTCTGTAGTTTGTTAGAAAAAGATGCATAAAATGAAAGGCCCCAGAACATCCCCAATGCGATGCCTCCAACGAATCCACTTGTGGAAACAACGTCAATTCCACCAGTGAGTTTACACTCTTGCCTCGTGGAGTTCTAGAAAGAAGAGGAATGTGTTTGATCGTGGCCAAATTCCCGGCCTTCTTAACCTCTCCGGTAGGTTGGCATGTATTTCTCACACTGTGGTTCACTATCATTTGACAAACAATACGCTCACCACTGTTACAAGCATCAGATGAGCATGTGTGCGTGATAAAAAATTTGAAAAAGTCCTCAAAATATGCAGCCTAATCTCTGGATTAACTGTTTCTTTAAAGGGCCTCGGCGGTGTATAATCTGCAGGCTGATTCTGTTGCTTTTATGCAATGCCAATATTAGTAGCAATAACATAATCATGCTTCAACTATTTAGAGTCCAATTAGCTGGAAAATTCTGCTTTCTGAATGGAAACTAAGAAGCAGGGAAGTAAGCAAGAAAAATCCGAGGGCAGTCAAAATAGCTGTGAGAGCATCAGGGCCCCAGGCTCATGCAGAAGTTCCTGGAAGTTTCCCTGAAGCCAACACCCACCATCCTGTGATAGATACACAGGGACAATGCTGACAAGCCTGGATTTCCAGCCCCTACCTTAACAGATGTCATATACAGGCAGGCACCGTGAAAGCAGCAAAAATGGGAAGAATTATTAGCCACGATTGAAAACTCAAAACCTGCTATAATTCGGGAGGGTGAATTTATGGGCAAAAGAGGCTTACCTTAATACGACCAATAAAAGAATAGCTCCACAAGATATGAAAGAGGGTCTTTAAGAATAAAAACAAAACAAAACAAAACAAAACAAACAAACAAAAAAAACAAGGAGGGGCTGTTATAACCACGTTCAGGAAATGTTGGTCTAATAGTTCAGGCTGAAACATTTCTGTTATGATTCTAGCAACTTCTGAAAAGAACATTGGTTTTGTTTGGTTTGGTTTTGTCCTTCCTTTTCCCATTGCCTGCCTTTTTTTTTTTTTTTCTTTTATTTTGGCCAAAACTTAGCGACGCTATTTTCTATTCTCATCGTAATGATGTCCACCGGTCTGCCCGAATTTTCTGGTCTAGGTGTGGCCTTGATTCTCCCACACCATTCTTTACACAGGTGTTTCCTCTCCTGCCCCCACACTTGATATTCCCTTAACACAGCAATCTGTTTTGTACAAATTCCAGGCAACATTTCTAGCTCCTGAGGACAACTTCCAAACTGTCCACATGTTCACTTTCTTCTCCACTTCTTTCCGTTTGTGCTGCCTACTTTGTTTTCCCATCTTTTTCTTCTCCAAACCGCATGCCCAGCATTCTACGCTCAGAAGCCACTCTTCAGCCCCACCTGCCTTCCCTCTTCGTCAAGTGATTTGCGCCTTTTTGGTTGCTCTTGTTCTCCTCCACCACATTGACTTTGTATCTTGAATCCCCACTCTGTCCCCTCTGAATTGTAAGCTTGCAACTGAGACCCCCTGAAAGTCTTCATTCCCCTTTCACCCATACAATCCCTACCATCTGATCTTGAACGTGCATGGCCCCTGCGAGTGAGCCCAGCCGTCTGCATGGGGTCAAGGAAGATACCATTCCTCCCCTTCTCTTGCCAGCCTCTGAGTGTGGGGCTGGGGGACACCTTGACAGATAGTGCACCATCCTGTTGACACTGAATTTCAAGCCAATAGATCTGTGTTCAGTCTTGAGCTCTGCCTCTTATTCAATTCCCTCACCCTCAGTTTCCAAATCTATAAAATGGCAATAGTACTCAGGGCCTGGTCTATCTGACCTGGTTGGGTAGAGCCAAGGAGGCCATGTTTATGGAAACTCTTTGTCGGTTGTAGGGTGCGATTGCTTTATTCCTTTGCTTTGAAGTCCTGGGAGTAGAGGCTCATTTTCTTTTCTATTCTTTTTCTCTCTCTCTTTTTTTTTTAAAGATTTTATTTACTTATTTAAGAGAGAGAGAGAGAGCACAAGCGGGGGAAGCGGCAGGCAGAGGGAGAAGCAGACTCCGTGCTGAACAGGGAGCCTGATGTGGGACTCGATCCCAGGACCCTGGGATCATGACCTGAGCTGAAGGCAGCTTAACCAACTGAGCCACCCAGGTGCCCCTTCCTTTTCTATTCTTCATGTCTTCTTGGCCTAACAGGTATCTGCTCCTTCTCCACTTAGGACCACCAAAGTCCCTGGCTGAGATGAAATTATTTTCTGGCACCAATGTTTGTTCAAAACAAGGATTTGTCAGTGGGGAGCCTGAGAGCAAAGTGGTTTAAGTGCAGCCGCAGATTCTCTGGCTGAAAACCCGGTCCCATCACCGACTAGAGGTGGGAAATTGGGAATGTCCACTCAGCTTTATTTATGTCCCCCTCAGTGTTCTCATCTTTCAAATGGGGATAATAGCAAGCATGTGCAGTACGGGAGGCAGCTGGGATACTGATACTACAGTGAGACAGCGCCCTGGCCGAGCACCAGCAGTGCCTGGCCCATGGTAAGCCCTCGGTGATGCACGCCTCTCGGTTATTCCTCATTACCTGCCTTTCCTGCCCTGGCTTTTTCTTCTTAGGTCCCTTTTAGTCTTCATTTCCTTCTGTCTTGCCTTTCTGCGCGTCCCTCCCCTGGCAGCAGGCCGCCGCTCCCCACACACTCGGTGAAATCTCGGGGGAAGGGTTCAGACTTTGAAGCCTCCCCAAAGGTCTTCTCCCCCTCCAGCCCTTGTCTCTGTGACTCCTCTCTCCTCCTCCGGATTCTTTGCTGGCATCCTCCCCGTGTTTTCCCTGTCTTCCTGATTAGAGAGTATGTCAGCGTGGCAGGATAATTTACTGATATATTAATTTGTGTTTTTATCTCGGCGTTTGCCGGCTCTCTGCTCTACAAAGGAAGCCAGGCCTTTCTGTGCTCCTGCCCCAGGGGGATGGTTTGTGTTGCGAGGCCAAAGCCAAGACACCTGGCTTTTGTTTCCCCAAAGCCCCCACGCTCTGGAAGGAGATCATGCCAAGCGGGAGGAAGAGGGGAGAAGCTTGGGAACTTTGAAAGCAGAGCGAGAGGGAGGAAGGGAAAGGGAGAGAGTTGTTGATAGCAGGGAAGGAGGCAAAAGCCAGAAGACCGAGCTCCTAGCAGGACCTTGGCCCCCATCTGTAGCTGCTGCCTGGGGAAGGGGCTGAACCACCAGGAAATGGCTTTACCTAGATGCTAGGACCAGGCCCAGGCGACCAGGCTCAGCAAACATTCCAACCACTGTTCCCTGCACCCTCGATGCACCCATGGGCTGCAGAGCCACAGAACGAATGAAGGCTCGTGCAGGCCAGGACAGCGGCACCCAGAGGAGACAGAGATAGAGGAAAACGATAAATCATGGTCTCTCATGTCTGCTTGCCCTCTCAGACTGTTCTGAGATCCTTGCAAGTATGAAGACAGTTGCTTCCCAAGACAACCCCATGCACACGGATCACAGATGAGGAAAGGAAGGCCCAAAGAGGGGGAGCAACTTGTCCAAGATTGCACAGCTAGACATGGTGAAACCAGGAGTCTAATTCAGGTAAAAATATTAAAAGAGGCTACCACAAAAAAAAAAAAAAAAAAATAGAGGCCACCAACGTATTGTAAAATGTTAAGAATGAAATGCTGCGGAGACCAAAAACTAACAGAAAATAGCAGGTAATCTGAGAGCCAGTAGGAGGGGGACAGAGGCAAGGCCCGGACCTGCTTCTTTTTGAGCAAGGAGCCTCTTTCTGGACATCACTGGCGCTGTGACTCCTGCCGGACTGAGCTTTGATGATGGAAATACTGTCTTTATTCAGATCAAGCCGAGGTGCATGTGGTGAGAATATAGAGTCAAGTAGAAAGCATCCGGGATTCAAGTTCATCCCCTTTAGTTGTCCTGCTTCCTAACTTATCCTGCGGACCGCACTCACCTGTGCCAAGTCTGTCTCTCCTCTGTAAACTCAAGACAAAGAACATCCCCCAGCTCAGCAGTTGTAGCCTTTGAGTAGTTGGGCAATAATTAGAAGATTATTATTATTAATTATAATTAGCATTCCAGTGGCTACTCCTGCAGAGTCCTACAGCCTACCCAGATGCCCTGGTTGCTTCTAGTGAGCATCTCCGTATGTCAGACACTGTGATGGGCGCCAAGGTCTGGCTGGAGAAAAGACACACGAGGGGATGTTTCCGTGCGATGTGGTAAGTGCTATGAATGGCATAATCCCTGGATCCCCATCGGGGTCCAGGGCAAGGGCCCCTAAAGAGACTGCAGGGTGGGAATGAGGGCAGGTTTCCTGCAGAAGTTAATGGCCCGAGTCTTTCCAAACAACGGTAACCTCTGCCTCGCAGTGGGAAGTGAGCTGGGAGCCTCCCCACTCCCCCCTTCCACCCCTGTGAAAAGCTCCCGGGCCCAAGGACACTCCCAGTACTGCTCCAGCAGTTAATTTGAGTTCTGAGCTCTGCATAGCTTGCATCATACTGGGCCACGGACCAAGCCAACAGTGGAGAAGCCAAGACAGATCAGAGCTGCCGGCGCATTCCATAAACCCAAATTTCCAGTGTTGTCTTGAATAAGATGTGTAAAGGAAATTTTCCACGTGTCAATTAAGCTTGTTGACCATGTGACATGGAGAGGAAATGTAAATGTGGGATTCTGATTGGCAAAGTTCAAAGCCTCTGATTTTTGATACCCAGATAGAGATCTGTAAGCTAATAAGGGTAGTCGACTTCCAGAATCCAGAGGTTGTGTAGAAATGCCTGCTTTGCACATCAGAGGGAAAATATACAGCACTGAGTCACAGTCTTGGGAAAATATGCTGCTTAGTTCCCGGAGCAAAACCTTCACATTCAAGGAGTTCGAGAGTGAACTCAACTGTTCTATTTTACCTATAATTTCAAATTCCCCTAATAGCCGCTCAACTACTGTTGTGGTGTGAAATGAAAATGATGTGCTTTTGGACCATTTTTCTCCCCACTAGATGCAGGAGACTGACATGAAGTTGCAACCCTAACCTTGACTTTGAATTGCTTTTCAGCTCCTGTCATTGTAAACTTAGCATAAAACCCTGGTCCCTGTGTTTCCTCTGCAGTCTGTGTTTTGTAGCCGGCGCAAAGATTGAGTCCACGTGTCTATTCTAGGACACTAGAGGCTCTAACTAAGTCAGAACACCCCACGTCTAGCCCATATATCTATTTATTACTGAACTCACTGGGAAAGACAAGCTGAGTTATCATTTAGCCAAGAAAACCTGAGAGGCATTTATGTGCATAACGTACACGGAGGCAGGCTTGAGGAAAACGCATGACACAGTCTACACAAATCCCCTCACCGGCTGGGCGGCTGCTGGAGCCAAATGAATGGTCTCCGCGATGAAGAGGAGCGTTCTAGAATGCTTATCCTCTCCCCCGCCCCCATCCGGACCCTCGAAGATTACGAATACAATCGTTTGTGACAGATCGCTCCCCAGTCTTCCGCCTTCAACTCTATATGATAAATTCAACACGAAGTGACAATCACAGCGAGTGTTCAGGGCTGTATCTAAAAAAAAAACTAATTTTACTGAAGTTAGAACTCAATGAACATGAAAATGTGAAGGTACACCCAGGGCATATCTCAAAACTTTAATCTCTACGAATGCCATAATGGTTATTTATGGCCGGGATGATATTAATATTTTAAAACATTTCAAGAAAGAAGTGCCGTGAGACTTTAAAACGGTATTGTTATGCAAAGATAATAATATTTCAGTGGGTCCTTCCCTGTGCTGGTATGTTAATGGAGCAAAGCAAAGGAAAACAGCTTTTGTTATCCCAGAGGCGGCCAGAGCTAGGCTGCTCTGTGCTTCATGTCTAAAAAAAATCACTCCTCTTCCTTTTCTGATTATTTGGGGCTAAAAAAATTTTCGTGGGCTGCTATTGTCTGTTTAAATTAGGTAAATGCAATTAAGACGAGTCAAATATACACAGGCTCCAATGATGGGTAAAATTAAGGTCACCAGTTGCAGCCCTAATCCAGCCGCATTGCTTAATCTCGGCTTTAGCCATTACAAGTGAGCGGAATGGTAATGTCTTGCTAGTGTTGGGGTTAATGTAGACTGATTGGGGAACTAGAGATAAATCCTGCAGGCTTGCTTGAATGGGCAAGTGCTTATACTGACATTTTGAAAAAAAAAAAGAAAGAAAATCAGGCTCCGTTCCCCAGGACTGGTTCAGAGTCCCTTCCTTGGTTTTCTCTCCACTGAAGCAAAATAACTTTTTTACTTGTCAATTTTTGTCCCCACCCCCCAGCCCCCTCCACTGCCACCCCTCCATCCCACAGGAGATCTTTGCACTTGCCATTTGTGGTTATTTCTTGCTCATTCCAAAAAGGAATGTTCAGTGTCTTAGTCCTCTTAACACAAAAACGCTTGTCTTTTCTTTCATAGATGTGAAGATTACATTTGTGTTGCCCCGTACTATTTTACTCTGGGGAGGAGTTGCTGGAGACAGCCAGTAGATAGGAAGACAACATGGCACATATGAAAAAAAAAAGGGGGGGGCTGACATTTACAACCAAGGGAGAGGTACAAAATTGCAAAGGTCATCAATGAGTAAACAGATATTAATGGTTAGCCGGATAACTGGAACATAAACAGGTCACATTAATAATTAACACCAGGAAAAACTTAGCACTTTCAACCAAGCTCAGGAAAGGAGGTGCCAAGGAAAACCCCTCAGGAGGAGAAAAACCCAGTGGGGATTTCTGGTCACTAGAGAGTGAAAACTTACCATTCCATGTTTCCATTTCTCGGATTCACACCACAAAAACAGTTTTGAGATGGTCACAATAAGAGGCAGGATCATGAAGGAAATTTCTGGGTGAAAAATTTACTTGAAAAGTTATACTCAACCTATCACTTACTGTTCCCTTGTTTTCCTGTTGTGGCAGTCTATAAAACTGATCAAGCAATCTATTTTCTCACTAACCTATAAGGCCTCTCTAAAAGTATTAGCTCTCTCAGTTATTTATAATAACTGGCATAATGGGCATAAATGCCCATATGTTCTATTAAAACTTCTGAACAGAGGGGGTTAAATTTTGCATCTGCTGATTGGCATTTTCCCCTGTTTGGGGGGGTAAGGCCTTTTTTTTAAGGTTCACAACAAAAATAAGAGGAGGGCATAGAGATTTCCATACATCTCTGCATGTGCCCCCCACCAGAGCGGTACGTTTGTTGCAGCTGATGAACCTAAACTGACACATCATTGTCACCCAGAGTTTATGGTTTTTACATTTGGGTTCACTCTTGGTCTTGCACATTCTTTGGGGTTGGAGAAATAGGTGATGATATGTATCCATCTTTATAGTATGATATAGAGTATTTTCAGTGCCCTACAAATCCTCTTTGCTCTGCCTATTCATCCATCCCTCCAACAGCCACTGATCTCTTTACTCGTTGCTATTAACATTCATGTGTAGTCTTTGGTGTGGACATAAGTTTCACTTTTGTTTTTTATTGGGAAATGCCAAGCAAGAGCTATAGTTATGAAGGCAAAGGTGTGTGTGGGGGGGGGGGGG